>NC_056732.1:1655242171-1655542171 GCF_019279795.1 Protopterus annectens
CCCCAAGTTGGCCTCGGAGCATAAATCTGCATCTATGGCTCCGAGCACTTCAAAACCTACGATACCGGCGCCAGCTTCGGCTCCGATCCTGCCTCCGGCACCAAAGATAGACCTCACTACTCCTACTACGACTTCGGCACCTGTTACCACTACAGCTCAGGGCACACCTTCGAAAGGTTCGTCTGTTATGATATTGGAACCTACCGCTTTGGCTCTGAGTGCCCCTTTGGCACCAAGCGTTTTTTCTACCAGAATGGACTTGACCCCATTAATCCCGGTCTCAAAACTTGAGACATCGGTGCCGGCAGACCTTGCACCATGGACCCGATACTCTCCTTCTGTAGATCCCTTCCTGGGCCAGATGTATAGCCCGTTCATTGATCAACCTGACTCCCCATCCGGAGTATCCACTAGACCCACCAGGAGCCTGTCAGAACTCCATGTGGTGCATCTGGTGGACCAGCTGTTGGCAGCCAGGGGGATACCCACACCTTCTAAGACCCATCCGCCTGCAGGACTTGGGTTGGTTTCTCCACGGACTCCTTCTTACACTCTTCCTTTGGCCATTCTGGCTCCGAAGTCCTTCTCGGAACCCACAACCTCAGCACCTATAGTGGACCTCACTCAAGCTCCGGGTTTGCCCCTTTGGTCCTCGGTTCCTGCAGAACTGGCCCTTCCTCAATCTGGGGATTAGGGGGTGGGCTCCTTGGCTCGGGGCACAGTCTCGTGTATGTCTTCGGTTCTGTCCTCTGTGCCGGTAGTCACGTCTACACTGATCCTGCTTGAGGTTCCATTCGCGGTGGCGGGTTCGTCGTAGCGGGATGTGACCCCGGTTCCAAGGTTGTCTTTCTCGGCCCGGGCTCCCATCCCTCTTCGGGCGGACCTGCTTTCCGTTTGATAGAGAGGGCTCTCGCTTCTGGAAGTACTCCTTTGACATCGGAACCCAAGTTTTTCCCCCTGAGCTACAGCTGCTATAGACCACCTCCCGGGGCACTGGGCAGAGAAGCCGCAGAACACCCCTGTACAAGGCACCCGCTCTTCCGAGTCCTCCTCAGACATCCCCGCTGAGGACCCCCCTCGAAAGAGGATGTGCAAGAGGAAGCACATGGACTCGCCCGAGGAGTCCCTAATGGAAGACATGGATTATGATGATGGTGAAGGGTCCCCACGGTCATGTCCTGATGATTCTGAAAATGCCAAAACAGAGAGGTGACTGGAAGCCCTCCAACCCTGCATCTGAGGAATCCGTGTTCCTGCAGGCTTTTTGCACCAGGTCATCTATCTGTTGGGTGACCCCGCCTGCCGACAAGCTTGTCCAGCTTGTTGTGCAGTGCGCTTGCAGGGCTGTGATTCCATTGAGGCGATCCCTTGGAGACCTGAGAAAAATCTTTCCCCTTATGAGAAGAACCTGCATTGGTCCAGAGGGTTACCAGTCGATGCTATGGTGGTGGCAAGCGGCCATGAAAAAAGACTTGGCTGAGGAGAGTCCCACTGTCCACCTGCCCAATAGAGAGTCCAGGGCAGTGGACAGACTTGGGAAGTGAGTTTTTGCATCAGGGACCTTTGCTATATGGTCTCTCAACTATTTGGCACATTTTATGAGGCTCCAGAGGGACTTGATCTCCGAACACTCTGGGAAGCTCGCAGGACAGGTGTCTGACGAGGTAAGGGACAAACTAGCCTTGCAGCTCGCAACCCTGGAATCGATCTCCAACTCGTCCATGAGGTTGCTATCACATGCAACTGAAGGGGCGGCTAGAGCAGTGTGTTCAGGCATTGTGATGAAGCGTCAGACCTGGATGCGCATTTGTGACCTCGCGGACCCCTTCAAGTCTTCCTTTTTGAATGCTCCCATCGAAGCATCGTCCCTTTTTGGCTCCAAGGTGAAGGACATGCTAGCCAGGTGCGACCAAGACAGCAAAACCCTGTATGCCGTAGGCCTCCAGTTTTACAGTCCTCAACGTTTCTTCTCCAGGAATCAGAGGAGCGGGAAAATGTGACACAAAAAAATCTCAGTGTCCTTTCTGGGTCTCACGTGGTGATGATATCCCCAGGGGCAGAGGGGGTAACAATTCCGGAAGATGCCCCTACAGAGGCATAGGGGGTCCTTGTAACCAAGGCTCCAGGGACTCCTTCTCTGGACAGCCTTACCAGTGCTCCTGAGGAGCAGCCCGATTGCTTATCTCTGGAAGAAGTCGGGAGTCATTTTTCTCTGCACCAAGCTGCCTGGCAATCTATTACCATCGATCGTTGGGTGCAAAGTACAATCACCAGGGGTTACACTGTCCCCCTTTTTTGTCAACCAAAGTTTCCAAAACAGCTTCCCGACGTTCCACCCAGTCAAAGGGAAGAAGCCACTTGAGAGATAATAAAGCTGTCTCAAAAAAAGAGTCATCCAGTCACTCCCATCAGACCAATGCGGATCCGGATTCTACTCAAGATTCTTTTTGGTGCCAACAAAGACAGGGGATCTCAGCAGCTTGAACAAGTCTATCACCCAAACCAAATTCTTGATGGTGACGGTTCAGTCCATTCTCCCTTTTTTAAGTGAAGGCGATTGGATGTGCTTGATAGATCTTCGGGATGCGTATTACCACATCAAAATGGACAAATGCTCCAGAAGTCTGCTTCGCTTCCAGCTAGGAACCAGTCACTGTCAGTTTCGTGCTCTGCCGTTCGGTCTCTCTAGAGTCCCCAGAGTGTTCACGAAGTGCATGGCTGTGGTCACAGCTCATTTGAGACTACAAGGATTCCGGGTGTTTCCATATTTGGATGACTGGCTCATCTCCCCCCACCAAGCATCTTCTCGTAACAGCTCTGCATTATACACTCTCTCTGGCAAAAACATTGGGAATAATTATATATTGGGAAAAATCAAACCTTACTTCTACTTGACAAATAGAATTCATCTGAGCAGTTTTCAATACCCGGTCCTGTCTCCACTCCCAATCCACATACTCCAGTGATTGAGGCTCCAGCTCCTGTTGATACTCTGTCAAACAAAACAAGGGAGGTTCTTCAGGCTCTAGGATCCATGGCAGCTTCAATTCCAATAGTGACCCTGGTGAAGCTTCACATGCGAATCCTGCAATGGCTCCTTCTTTCTCAGTGGCTCCCAAACTACCACCATAACCAACTCCTGCAAGCAAGACCTTCTTTGGTGGATGAGGCCAGACACAGAACTTTGGAGTTGACCATTCCAGTCCCCTCAGCCCAAGGCCAGTGTGACCATGGATGCTTCCCTAATCAGATTGTAGGGGGAACATTTCCGGGGAAAGACAGTCCAAGGCGCATGATCCATCTTACAGGCCAACCTGGAGAGCAGTGCTGTTAGCGTAGCAAGCGTTTCATTTGGTTCTCCCTTTTGGGACAATTGAAATTCAGTCAGACAATATGTCAGTGGTCTGGTATATCAACAAGCAAGGATGAACCAAGTCCTACCCCCTGTGTCAAGAGGCCATGAGAATTTGGCAGTGGGCGATAGATTCCAACCGCTTTGTGATAGCAACACATATCCCGGGGAGCTCCAATGTAATTGCAGACAAACTGAGCAGATGCATCCTCCTGCCTCACGAGTGGTCCCACAACCCTGAGGTGGGGACAGAAATCTTCAGCCACTGGGGCCAGCCTTGCTGCAATCTTTTCGCCTCCCCATCGAGCAATAAGTGCAGTAACTATTTACCCTGCTTCCCCCAGAGGGGGAGTCCCCGAGGGATGCTCTGATCCACGACCGACCCACGGGACTACTTTACGCTTATCCCCACATCCTATTGATTCCACAATTTCTAAAGAAAACTCTTTGGTTGAGATGCAAGGTGATCCTCATAGCCCCAATGTTCTTCGTGTTTCACTGTTGCAGTCATCACATTTGGGTTATTCCTGCCAGGGTAGCCCTCGGCCAGCCTGAATACCAGAGGCTTAGTATTTCTGTTTCGGTTGCTGTCGCTTCAGGACTGACGTCAGGTCATCAGTAGTATAAAGTAAGGCAGCCGACGGCATTACATCAGTCTTTTTTGCCTTGGAGCCCGAAGCAGAAGCAGTTCGCACGTGTGCCGGTTGGCCGCTACCTGAGTTTCGTCTACCGAACTGAAGTTGAAGTCTTCTAAAGCTAAGTACCGCATTGGGGATCCTTTTTTCTTGCACTAACCAATGTCAGAAAAAGTTAATAATTGTCTTGCCTGTGGTAAACGAATACCACACCAAGACTTTCATTTTTACTGCATCACTTGTTTAGGCCCTGACCACAACGTCCCCCGTTGTTGCTTCTGTGCTTTGATCAACTCCAAAACTATCCGTCGCTGGGTCCTTATTTTAGCTAGATATTTTCGCTTACAGTCATCAAATTCCGATATGGCTTCGGTAAGCCATCCGACAGCAGATCTTCCGAAAAAACGTAAAGATAAAGACAGACAGACCGCACAGGTCCAGGCCTACTGACTACACTTCCGTTAAGCTAGTTGTCAGTTCTCTGGTCCTCAGTGAGGTGCTTTCGCAGCCCCTGATGCCCGCTTCTGTGGATTTGTAGGCTGCTACTGAGACCCTTTCAGAGTTCAGTATGCTGCAAAACTCTTCTTCGACTAAGGATCCTGCGGTCGTCTACCTTGGATGGGTCCTTCGCACAACCGAATCTCAACACAAACCAACATCTTCTTTCCCGACTACTGTTCTTTCGAAAACACCCAAGTTTCTTAGGCCCAGGATACAAACCACACCCAAGAAACCGACGACCCAATCTCAGGCACCTGCTTCCTTGCCTCAGTCTCAAATGCTTAAAATGGCAGAAGACCTTATCATGCTGATCAGGGGAAGCCAAGCTACCCCCTCCAAAAGGAAAGAGATCTGTCCCCTGTAGTTTTGTCTGAACAAAAGTCAGATGACTCTGATGCATCTGAATATGAAGACATGCAACCCCTCACTACTTATAAGGATTCTGATGCAGAGGATTCCATCCCTTCAGCCTCTCCTCCAGAGGATTTTCCTTTGGGGAAACCCTTCATACCTTAAGGGAGCATTTCCAATGAGAGAGTCAAGACTACCCTCAGTCTAAAAAGAGACTCAGGGAATTCTTAGATCTTCCACTGCACAGACCCTTGGCTATCCTCCCAGTCCTGGATGTTGTGGAGGATGTTTTCCTGGAATCCAGCTTGACTCCTGACACCCTCCCTCCTGCACCCAGAAAACCAGACAGGTACTATAGTGTCCCTGACAAATTTATTTTTAAAAATCCTACTGCTCACCCTGAGGTAATTTCTCAAGTGCCTAAACGGATTAAAGCATCCTCTGCTAAGAATCCCACCACCTCAGATAGGGATTCTCAAGCACTAGACAGATGGGGTAAAAAAAGTATACACCTCAGCTACTCTTGCTATTAGGGCACTAAATTGTCATTTCCATATGCTAAAATTTCAGCAACATACCCTGGAACTCCTCAAACAAAAAAAGTCTTCCTTTCCTGCTTGTGCAGAATCTAAAGAGTTACAAGAGTTAATGCATTCTGCAAGTCAAGTAACTAAACACACCTTGCACTGTGGTTTTGATGCCTTAGAAGCTTCCTGCATGGCAGCAATCACTGTATCTGTCATTAGAAGGCATGCATGGCTTAAGGAACAGCCCCTGCCAGACCATGTCAAATCTAAATTGTTGGATGCTCACCTTGCACACAGACAACTTATTTGGCACTAAGTTCAGAAGTGGTCTTAAAAAAGATGGAAGAAAAAGCAAAATCTATGCAGACAGTTCAGGATTTCTTTCAGGTCAGCCAACCAGGTTCAGCAGGCATTGTCACACCAAGCACTGGTCCTTTCCTGCTCCCACTAAGCCATTCCAGCCCGGCCCCGGGGAACCAGACCCCCCCCCCAGACAGCAGCCATAAGGAATGCAGAGATCTAAGCAGTGGACTGCCTCCACTTCAAAACCAGGGAGTTCTAAGCCACCCCCTTATGGTAAGAACTCGCAGTGACTCATCTCCCCCACCCCCTCCTGTGCCCACCTTCACTTACCCCTAGGAGGAAAACTCTCCTATCAGGCAAGCACCTGGGCTGTCATTACCAACGACCACTGGGTTCTCAACATAGTGTCTCAGGGATAAAAAAATGTCCTTCCATACCCTTCCAACCCCAAAAAGGTTCCCAGATCTACCTCCAAAGCAGTGGCAGAGGCTCAAAAGCAAATTGTTTCCCTGCTTTCTATGAGGGCAGTAGAGCATGTTCCTGTGGAACAGATAGGCCAAGGTTTCTACTCCAGACCTTTTCTGGTGCCCAGAAAAGAGCGCACCTGGCGCCCCATCCTCGATTTATCCATTCTATACACCTTCCTGGTGATCCCAAAATTCAAAATGCTCACCCTCCAGCAGCTGCCACCCATGCTGTCCAAGGACGCCTGGCTAGCCACCTTCGATCTAAAAGGGGCCTACCTCCACATTCTTATCAGGGAATCATGCAGGAAATATCTCCGTTTCAGGGCAGGATCTTAACACTTTCAGTTCTCTGCGCTTCCCTTTGGCTTATCTATTGTTCCCAGAGTTTTCACAAAATGTCTGGCTCCGGCCATTGCCTTTTGCAGACAAAGGAATATCCAGATTTACCCATTCTTAGACGACTGCCTTATTCAAGCAGACAGAAAGGAAAAGCTGCTCAAGTACCTGGCCTTTGTATAGACCCTTCTAACCTCCCTAGGGTACACAGTCAACGAAAGGAAATCCAAACAGGTGCCCACCCAAAGGATTATCTTCCTGGGAGCAAGCCTGGACACAGCATCCCAGATGACATTCCTTACATCAGAAAAACACATTTTCCCAACAGCCTACTTCTCTCTACTATCCACCAGACCCCAGTTATCTGCAAGGAAGATCCTCCAAGCTCTGGGGTTCATGGCATCTTGCATACTACTCATTCCATATGCCAGACTGCATATGAGGAAACTTCAATGGTACTTAAAAAGCCTGTGGTGTCAACACTCTCAAGACATGGAGACTCTTATACCTGTAATTCCTTGCCTCAGAAAAGATTTCCTTAGGTGGGCAACAGCATGTGCCCACAACAAGGGGCTACCTTTCTCAGCCCCCCCCCCAGCCGCCCAGATCCTCACCACAGATGCATCAGACTATGCTTGGGGTGCACACCTGGATGACAGGTGCATACAGGGCCAATGGATCCCACAGCAAATCCCTCTGCACATCAACCAAAAAGAGATGATGGCTGTCCAGCACGCATTGATATTTTTCAAGCCCCTTCTCCCCCCAGGGGCTCTCCTGATCAAAACACACAACACCACTGTGATGTGGTACATCAACAAGCAGGGAGGGACTCACTCCTACCCTCTATGCAGGCTGGCCATGACCCTTTGGCACACGGTCTCTGCCATACAGCTGCACCTGTTAGCACAATTCCTACCAGGTTCTCTCAACTCTCTGGCAGACCAATTAAGTAGGAATCTTCTGGACCCACACGAGTGGCAGCTCAACAGAAGTACCTTCACCCTAATAACGCAGAAATGGGGCACCCCGAAGGTCGACCTCTTTGCCTCCCACACCAGCCATCAGCTCAGCAAATTCTGCACCAGGGAACATCACTGCATTGCTTGGAAAGTGGATGCCCTGTCCTTCCCCTGGGTCAATCTATTGGTCTATGCCTTTCCTACACTACCTCTCATCCCCAGGGTACTGCTCAAAATAAAGGAGGAAAAACCAAGGACAATTCTTATAGCTCTAGACTGGCCTAGCCAGCACTGGTACCCCTTGCTGTGCAGCCTGTCCCCACTGTCATCATGGCATCTTCCTCAGATTCCAAACCTCCTGACCCAGAGGGAAGGAGAATTCATGCATCCCAATTGCAGACACTCAATTTGGCAGCTTGGCTTATTCCCTAACCCCAGATCAATCTGCCAACCTCAGTAAATAGGTTCTAGAGGTTATACGTGAGGCCAGATGCCTTAGCACTAGAAAGTCTTATGCTGAAATGGAAAAGGTTCTGCACCTGAATCCAGGCTAAGGGAGCCAGTACGGCACAGCCCTCCATCCCTCCCTCTCATCCTGGATTACTTAGCTGACCTACTACACAGTGGCCTCTCTTTTTCCTTTATAAAAAATCATGCCTCTGCTATCTCTGCTCATTTCCCCACTGAGCAGCCCCTTTTCTCACATCCTTTGATCAAACAGTTCTCTAAGAGGGGCTAGCAACTTGAGGCCACCCAGAAGAGCACTAACCCCAGCTTGGGACCTTGGAAAAGCTCACCCTGCCCCATTTTGAACCAGCTTCTTCTGCAGAGCTAAAATCTCTCTCCTGGAAGGCAGCTTTCCTTCTGGTCATCACTTTAGCCAAAAGAGTCTCCGAGCTGCAAGCGCTCATGGCTGTGGAACCCTTCATCATCTTCCATGCTGACAGGGTATCCCTCAGAACTAACCCATCCTTCGTACCCAAGGTGGTGTCCAGTGTGGCTCCCAACCAATCTATTCATTTGCCCAGCTTTTTTCTTAATGCCCAGAACAAGGGAAAAAGGATCCTGCACTCTCTAGATGTGCACAGACAGCTCATATTCTATCTAGACAGGACTAAATCCTTCAGAAAATCTGATCAATTGCTGGTTAGCTCTGCTACAGGGGCAGAAGGCAAAGGCATCTCCAAACAAACCATTTCCAAATGGATAGCACACTGCATTCACTTTTGCTACAAACAACATGGAAATATTCCCTCCAAGGGGGTCAGGACTCACTCCACCAGAGTAGCCTCCACCTCTGCAGCTTTCATCAGAGGAGACCCACCAGGGACATGCTGGAGGCTGCCACCTGGACATCTGTTCAAACTTTATCAGACATTACCACCTGCCTTTCTTCTCCACATCCAGGGGCAGGGTTTGCTTCTGCAGTCTTGCAGGGCATCCTAGCCAGCCCCTAGTTTCCTTGACTGCCTCCACCCATTTCCTCAGCTTTGGGAATCAACCGAAATGTGATGACTGCAACAGTGAAACACAGAGAACATAGTACAGTTGCGTACACTTACCATAAATGTAGATGTTCGAGTGTATTCACTGTTGCAGTCCTGATTTCCCTCCCTTCATCCCCCTTTCTTCTTTTTTCTTACAAGGGACATATTGGTATTTACTTTCTACTGGTGGGGTTCTCCCACCAGAACCTGGCTCCTACTTAGGGGCTCCTGACAGGTTAGGGCAGGAAAAACTGATGTAATGACGTCGGCTGCCTTACTTTATACTACTGACGACTTGATGTCAGTCCTGAAGCAACAGCAACTGACACAAAAATACTAAGCTTCTGGTATTCATGCCGGCCGAGGGCTACCCTGGCAGGGATAACCCAAACGTGATGACTGCAACAGTAAATACAATCGAACGTCTGCATTTATGGTAAGTGTACACAACTCTACTTTCTGGCCTTGGCAAGTTTGGTTCCCCTTCCGTCGGCCTCATCTAGTATGCCCGCCATGGATTCTGGACCGTCTTCCAGATATGATTACTTGCCTTCAAGGGTTGAGCCACCCAAATCTGTCCAGTCTCAAGCTAACGGCTTGGTTCTCCACTTCCGTTAGTTGCCCGGCAAGCTAATCTCACCTCACCAGTTTGGGACATCATTCTGGCCTCTCATAAACCATCCACCAGAAGACTATATCAGGATAAATGGAAAAGGTTCTCCACCTGGTCAAAGGATAACATGCTAGCCCGTATTCGGCTCCGGTGACTGCAGTGCTGCAATACCTGTCTAAGTTATTTGATGATGGAGCTTCTGCCTCTACCATATGAGTATAACTGGCGACAATTTCTAATTTCCACAATGGTCTAGATGGCACCCCTCTCATCTTCCTGCGTCTATGTAAAGCTTTCCTCAAGGGAGCTTCTCACATCAGGCCACCGTTTAGACCACCTGTAGAACCATGGAACCTCACTTTAGTCCTTCAGTCCTTGAGTCATCCCCCCTTTGAGCCTGCAGCGAAGTGCAACCTAAGGTTCTTGTCCTGGAAATCCTTGATGTCCTATTCCTATGTTGGAGTTTTGTTGGTGTGAGGATTTCCTGCCTTTAAGCAATCCGTACGTCAGCTCCTATACAAACGCTTCAGCTTGGCTGTTGCAGCTACATGGGACGTGACACGTAGAGCCTTAAACCAGGGACCTTATTTGTGAAGTCTGCACGCACAATCCTCAGAGATTTTCAGCTGCAGACAACTTCATATTGTACGATCCCTCTCCAGATGTCGAATCGAATATAGACAAGTAACCCGTTGGGTGTTTACATTTCTAATATTTTACCAATCTTTGGCATTGCTTAGGCTTGTTTGTTGTAGCTTTCAGCTGATGTCAGGGAAAGAGGGAAGGTGCCAATGCGGGCACCAAATTCCCCATAAGGACGCCCATGACAAATGCATTTTCTGCTTAGGCCGGGAATCACGACCATAACACCTGCCCTGTTTGTAAATCTTTTGTGCTTATGACCTTATGTAGCCATCTGGCAGCTTTAAATCTTTACTTAGAAAGCCAACGCCTCAAACGGCTGGCTCTCAGGATGGATCCCACTTTGTAGGCTGCCCAGGAAATTCCGCGTAAGAAGGCCAAGATGCCTAGACCTTCACCACCTGCCAATTCGCACCTGGATGCCCTGCCAACTACCGATGTAGGAGTTGAAGAGCACTAGGTGGATCCGTCGGCTCCATTGACCTCCCTCACGGAGGCCGCTGCTCAGCCAACGACTGGCACGTCCATGGAAGCTTTCTCAGACATCGCCGCCTGTCGATGTCGAGGGGGAACCAGATTTGGTGGTTCCTTTGAACGGGATCCAGACCTCGGATACAGTCGCTGCCAAACCCAGTTCTAGATCTGTTCCTAAGGCCACTGCAACCAAAAAGAAGCAGAAAACAAAACACATTACACCTGCATCTGAAGGCCATCCAGACTGGGAGGCCTTCATCTGTTCTCTTATGCAGGCATTTATTGCCCTCAGGCCTTCTGCCTCACCTACAACTACGTTGCCTTTGCTAAGCCCTAGGCCTACCTCTGCTTCTTCCATTCCCATGGCTCCCCTCCCTGAGGAAGAAGAACATGAATCTTCCTACTCTTCCTCGGATGAATCCATTTCTTATGCATCCCAGATTGCTTCTCCCAAGGAATATTATTCTCCTGATGAGGATTCCGTGGAAGGGAATTCTCCACCTAAAGACAGCAGTTCTTTTAGCTCTACAGACCTTCATACCCCTTCTGCTACCAGGTCCTCTTCTGATAGTGACAGACAGTACCACTGTAATGTGGTACATCAACAAACAGGGAGGTACCAAGGCATACCAATTGTGCAGGCTAGCCCTACTAATTTGGGACCTAGCATCCCAGCACAACCTATCCCTGCAAGCCAGCTACATCCCCTCGCAGGACAACAAGCAAGCAGACCTCCTGAGCAGAACATCCTCTTCACAACACGAATGGATGCTGGACAGGACGGTCATTCTAGACATAATCCACCGGTGGGGCATGCCACAAATAGACCTGTTGGCTTCGCCCCAGAACAGGCAGCTGCAGACCTTCTGCATAAAGACTTACTCCCCCCAAGCCTGGAGAATAAACTCCTTCAGTTTCACCTGGGAATGGAAGTTCCTGTATGCCTTCACTCTGATTCAGAAAGTCCTTTTCTGAAAATCAGGAAGGACAAACCAAAAATCTTGCTAATGACTCCCTACTGGCCAAGGCAGCACTGGTTCCCCCTTCTACACAATTTAGCCAAGGGCAATCACTGCAAGTTATCACTGCAAGTTACCCCACAAAGTGGACCTTCTGACACAAGACAAAGGAACTCTCCTACACCCACACTTGCAAATGCTATCCCTGACTCTGTGGGTGATAAATTACTAACCCCATTCAGACACCACTATTCAGGGGAAACACTATCAGTCCTGAGGGAGGCCAGGAAACCCACTACTAGAAAAGCATACCTTGCTAAATGGGAAAGATTTACTCAGTGGTGCCTAGGACAGGAAAGGGACCCTTATGAGGCTGACACCCCCCCAGTCCTCTCATATATGTGTCAACTTATAAAGGGTGGACTTTCTTATTCATCAGTGAAAGTGCACCTCTCCGCATTATCAGCCTGCTTACATTTAGATTCTCCCTTGTTAGCCAGGCTACATGTGAAACTCTTCCTCAAAGGGGTCTTACATATCTGACCACCTTAAGACGCCTATCCCTCCTCCATGGGACCTGAACTTCATCCTGGAAAAACTCACCCAGCTCCCCTTCGAACCCGCTAATACAGCCTCTCTACAGTTTTGTACTTGGAAAACAGTACTATTAATAGCTATTGCCTCTGCCAGAAGGATTTCTGAGCTACAAGCCTTAATAGCATGCTCACCTTACACCATTTTACATAGGGACAGGGTCACACTGAGAACTAACCCTTCATGCCCAAGGTAGTCAATGACTTATCTCTAAATCAGTCCATTAACCTACCCAGATTTTCCCCTTTCCCACTGACGGAGAGAGGAGACTCCACTCCCTAGATGTCCACAGGCAACTGAGATTTTACCTGGACAATACTAAAGACAATAGGAAATCCAAACAACTCTTTGTATCTTTCCACCTCAGGGCATTGGGCAGGGCAGTCCCCAAACAGACCATTGCATCCTGGATTAGAAAGGCAGTCAGTTTCTGCTACTCACACCATGGAAAAAACCCTCCAGTTGGGGTTGAGGCACACTGCACAAGAGCAGTGGCCATTTCCAAAGCCTTCCAAAAAGACATGGACACAGCTTCTTTTATGGAAGCAGCTACATGGTCCACTATCCACACTTTCACCAAACATAACAAATTGGACCAAATCTCCAAAGCACGCACGGGATTTGCCAGGGCAATCCTACAAGGCTTTGTGGAATCATCTTCCGCAACCGCCACCCTTTCATCAAACTAAGCTGTGATACTCTCCCACACCAAGAATACTGCAACATAGGAATAGAAGGACATATAATAGTTGTGTAAAATCTTACCATAACCATAGATGTCCTTCTCTTCTATGTTGCAGTATTCCTTCCCACCCACCAATCCCCCTCACAGACTCTACCAGTCTAACTGCTTGCTGATGCCTCTCTCGATTACAGAAGAGACCCAGGGCCTTATTCAAGTCACCTTTGACTGCCTGTCCTGGTTGGGCCATCTACTTTGCCTGCTTAGCTTCAAGTTCTGAGGATTGTGCATGCAGACGTCACAGATAAGGTCCCTGGTTTATGGCCGTACGTGTGATGTCCCACTCAGCTGCAACAGCCAATCTCAAGCTTTTGTATAGGAGCCGACGTACGGGTCGCTTGAAGGCAGGAAATCCCACACCAAGAATACTGCAACATGGAAGAGAAGGACATCTATGGTTATGGTAAGATTTTACACAACTATTCTTTTTTGGTACCTATCACGTCAGCCAGACGAGTTTCGGAGCTACAAGGATTGTGTATCAACAGGCCCTATCTGGTCTTCCATAAAGGCAGAGTATCACTCCGAACGAGCCCATCCTTCCTGCCCAAAGTTGTTTCTGATTTTTCCATTAACCAGACCATTGACCTACCAATGTTCTTTCCAAATTTTTCCAATAAAGGAGAGTACTATCTACATTCCTTAGATGTAGAAAGGCAGATGAGATTCTACCTAGACAAGACCAAACCTATGCATAAATCTGATCAGCTTTACATTTTTCTGGGCCTACAATGGGAAGGCCTGTTTCCAAAGTTACGTTATCGAAATGGCTAAGGGACTGCATACGTTTTATCTATTCCCTCTCAAAAAAACCTATCCCTAAGGTTAAAGCCCATTCCACAAGATCTATGACAACGTCTATAGCCTTCCTTTCCAGAACTTCCATGGATGACATTTGCGCAGCAGCCACTAGGACTAAACCTCATACCTTTATCAATCATTACAAATTGGATTTGGTCTCCAGTGGAAGAGCTGCCTTCGGCTCAGTGGTACTCAGGAACGGTCCTCCATAAGGGCCACCCATGGACCTCAAGGTAGCTTGGGATTCTGTCCCATCAGTGATGAATGGAAAGAAGATTAAAAACATCAGATAAAGGCGTTATGTCTTACCATAATGTTCCATCTTTGTTGTTGATCTTTTTTCATTCATCATATCCCAGCCTCCTTCCCCCGCCAAAGGCTCCTTGGGGATGCTTGGGGTATTTGCACAAAAGTGTCCTCAGCTTTACTTTTCTATCTCTAGCAAACTCGATCTGAGGTAACAGGGAGAAGGGCATTCTGGGTAGAAGCTTAGCTCGAGAGTTTTTGGCTGGCGCAAGCTTGGTAATTGGCTGACTCGGTTCCGAGGGCTCAGAACCAAACCCATCAGTGATGAATGAAAGAAGATCAGCAACACAGATTGAACGTTATGGTAAGACATAATTTCTTTTTTTCTTCTTTTGAAATTGCTTCTTTTGTTTCTTTAAAATTCTTGACACGGAAAACAGTGTTGCTAGCTACCTTAACCTCAGCCAAAAGGTTTCTGAGTTGCAGGCTCTTATGTGTTTCCCTCTATTCTTAGGCTTCCATAAAGACAAGGGTCTGTTTTAGAACTAATCACTTCATCTGAAGTTGTTAATCTTCTTCCTATTCATCACTGATGGGTTCGGTTCCGAGCCCTCAGAACCGAGTCTGCCTTATACCAAGCTTGTGTGCACCAAAAACTCTCAAGCTAAGCTGCTACCCACAATGACCTTTGCTTAGTTACCTCAGATCTCATTTGCCGCGCAGCCATATAGCAGCGTTTCACCGAGCTCTCCAGCTAAGTGCTTTTTTCTGGTATATTTACTAGTCTGAAAAAGTTTTTTTTTCTCCTTTTATAACTTGTTCTTGTTGTTCTGTATTGCTTCAGCTCTACCATAGGTATTTCTCTCTTACCATTGTTGGTAATTTCTTGGTATTTCTAACTTTCTACCTTTACGGTATCTTGTTACCATTGTTGGTATTTGCATTCTCTCTCCTTCATTTCCTCTCTTTCCTCTCTCTTTCCCTTGTGTGCGAGAGTGTGTTCTGGGATGTCTGTAAAGAAGGGAACTACGGGGTTTAAACACTGTTCTTCTTGCAGTGGTAAACTGCTGAATAGTGACCTCCATGAAGAGTGTGTATACTGTTTGGGGGTTCTGCATTTGTCGGCAAAACCCCCATGTGATATCTGTGCTAGTTTCAGTCAGTGGATGCTGAATGAACATCATAACAAACTTACTTTAAAGGGCATGCTTGCTTTGACTTTTTCGGAGGCCATTTCTGTGACGGAGGTCTCACCCCCTCCTTCGGACAAGAAATGTCCTCGATTGGAACCCTCTTAACCGGCCAGTGACAGAGGTAAAAGTCACAAGCACAAGGCCCATAAGTCCTCATCTGAACACCATTCTGCCTTCTTGGTGCCGACTACCACATCGGCTCCGAGCTCGGCTCCAATGAAGTTTACCGAGGTAGCCTCATCGACGCCCACCCCAGCACCGACAATTACGGCACCACCTACGGCCTTGGTACCGACCAGTGTATCGATTTCTTTATCAGCACCGACTTCGCCCGTTTCAACTCTAA
Source organism: Protopterus annectens (assembly GCF_019279795.1). Classification (NCBI taxonomy): domain Eukaryota; kingdom Metazoa; phylum Chordata; order Ceratodontiformes; family Protopteridae; genus Protopterus; species Protopterus annectens. Next base: position 1,655,257,703 of record NC_056732.1, read on the forward strand.
TATTGGTTCCAACTACCTCGGAACCGTTCCTGTCATCCACCCCTATAGTGACTTCTGCTCTGAGCCCGTTCACAGCTCCAACCATACCTTTATTACCTGTTGCAAAATTGGAATCGTCGGTGCCATTCTGCAACATACCACCGACCCGATACTCATCCAATGTGGACCCATTTGCCAGACAAGCCTGCCGCCCCTTTTTGGACCGGCCTGACTCCTCCTCAGGTGCATCGATGAGATCCACCAGGAGCCTTTCCGAATTGGATGTGGTGCACCTTTTTGATCAGCTGCTGACTGCTAGGGGAATCTCAGATCTGCCTAGACCCTATCCCACTCCTGGCTTTGCGTCTATTTCTCCAGCAACCCCTACTTACTCTCCTCCCTTGGACCCCTCGGTTCCAAGGCTCATCTATCCAACTTTTACTAGAGGAATTCCTTCCTCGGCATCGACAACAACTCTATCTGAGGCTCTGCGATCCCTTTGGGTGCCGGTTCTGTCGGAGCCCACCCTTCCTTAATCTCATGCTTGGGGGGTGGAGCCCCCAGTTCCAGTGTCGGTTCTGACTGTTGTGTCAGCCCCGACTTCGGATCAGAGGGTGATTACTGCTCTGAGCTTGATTGAGGCTCCGTCCCCGGGGGCGGACTGTCTGGAGCGGGGTGTGACCCCAGTTCCGATTTTGTCTTCTTCGGTTCCGGGCTCCCATTCCTCTTCGGGTGGGCCCACTTTCCATGTGATGGAGAGGGCGCTTGTTGCTAGCAATGCTCCACAGTTGGTTATTCCCACAGTTCCCTCTGAGCCACAGCTGTCAAAGGTCACCCCCACAGGACTCCGAGAGCACAAGGCCCAGGAGACCCCTGTCCAGGGCATTTCACTTTCCGAGTCTTCTTCGGATTTTCCCACTGAAGAACCCCCTCGGAAACGGGTGTGTAAGAGAAAACACATGGACTTCCCGGAGGAGTCCCTCACAGAGGATATGGACTACAATGATGGGGAAGGGTCCCCACGGTCACCCCTTAACTATGTCTCCTCCAGGGACATCATGGAAATCTTGAAACAGAGGTGTGACGAAGTCGTCAATCCCTTCCTCAGTGGAATCTGTATTCCTGCAGGCTTTTTGCTCTCGGCCCTCTACTTCTTGGGTGACCTCCCCCTGCCGATGAGTTGGTTAAACTCATCGTGTAACGGGCTTGGAAGAACCTCGACTCCATTGAGGCCATCCCCAGGAGATCAGACAAAGTACTCTCCCCCCAGAGGATCAACTCTATTGGTCCAGAGGCTTGCCAGTGGACGCTATGGTGATGACGGCTGCCACGAAAAACGACCTTGCAGAAGAGAGTCCTGCTGTTCACCTGCCCAACAGAGAGTCCCAGGCAGTGGACAGGTTAGGGAAGTGAGTCTTTGCGTCAGCGACCTTTGTGGTTAAGTCTCTGAAATTTCTGGCACATTTTACGAGGCTCCAGAGAGATCTTATCTCCGAACTCTCTGGAACCCTCGCGGGTCAAGTATTGGATGGAGCAAGAGGTGGTTGCTTCCCAACTTGCCACACTAAAATCCATATTTAATTCATCCATGAGGTTGCTGTCACACTCAACCGAAGGAGCAGCTAGAGCTGTGGGTGCAGGCATAGTCAAGAGACGTCACGCCTGGATGCGCATCTCTGACCTCACGGACTCCTTCAAGTCTTCCTTTCTAAATGCTCCTATTGAGCCTTCGGCTCTGTTTGATACTAAAGTCAAGGATATACTAGCCAGGTGCGAGCAATGCAAGCAAGACGGGAAGACCTTGTCTGCCGTTGGCCTATGCTTTTCCAAACCTCAGTGTTCCTTCTCCAGGAATCAGAGGAGCGAAAAGATGTGGCACAAGAAGTCTCAAGGTCCTTTCCGAGAAGCACATGATGAGGACTCCTCCAGAGGCAGAGGGGGTTCCAATAATAGAAAACGTCCCTTTTGGGACACAGGGAGTCCCCGGAACCAGGGCTCCAGAGATTCCTTCTCAGGTAGACCTTATCAGCGCTCCTGAGGCGCTGCCCGATTACTTTCCTCTAGAAGCAGTCGGGGCATGTTTCTCTTTGCACCAAGCTGCCTGGCTATCCATTACAAACGATCAGTGGGTGCAGAGAATTACCAGAGGCTACCATATTCCACTAATATCCCATCCAAGACCTCCGAAATCCATTCCCGATGTTCTGCCCAGTCAAAGGGAGGAGCCAGCTTCCGAAATACGACAGCTACTTCAAAAACAAGCCATCCAACAGGTTCCCTCAGATTACTACGGATCATGGTTCTACTCAAGATTATTTTTGACTGAGCAGATGCATCCTTCATCCACACGAGTAGTCTCTCAACCGTAGTGTGGCGACGGAAATTTTCAGCCGCTGGGGCCAGCCATGCTGCGACCTTTTCTCCTCCCCTTCAAATGCAAAATGCAGCGGCTACTTTGCCCTCTTTTCCCCCTCTCGGGGAGTCACAGAGAGATGCTCTAGTCCTCGACTGGCCCACGGGTCTTCTTTATGCTTACCCTCAGACTCCTCTGATTGCCCTTGTTCTACGGAAGGCTATTCGGTTGAGAAGCAAAATGATCCTCATCGCTCCGTTCTGACCTCATCAAATGTGGTTCCTTTTCCTTCAACCTCATCTGTTATAACCTGCTTGGATCCTAGACTCTAGTCAGGACCGAATTTCTCACCCACAAGGGCTGACTCCTCCGAATCTATCCACTCTCAAGCTGACAGCTTGGTTTCTCCACTTCCGTTAGATGTTCATTGTGTTTCACTGTTGCAGTCATCACTGTAGGGTTCTCCCCTGCTGGCAGGCAGTCCTCAGTCGGCCAGAATCCCAAAGTCTGTGTCTGGCGTCGGCTGCTCAAGCATGCTCCCTGACGTCAGTGCACCAGGAGTACAATGCTGGCAGCCGACGCCATGTTCTCCAGTCTTTCTTGCCGTGCGGTGAATGCAGTTCGCAAGTGCCGGTCGGCTGACTCCTGACAATTTTTTTTTTTACGTACTTCAGTCTGAAGACTTTCTTCTTCTACTCAAAGCTAAGTACCCCGTTGGGGAAACTTTTTTCTTGCTCCAGTCCGATGTCAGAAAAAGTTAATAATTGTATTTCTTGTGGGAAGCAAATACCTCATAAGGATTTCCATTCTTACCGTATTCCTTGCTTAGGCCCTGACCACGAAGTAGCTAGTTGTCGGTTTTGTGCTAGATTTAATCAACGTGCGATTAAACGAAGGTACGATTTTGCTTTTCATTATTTTCGGTAGGCGATTTAATTACAAAATGTCATCGGACACGCTTCCGTCTACCGGAGTTCACAAACGACGCAAGGATAAAGACAGGCCTCCGAGGTCCAAAACAGACGACATTTTACAAGCAGAGCCAGCTTCAGGTTCGGCCGTCGTCAGTGAGGCGCTTTCGCAGCCCCTGTCGTTGGCCATTTCAGAACCAATGGCCGAAACGGACTCCCATGAGGAGCCAACTAGGTCTTTGAGTATTTCAGTTGCAGGACCTTCGGACAATGCTCCTTCGGATGGGTCCGGAGTCGCTGTGCAGGTACCGACTTCCTAGGGGGTTTTCAGGCCTACACAGCTTCTGATAAAGGCAAAGCCAAAGACAAAGGCAAAGACTCCTTCCAAATCTAAGACTTCAGCCCAGGCCTCTTGTGATCTGGGACCCAAGTCCCAAAAGCAGTTACTTAAGATGGCGGAGGACTTACTTACCATGATTAGGGGTTCACATCCCCCTCCAGATAAAAGGCCAAGGCAGGAATTGTATTATGACTCTTCTGATCAGGCATCTGTTTCTTCACTGTCTTCTTCTGACCAGGATTATTCTTTCCCTCCTTATGAGGATTCTGATGCTGAGGAATCCATTCCTTCAGCTTCTCCCCCTGAGGATTTTTCATTTGGGGAAACTTTACACGAAATGAGGGAACATTTTCACTGGGAAGGACAGAAGTACTCGGAATCTAAGAAAAGACTTAGGGATTTTCTTCTTCTTCCTCAACATAGACCCCTGGCTATTCCTCCTATTTTGGATATTGTGGATGATGCCTTTTCTGAGGCTAACTTAACTCCTGACTCTTTTCCTCCAACTCCTGCTAAGCCAGACAGATATTATAGGGTTCCTGATTCTCACCAGTTCTTATACAAGAAACCTACTGCTGATCCTGAAACCATTTCTCAGGGCCCTAAGGGGGTTAAGGCCGCTTCTGCTAAAAGCCCCATTCCCACAGATAAGGATTCCACAGCTTTAGAGAGATGGGGCAAAAAAGTGTACACTTCTGCAACTTTATCTATTAGGGCTTTAAACTGTCAATTTCATGTGCTGAAATACCAGCAAATTCTACTGTCTGTTTTGAAACAAAAGCTAGCTTCCATTTCCGCTTGTGCAGATAATAAGGAATTACATGATTTAATGCATGCCAATGAACAAGTAGGGAAGCATGGTTTACACTGTGGTTTTGATGCCTTGGAGGCTTCTTGTAGGGCTGCTGCCTCTGGCACAGTCATTAGAAGACATGCTTGGTTAAAGGAACAAAACTTGCCGGATCAAGTGAAAGCTAAGTTACTGGATGCTCCTGTTCAGTATAATGTTTTGTTTGGATCTAAGGCTGAAAAGGTGATAAAGAAGATGAAGGACAAGGCAAAATCCATGCAAACAGTTAAGGATTTCTTACAAGTACAGCCCCCCAGATTTAGTAGGAATTGGCCAACTAAAAATTGGTCCTTTCCCAATTCAGACAGGCCTCAGAGGGGTAGATACAGACGGTCCAGAGGAAGGCCCCAAACGCAGACCTCCTACAGACCAAGACAGTGAACTGCTTCCACCCCTAGGGGTGGAGAGGACAGACCTCAAGCTCATAGAAAGCAGGCTCAATTACTCCCTCTGCTGGGCTGCAGGAACTTCTTGCCTGGAAGCCCCTCTCGGAGGAAAACTCTCTCTTTTTCACCTAAATTGGACTTACATAACTCAAGACAAGTGGGTTCTGGATGTGGTTTCAAGAGGTTACAAATTCCATTTTCATACCCTACCAAAACCAAACGGATGGCCGGATCTACCAAAACATTAATGGTTAGAGGCCTTAAACCAGGTGGAAGCCCTGTTGGCTACGAAGGCCATAGAACTGGTTCCACTTTCAGAAATGGGGCAAGGTTTTTACTCAAGGCTCTTTCTAGTCCCCAGAAAACAAAATTCATGGAGACCCATCCTGGATCTGTCAGTCTTGAACACTTTCCTGGAGATACCAAAATTCAAGATGCTTACTCTGCAGCAGCTACTTCCAATGCTGAGCAAAAATGCATGGATGGTAACATTGGATTTAAAGGAGGCTTCTTTACACATTCCTATCAGACAGGAGTGCAGAAAATGCCTCAGGTTCAAGGCCGGATCGAGGCACTATCAATTCTCTGCGCTGCCCTTTGGATTGTCTACTGCGCCCAGGGTCTTCACCAAATGCCTGGCACCAGTAGTAGCTTATTGCAGACTCAAGGGAATTCAAATTTACCCTTATCTGGATGACTGTCTTATTCAAGCAGACAGCAAGGATGTCTTACTCAAACATCTAGAATTTGTTCAGAATCTTCTCAAGTTCCTGGGATTCACTGTGAACATAAAAAAGTCAAATTTGACACCCTCACAACAGATAACTTTTCTGGGTGCTCTTCTAAACACAACAACCCAGATGGCATTTCTGACATCCGAAAAACAATTACAGCTGGCTTCAACTTTCAAAACCTTGGCGTCACTAACTCAGCTATCTGCAAGGAAATTCCTGCAGGCTTTGGGTTACATGGCCTCCTGCATCCTTCTCGTACCATATGCAAGACTACATATGAGGAAAATACAGCGGTACCTAAAAAGTGTATGGTCCCAACATTGCCACAGTCTAGACACACAGATCACCATCCTGCCTTGTCTACAAAGGGAATTCTTTTGGTGGACCAAGGCATGTATTCAAAACAAAGGGAAAGCCTTCAGTCTGCCTCCAGCCAGCCAGATACTAACCACGGACGCCTCAGATTACGCATGGGGAGCCTATTTGCAGGAAAAATGTCTGCAGGGCCTTTGGACAAAGGATCAGAAGCACCTGCATATCAATTTAAAGGAAATGTTAGCTGTTCAGAATGCTCTATTGGCCTTCAGGAATCTTCTACAACCAGGACAACTACTGATACGGACAGACAACACCACAGTTATGTGGTACATAAACAAGCAAGGGGGTTCACACTCCTACCCCCTTTGCAGACTAGCCATGAATCTATGGAACACAGCTCAAGCTTGCAAAGTGGACCTACAAGCTCAGTATCTACCAGGGTAACAAAACATCCTGGCAGACAGTCTGAGCCGGAACCTGTCAGACCCACATGAATGGATGCTGGACACCGAAATATTCAAGATGATTACAGCAGTCTGGGGATGCCCGCACATAGATCTTTTTGCATCCCACCTCAATCATCAACTACAGATTTTTTGCACAAGGACATTCCACGAGCTAGCATGGAAAGTGGATGCACTATCATTCAGTTGGAGAAACCTCTCGGGGTATGCCTTCCCGCCTCTACCTCTTCTTCCATGGGTGTTATTAAAGATCAAGCAGGGCAAGCCCAAGATGATAATTTTACTGGCCCCAAATTGGCCTCGACAGTTTTGGTACCCAACACTGAAAAACCTTTCTCAGGAGCCCCCTTGGGTTTTACCTCAGACTCCAAACCTTTTGTCCCAACACCAGGGTCAGGTTCTGCACTCTCATGTCAAAACTCTCAGCCTGGCTGCCTGGCTAATCCAGGGTCTATGATTAATTCTCTCCTACTTGCAAGCAGGTTATGAATGTCATTTTAGAAGCCAGGCGCCCTAGCACTAGAAAATCTTATGCAGGAAAATGGAAAAGATTTTGCACCTGGATGCATGCTCAGGATTCGGATCCTCTTATTCCTAATATTCCTCTGATTTTATTATACCTGACAGACCTATTACATAAGGGTCTCTCCTTCTCTTCCATAAAGATACATGCCTCTGCTATCTCTGCTCATTATAATACAGACCCTCCAATCTTTTCCCACCAGCTCATGAGACAGTTTCTCAGAGGAGCTAAGAATTTAAGGCCCCCTAGATCTCCACCCATTCCTGCCTGGAATCTCAACTATGTTTTGGAAAAACTCACCTTACCTCCTTTTGAGCCTGCTGCCACATCTGACATCAAGTTTTTATCATTTAAGTCAGCCGTCCTGTTAGCTCTGACCTCTGCCAGGAGAGTTTTGGAGTTGCAAGCTCTCATGGCTGTGGAACCTTATATTATTTTTCACCAAGACAGGGTGTCTTTAAGGACTAATCCTACTTTCATGCCTAAGGTGGTTTCCAAAGTGGCTTTAAATCAAACTATTCACCTGCCAACCTTTTTCCCCAATCCTCAAAATAGGGGGGAAAGGGTCTTGCATTCCTTGGATGTACACAGACAACTACGTTTTTACCTGGACAGAACCAAGAACATCAGGAAAACAGAGCAATTGTTTGTTTCTTATGCTTCAAGTTCCCAAGGCAAAGCCATTTCAAAACAGACCATTTCTAAATGGATCGCTCATGGAATCAGATTTTGTTACTCTTACCATGGAAAGCAAATACCAGGAAGTATTAGGACTCACTCTACCAGGGCTGCTGCTACTTCAGCTGCCTTCTTCAGGGGAGTACCTACCAAAGACATTTTGGAAGCTGCAACTTGGAGTTCGGTGCATACTTTTTCTAAGCACTACAATCTACCTCTCTACTCTTAAGTCTAGGGCAGGCTTTGCTTCTGCAGTCTTGCAGGGCCTTTTAGCTGCCCCCTCTACTTTATGACCACCTCCCTTTTCTTCTGCTTTGGGATTCAACCCTACAGTGATGACTGCAACAGTGAAACACGATGAACATAGTACAGTTGTGTACACTTACCATAAATGTAGATGTTCAAGTGTCTTCACTGTTGCAGTCTGGGTTACCCTCCCTCCTGTCCCCTCTTATTTTTTCTTTTGTGTGGTTCCCTTCTTCACCCTTCTTCTGAGGTGTATTTTGCAAAGGGTATGGGGTTATACTCATTTTGGAACACCTGACATCTGGGGCAAGAAAAACTGGAGAACATGGCGTCAGCTGCCAGCTTTGTACTCCTGGCGCACTGACGTCAGGGAGCATGGCTGAGCAGCCGACGCCGGACCCAGACTTTGGGATTCTGGCCGACCGAGGACTGCCTGCCGGCAGGGGAGAACCCTACAGTGATGACTGCAACAGTGAAGACACTCAAACATCTACATTTATGGTAAGTGTACACAACTGTACTTTGTCAGGCAGGAAACCTTTTCTTCACCTGTCCGGGATATTATTTTGGCTTCTCATAAACCATCCACCAGAAAACCTTACAGGGATAAATGGAAAAGATTCTCTATTTGGTCACGTAATCAGGTGCTAGACCCATTCTCAGCCCCCGTAGCCACGATTCTTCATTATTTGGCTGAGCTGTTCGACAAAGGGGCTTCGGCTTCTACCATTCGAGTCCATCTAGCAGCTATTTCCAACTTCCATAACGGGTCTGAAGGAGTACCACTTATCTCCTCTTGTCTTTGCAAGACCTTCCTCAAGGGTATTTTCACAGCAGGCCTCCCATCAGACAGCCGCTGGAGGGATGGAATTTATCCTGGGTTCTGCAGGCTCTCTCCCTGCCACCGTTTGAGCCAGCTGCCACCTGTGATCTCAAATTCTTATCATGGAAATCCTTATTCCTGGTGGCTATAACTTCAGCAAGATGAATGTCTGAATTACAAGCATTATGTATCAAGAGCCCTTATCTGATCTTTCATAAGGACAGAGTATCACTTCAAACTAACCCATCCTTTCTCCCCAAAGTGGTTTCTGACTTTTCGATTAACCAGTCCATCGAACTCCCTGTGTTTTTTCCCAAATTACTCTAACAAGGGAGAATACTGCCTACATTCCCTGTATGTTCACAGACAATTGCGCTTTTATCTGGACAGAACTAAATCATTTCGCAAGTCAGACCAGCTTTTTGTTTCCTTTGCAGGCCCTAGAACGGGAGGTGCAGTATCAAAGGTTACTTTGTCTAAATGGCTCAGGGATTGCATTGCCTTGACATGTTCACTTATGGGGGGATTTAAGCCTGGCCAAATCAAAGCTCACTCAACTAGGGCTATTGCAGCATCTGTTGCCTTCCACTCTAGGGCCTCCATGGATGACATTTGTGCAGCTGCCATTTGGGCTAAGCCCCACACTTTTATCAAGCATTACAAATTGGATCTGATCTGCAGGGGAAGAGCGGCCTTTGGTTCAATAGTTCTCAGGAATGCTCTTCCATAAGGGCCACCCAGGTTCTCCAAGTAGTTGGGGACTCTGTCCCATCAGTGATGAATAGGAAGAAGATTAACAACCTCAGATAAAGAAGTTATGTCTTACCATAATGTTCCATTTGAGTTGTTGATCTTCTTCCAGTCATCACACCCTCCCACCGACCCCCTCCTAAGGTTCCTGGCGGATCTTCTGCGTCTTTGTGGTGTATTAGGGTTTCTGCACAGAGATGGCCTCTGATTTATTCTTTCTCTATATGTGATTTATTCTTTCTCTATATGTTGCATGCAAACTCGATCTGAGGTAACTGAGCAAAGGGAATTGTGGGTAGCAGCTTAGCTTGAGAGTTTTTAGTGCACGCAAGCTTGGTATAAAGCCGACTCGGTTCCGAGGGCTCAGAACCGAACCCATCAGTGATGACTGGAAGAAGATCAACAACTCAGATGGAACATTATGGTAAGACATAACTTCTTTTTTCTTTAAATCATTCCATCCAACTTCTGGTCTTCTTTCTCAATCCTCAGAAGAAAGTAGAAATAATCACTCACTCACTAAATGTCAGCAGAGATTCTATCTGGAAAAGACAAAAACATTAGAATGTCTGACCAACTTTTCATTTCCAATGAAGTAAAAAAGTTAGATCTTCCATTCCTTAAACAGACTATTTCCAGATGGTTTTCTCTTTCCATATTTTTTTGTTATTCTTTTAATGGCAAATTCCTTCAAGGGCAAGTTGAATGCCCATTCCACCAGATATGTGGCTTCCTCAGGAGCTTTTTTCCCCAAAGGTTTAGATTCTTAGTCCATTCTGGAGGCAGCTACCTGGTCTTTGGTCAACACTTCCTCAAAACACCCTAAAGTAGATGCCTTTTCTAGAGCTACACCAGGTTTTCCCAGGACCATTCTTCAAGGTTTCCTTGACTCCAGCTCTGTTGCATCACCCTCCACTGTTTCCTCCTGAATGCTTTTGAAATCATCCCATAAGTGAGTAATTCTGCAGCAGTGATCTAATGAAGAATATAATACAGATGTGTAAGAACTTACCATAACAGTATGTTTGAATAGATTACTTTGCAGTGTACATACTGTCCCTCCATTCTTCTTTTCTCCCTGGACGAGGTGGATCCCTTCTATCTCTTCCCGTCAATGTTTTATACTGTGTTTGTACTCTCACGAATGTCAGCCTCAGTTTTTTTTTCTTGGGGCAAGAAACCTCTGAAAGATTTTCCACTCCTATTGCCAGTTAGACATTGATCATGTGACAACTTTCAGGCATTATGCTGAGACTGGATAATTCTACAATACCAGGCAAGGATGACTATGTAACTGAATATATTGTACAAATGCAGTTTAATCTTTGCAGATATGTGTTGTGAAAAAGTAAACCAAAAAAAAAAAAAAAACTGACACAATAATTCGACAAACCTGGTAACAAAGAAAGCACATGGCAAGAACTTTTCGGCACTCCTTTCTAATCTGTTACCAGTTTTATTAAGCAGTTTCTGGTAACCATTTGAAATGTTGGGACCCTCTAGAGTGAGTTTTGAAATATGGAGACTGAATGGTGAAAAGATTACACTTGTGTACTAAGTCCGAGATGCAGTTTCTTAGTATATTCCATTTTCTCCGAGGTGTGGTGGTCATAGAGTTGGTATATATGTTGGGGGGGGGGGGTGTGAGTGGACTTACCTCCTTTGCAAAAGAAGTTTTGAGGAGAAGAGTGATTTTAGACATGGCTCTTCTCTTGTGTTCTTGGTCTTTTTTTTTTTTTTTCCGGTACTTGGCATTTTGAGCACTGACATTTCAACAGGAAGCCATAATTTATAGCTTACATCATAAAGTAGGCTTGGCTTAAGCTTACAATCGTAATATATGTCTGTCTGATTTGTCTTTTGGGTACTGAGCCACTTGTTGGATCCGATCTGGCCATTAACCAATGCTCAAGTACTTCAAGCTACTTCAGAGTTTTCCCATAATCCTCTGTGAACCTTTCCCTTTGGATCTTGGTTGCTGCCATCATGAACTGTCAGTCCGTAGCTTTCTGTTAAGTGCTCCTGGTTTTTTTTTTCTGTTTTTACTTCCAGCTTTTTCACCTTTGATATAGATGTTTTTTTTTTTTTAAGTAGATATACTTGTTATGGTACTCTACCTATAATTAGACTGTTTTTGTGGCTGTACTTCTATATCACTGTTGCAGTATTCTTCATAGAAGGGATGTCCTGCCCAGGGCAGCCCGATGCTCGGTCAGTATGAAAACATCCTAAAAAAGATTTTTATGCTCCATACATCATATTTATGTTTCCCACACAGAACATAGGGCATAAAAGGGATGTATGGATGCAACTACCTAGAACTTCTTTTTCTTCATTTTCTGACAGTTTGAAAGACATTTTTGCCAGGTGGTCTGAACCTCTTCTTGCTGTACTGAATTCTTAGCAACACCAGATAAGTGCCTTATTGGGGTTGTTGTTTTTTCTTTTGTTGGTCTTATATTTTATTTTACTGCGTAGAGTTCATGTCATCCAAGAAGGGAAAATGTAAGTGTGGGAGGCAGATTCCCATTGTCACGAACAGTGTCTTTGTTTGTGTCGGTGCTTCCTACGACCATACCTCTTTTCCTTTACTTCCAGAAGTCCTGCAGAAGATTCAGCTGGACTCCTAAATCTTATTAGTGACTCCTTTTTGACCGAGACAACACTGGTTCCCCCACTTACGGCATCTGATCAGGGCAATCATCACAAATTACCTCATTGGTTGGATCTCCTCACACAGGAGATGGGGTCTCTCATCCATCCTGATTTGTCCACTCTACAACTGACATTGTGGGTGATAGGGTTTTGATCCCTTTCAGGAACCTCTTTTCTGAGGATGTGCTCAGGGTTTTACAGGAAGCACGGAAACCCAAACCACAACATTTTATATGTCCAAATGGAAAAGATTTTCTGTCTGGTGCCATGCCTTTAACCAGGACCCTTTTTCAGTGGGGGTCCCTCTGGTCATCTCTTGTTTGTGTGAGTTGCTCCAATCTGGTTTGGCCTATTCTTCTGTGAAGACCCATTTGTCAGCCATTAATACTTGTCTGCCCTTGAATTCTCTTTTGAGTTCTTGTTTTGAGGTCAAACAATTTCTTAAAGGTGTCCTGCATATTAGACTACCAAGAAAACCTATTCCTCCTCTTTGAGACCTTAATTTTGTTTTGGAAAAATTGACTCAGGCTCCTTTTAAGCGGACAATTTCTGCTTCTTTACATCATTGTACCTGGTAGACTGTTTAGTTACTGGAACTTAGTTCTGCTTGGAGAGTTTCTGAGCTCCATGCCCTTATGACCATTCCTCTTTTTTTGTTTTTTCACAGGAAAGGGTGTCTCTTCATACTAATCATTCTTTTATACCTGAGGTAGCTAATGAGTTGTTCTTGAATCAGTTGGTACAACTATTTGCCCTTTTCCTTTTTCCTCAGTCTGCTAGTGAGAGGTTCCTGCATACCTTGGATTTGCACAGACAGCTTAGGTACTGTTTGGATAACACTGGGACTATTCATAAGTTTGCTCAGCTTTTTGTTTCCTTTCATCCCAGTTCTTTGGATTTGACTGTTTGTAAGCAAACCATCTCCTACTGGATATCTATGGCTATTTCCTTTTATTATTCTTTTATTGGACTATTCATAAGTTTGCTCAGCTTTTTGTTTCCTTTCATCCCAGTTCTTTGGATTTGACTGTTTGTAAGCAAACCATCTCCTACTGGATATCTATGGCTATTTCCTTTTATTATTCTTTTATTGGCAAATCTCTGTCTGCTTCTGTTAGAGCTCGATCCACTAGGACTGTTGCCTCTTTGGGTGCCTTCTTCAAGGGGTTGGACACCAATTCCATCACTGAAGCTTTTACTTGGTCTTCAGTACGTACCTTTACTAAGCATTATAAGTTGGATATGGTTTCTAGGGCCAGAGCAGGTTTTGTTGAAACCATTTTATGTAGATTTGTTGAGGGCTCTTCTAAGCCTTCCACCTCCCATTTTGTTTCTTGAGCTTTTTTACTCTCCTTTCTATGAAGAATACTGCAACAGTGATATAGGTTCATAGGTGTGTACTAGGCTAATGGCCCTGAAACCTTTACAAGCCTAGCCCATAGGACTACCCTAGCATCGTGCCACCTGACCTTAGTTCTCAGTGCCTCTGTCGAGTAGAGCCACTGGAGTGATCCTAGGGGTGAATTTTCTATTTCCCATCCACTCATCAAGATTTCTCTTGAAGAAGGCCAGTGAGATGCTCTGCTTGACATATATGGGAAGTCTATTCCAGAGCATGGGCAGTCTCTGGGTTATAAACCTGTCCCTCCAGCATGTTCTGTTGATTGTGGTAATGAGGTTGAGGTCTGTGGAGCTTGTGGTGCAGAGGGATTGGGATTTTCTAAGAGAGCTGGGTCAGACATGGCTTTGTAAGTCAAGCAGAGATTGCCTCTATGTAGGCGACATGAGACAGAGAATAGTTTGAGTTTTTTGCGTTTGTCCATATAGGACAAGTGTTTAAGGCCTAGGATCATCTTTGTGAGGTACTTTTGTGGCCTCTCCAGTTATTGCAGGTGTCTAGTGAGGTACATGTCAAATGGGGCATTGTACTCGATGATTGGCCTAATGAGGGAAGAGTAGAGGGAGACAATGACCTCTTTCTTCCTGGATGAAAAACTCTTAGTAATGAGATGTGCCACATAGAAGGACTTTCTGACCACAGTAGCAATGTGGTGGTCAAAAGAGAGGTTGCTGTCAACCTGTGTTCCCATATCTCTTATAATGCCTTCTGTGTTCAGTGAACTACCATCGATGTAGAAATTCAAGGGAACCGGGCTTTTCCCAAGGGGGAATGACGACACATTTTTTAGCATTAAGCTTAATGCCATGGTTCTGACACCAGTTGTTGGTGTCAGTGAGGCCTTTCTGTAGGATGTCAGCATCACTCGGGGAGTTAATAATAGCTCCCAGCTTGCAATCATCTGCAAACTTTGTCAGCCAGAGTCCCTTTGTGCTGGCCTGGACTTCAGAGAAGTAGATACCAAACAGGAGAGGACTCAGGACTGAACCCTGTGGGACTCCACTCATGACCGGACTGCGGTCTAACTTGGAGTCAGCTACTTTCACACTGTGGGTTCTATCTGTGAGCCAGTTTGCAACCCATCTAGTGATATAGGGGTTGATGCCTAGCTTAGTGAGCTTTTCTATGATTCCTGAATGGGGAATGGTATCAAAGGCCTTGGCCAGATGAAGGTAGGCTGTATGAACCACCTTGCCTTCATCCACAGCTATGGTGACTGACTCAAAGAAGTTGACCAAGTTGAGCAGGCATGATCTACCCTTCACAAAACAAAACTGTGTAGGATCCAGAGTTTGGAGATTCCCTATATCCTTGTTTATTAGGTCCATGATGATGATGCGTTCCATAGCTTTGTATATCAGACTTGTTAGGCTAATGGGGTGATAGTTCTTAGGGTCTGTAGTCGCTCCTCCTTTGTGGAGAGGAATGACTGTAGCAGTGCGCCATTTGGTAGGGACAAAACCTGAGGTGAGGCGATGATTGAACAGGGCGCACAGGTGAGGTGCCAGTTCACTCTGTAGTTCGTTTAGAACACAGCCAGGGATATTGTCAGGTCCCATGGAAGCTGTATTCTTGGCCTTGGACAGTTCTGTTTTAACCTGTGCAGCAGTAATACTGGGTGCCTGGCAAACTACTAGTATTGTGATTGGTCCTTGGGGGGGGGGGTAAAGTTGGCACTGAATCTGTCGGCCGGTATATTGGCAATATCTACTGGCTCGGTATAAGAGGTACCAATGTGCAGTAGCTCAGAGCAAATCTGGGTATTGCCGTGGAGATTCTTTACATAGCTATAGAAGGTCTTGTGGATGTCTACTATTTGCTGCAATTCTGTTTTCATAGCTAGCTTTAGAGGATTTGATGAGGGATCTCAACTTTTTGTTGAGGCGGTTAAGGGAGTTTTTCCAGTCTTGGGACTTTACCTTATTCCGCATCAGTTTCTTCCTTCTGTTGTAGAGTTTGTTTATGGCAGGGGACCACCAGATTGGCTTACTTTTTGGAGGAGAGCATCTTGGTTCTGTTGGGTATGGTGAGATCCATGCATACAGAAGGATGTAGTAGAATTGTGTAAAATCTTACTGTATCAGTAGATGTCCTTCTCTTCACTGTTGCAGTAATCAATCCCTCACTCCAACGTCCTTTTTTTTGTTCTGCATTTTTCCTTCTGGTTGTCCATGTACTCGTTTGCCCTATGGTGAGTGTTCTGTTCTGGGGCAGTTCAGTTCTAGGTAGTTGCGTCTGTACATTCCTTTTATACCCTACGTTCTGTGCGGGGAGCATAAATGTGACATACGGAGCATACAAGATCTTTTTTAAGGCTTTTTCATACTGGCTGATCATCAGGCTGCCCTGGGTGGGACATCCCTTCTATGAAGAATACTGCAACAGTGAAGAGAAGGACATCTACTGTTACAGTAAGATTTTACACAACTGTACTATTCTCAGCTAGAGCGTCTTCTGTGTGGAGACATGCATGAATGGGCGTACCTTAATTGAAGGTTGTGCGTCAGGGCCAGCAACTCGGCATGTAAAAATCTACTGCCAGTCATTAGCGGACCGGAGTTCCGCTGTGGCGACCCCTAACCGGGAAAAGCCGAAAGACACAACAACTTTCTGTAGCTTAATTCTGGATTTGTTTTCTTTTCAGCACATAGCATTGGAAAAATAGTTATGTAGGTAGGTTTTTCTATATTTAAAGCTGTATTATTTTCTTAAGTATGGATATGACATTTAAATAGTGCAATAACTGCATACATAAACATCTACCTCAAGGTGGTTATGATTTGTGTGTGTCTTGCTTAGGTCTGGAGCATTTAAAAGTTGAGTGTTGCCATTTGTAAAGGCTTTGGACCCAGGTCCCTGGCAGATAGGAAAGAATAAATTAATTATTAAAGAACTGCTTCCTCCATATGTCTAGGATAAAATAGTGAAGATGAGAGAGAAAGAAAAGAAGTGTATCAAGTGCAAGACTGATAATGCAGGACTATTGTCTTTCCCCAAAGTAATTAAAAGAGAAACTTCTTCCAATGGCTCTTAGGTGAAAATCTGCAGTGATTGAAGCTATAATTAACAAGGGCAAATCCCCCTACAAATCTAGCAAGAGACACTCCTCTTAGAGGTAGCTATCACATTTTATGGTTCCAAGACCTCCTTCCACTACTTCCTTACGGTCATTGCATTCCTTCTCAAGTAAATTAGAAGCAGATTGGGAGCTGGTAATGAGAGTTTTTTTTTTTTTGAAGACACAGATATGGTTGGATATCTTCCCATCTCCCTCTGTTTCTAGGGTTTATTGGGTTGCTCCTGCATCACTTTTAACTCCCTTCTCCTGTGCCAGTTCCTGCATCCGTGGTTTTGAAGCCAGCTGTCCAACCAGATTCTGTTAGATCAGCACTGACAGGTATTACTACCTCAGTGCCTTCTCTAAAGCATCTGATGCACACAGATCCAAATCTTACTGTGTCGAGAGGATCTCAAGCTCAAGCGCTCACATCAAGGCTTTGGCACCATCTTTAGTGACAACTCATTTGGAATCATTCTCAGTTTAGGAGTCCTCATCATTCAAGCTTTTGGTTCCAGCCCTCATCAGAAGGCCTTCCAGATCCTAGTTGTCAGCACTCTGTTTTTCAGCAGCGCTCAAGTCCACTTTGGCAGGAGAGGACACAATTCAAAGGAGTGGTCCCCTTGATGCAGACAGATTATAGAGCTGACTTTGTGGCAGAGGAGAGGAGAGATGACAGCCTTCCCCAACTCACAAGCTAGTAATAGACTTCATTTGGTACATGATACTGTTCAGCTGACTTTTCAGTCCATTCTGCATGCCTCCCAGGGAGAGAGCAGAGCTGTAACCTTTTAAAATATGTAGCAAGTATGTACTGAATCTTCTGGAGACCCTGACCAGTCACAGGTGAAGATCCCTAAGAAGAGACAGTGTAAAAGGAAACATGTTGACTCCCGTTTGGAGTCTTTCACATCAGACACTGACTTGGATGAGAGAGAGAAATGGCTCCACACAGTCCCCTCTTGAAGGTGTCACTTTTGGCAAAGTCCTAGAATTGATGAAACAGAAGGAATCTTGGCCATTAAAACCACCTTATCAGAAAGAGGAAAGCTGTACACCTTCTAAATCTTGGGTGGTCCATCCTCCAGACTGTCTTATAGATTTGGTTGCCAAGACAGCATGGCAGGAACTTAACACAACCAAAGTGATTTCCCGAAAAAACAGATAAGATTTTACATCTATCTGAATATAGGAAGTTTTGGTCAAAGGATACTCTGTTGGATTCAAGGATTGCTGCTGCATCCACTAAAAAGAAAGTGTTATTGACAGCTGCCCCCCCCCAACAATTAGAGAATACCAGATGACTGACCGAATGGGAAAGCATTGCAACGCCTTGGGAACTTTTGCTGTGACAGCATTAAATTATTTCAAACACATGAATAACTTTCATACAGACCTAGCTAGACAATCTGCTGATATATTGGGACAGCCTATTACATAAGAGTCTACTAAGCAATTGCTGACCGTTCTGAATATCATGATCAGTATAACCAATCAGTCCATGCATGTGCATCAAAGTGCAGCTGATAGAATGGCAATGGGTGGCAGGCACATGCATTGCTTTCAGCTATCTTTTTTCGCTCCATCTGTGTGATTTTTATGGATAATTTCAAGGTGTCTTTTGCAAATGCCCCCTTTGCTGGATCTACACTTTTAGATCCTACAGTAAAGGAAACAACCAATGATGTATGAACAGAAGAGAAAGACATTGTCTGCCATGGGAGTCATATTTGAGAACACACACATATCCTTCTGTAGGAATCAGAATGGTTCCAAGTTCCTTTGGTTCAAAAAATCCCAGCATCAGTCTTTTGATTCCTCCTCAGATAGGGGCGGCTATGGCAGAGGAGACTTCCTTCATGGTCCACAGAATCAGGAGTACAGGAAACATTTTTTGGAGAGACAGAATCATCACCACTGAAGGCTTTATCAACAGTACATCTCTGCAGGCAGTTGGGAAGAGCTTATTTTTCAACTCTGTTATGTGTATGGCCATATCCAGAGGTATATATAAAAAAAAATAAAAGAAAAAGACACCAGAACATAGGTTGTCATTACCAAATTTTCCACCCTACCAGCTGCAGGCAGCTCTTCAACAAGAGCATATTCAGTTTAAAAAAAAAAACAGAGTCATCCAAGAGGTCCACAAGATCAGAGTGTGTCAAAGATCTAATCATGATTCTTTTTTTGTTCAAAAAAAAGAGCAAAGATCTCAGGCCAACCAATTTGTAGAGTCCAGAATTTTTTTTTTCTCCTTTCAGGTAGGGGCCAGTCATTACCAGTTCAAGACCTTGCTCTTTGGTGTCACCAAAGTTCCACAGATATTTACCTAGTTCAACTCAAAGGGATATGTATTTCCTTAACTAGATGGTTGTCTCCTCACTGTAACAATCAAAGAATCATTGCCATCAGCCAGAGACTGCTTTTAACATCTCTGTCTATTGTTAGGCATCTCAGTAAACTGTCAAAAGTCACAGGTACAACCCTCACAACAGATCACTTTTATCAGATGCTGTGTGAACACATCCTCATGCCAAGTGTCTTTCACCCCTAAAAGACTATTTTAGTCCATCCCAAAGTTCAGATTTTATACAATCATCAGTCCCCTCTAACTTTGTGTATTCTTAGAACTCTGGATCTCTTTGAGGCGTCCATCGCCATGGTCGAGTACACCAGATTTCACATGAGGATACTTCAGGGGATGCTTTGCATACAATAATTATAACTACCAGACTCCCCTTCCTACACCATACTCGTAATTGACTTGCAGGAGTCATTTAAACTGGTGGCCTACTTCCCCAGTCATTCACATAGGAAGACCATTTGTAACACTTTGCCCTTGAGCGACAGTGACTATGAATACCTTCTTTTCAGGGTAGGGGCCATTTTCGAAGGGAGGATGACCTAAGGAGTTTGGAAGCAGTCAGAGGCCTGTCATCACATCAGTATTCTGGAGCTAAGAGCATTTCTTCTTACATTGCAGAAATTTCTTGACCTTTTGCCTCCAGGAGTGATAGCTGTACAATCAGACAACATGTTGTTCAAATGACACTTCAACAAGCAGGCAGAACTAAATCCTGCCCTCTTTGCAGTCAAGCCATGAGAGTATGGCAGTAGGCATTAGATTTGGGTCACTTTATGGCAGCAATATATATACTGGGGAAAGATATCTGGCTAGTTGACAGGCTCAGCAGTTCTGTCATGATTCTTTACTAGTAGTCTGTCAATCTGTTAATGTCTCACGCAATTTTCAGTTATTTTGGTCCAACCTTGCTGTACCTTATTTGCTCCTTCCTCCAATGCCAAGTGCAGAAGCTACTCTACCCTAATTTTCCCCAATGGGACAGTCACTGACAGGCACTCTGATCTGTCATTGGTCCCATGGTCTTCTTTTTGCCCTTCCCTCTCTACCCCTGATATCCAGGTTCCTGTAGAAAGCCTCAAACTGAGAATGAAAGCTACTCCTCATTGCTCTACACTGGCTCAGGCAGGTCTGCTTTTCCACGCTTAGGTCTCATTTGAAGAAGCCCCCATAGTTTCTAGATCCAGAGCTGGGTCTCCCTCTCACATGCATCTTGGCAGTCTCATTTGGACATTCTCAGTCTCAAGCTAACTACATAGTGTATCCAGTTCTCATAATAGCCAGATATACCTCTTTTTCAGAAAAGGTATTTTTCCACTTCTCAGAAACAATCTACTCAGAGGATCCATAAAATTAAAAGGTAGCATTTTTCTGTCTGGGACATCAGGCAAGGGTTGGCCCTTATTTTAGTTCTATTGCAGAAGTGTTACATTTTTTTCCTTATATGACATAGGCTTCAGTAACCCTGTCATCAAGTTACAGATAGCTTTTATTTCAAATTTCCTTTCTGCATACAAAAAACAGTACCTTGGCATCACATAAACTGTGCAAAGCTTTTCTCAAAAAGAGTATTTTTTTCCTCAGTGAATGAACATATATTGTATTTATCCCCATATGAATTTCAGAACTCAAAGTCTTGTCTTCCATTGGTCCATACCTGTTCTTTAACAATGGTTGGGATTCCTTAAGAACCAATACAACATTCATTGTTAAAGTGGCTTGAGAGTCTTATGTTAACCATCCTGTCGTTCAAAGACGAATATTTATTGCACACCTTGAATATCCAGAAATGGCTCAGATGCTACCTTCTTAGAATAAAGATTTTAAGAAACGATTGTCAGTTGTTTTTTCATTTGCCTGCAGTAGATCAGACACAGAACTTCCAAGATGGCTCCATATTCAGTTAACAGCTTAACTGTAGCTCTCCCAGTGCGAAAACAGAAACTCAACAGAGAAGGCCAGCAGACTTTTGTGTTTATGGGTAAATTTCAGTAACTGGCTATTAAGTGTACTGCCTGGATACCAGGAAAAAAGGAATACAGAACATCTGGAAAAAATCAGCTAGAAAAGTGAGGAAGAAAGACTGATGAAAGTTAAGTTCTGCAGGTCTTCAGCGAAAAGCAATCCACCTCCAGACGACTTCTAGTAACCTACAGGAAGATACAAGACAACTGCACACAGATCTGGTAAAAATAAACAAAACACTGATGGAGTATATCAACACAAACAACAAAAGGCTTAAAAAATGGAAGAAGCTTTAAATAATCAGATGAGGTGATAATGCTGCAAAAATCTGAGGTTGAAATGAAGAAAAGGCTGGCTGAATATGAGACTACTCAGGAAGCGATGCTTCAAAAATAATAGAATTAGAGGACAGAGCATGTAGGGAAAACTTGAGATTTTCAGCTGTACCAGAGAAGCTGGAAGGAACAGACTGCATTAATTTTATGAAAGCACAAGTAAGCAACTGGACTAATATTCCACAGCAGGAGTTGTTACTGAAAAGGGCACATGATGTGTATGCTCCAAATCTGGCTATGAGAAAGCAACCTAGACCTTTAATAGTAGTTAGTAAAGATGCTATCCTACCAGCAGAAGGAGTTGATTCTGACAAAACTCGGGCAGAAGTGCAAAATACTAAAATTGGGAGACAGTAGAGCGTTTGTGGAGAATGATTACTCGTACACCAGGCAGAAGAGGAGTAAATTCATTCCATTATTCAGGGAATGTCAAGACACAGTTGTGAGATTCATACTGCTGTCCCAACAGCTGTCTTCAAGGTATTCTTCCCTGGAGGTACAAAATCATTTTTGATGAAGTACATGCTAAGGAGCAAATACAAAAGTTTGTCCAACAAAAAGTGAGTTGTGAAATAGAAGGAGATTCTGCCTGTTGTTCTTCTGGTAATAAAGACCACAGACTGCACCTGTGAAAACATTTCCACTGTTTCAACAGAAAATACTAGAGAGAACGAAGGAAGTACAAGAGTTGACCAGAAGAATCGAGAGTACATCGGAGATGAAGCAGAGGCAGGATTTGGAGAATGGAGATGAACAGTAATAAAACCAGTACCTTAATGTGGGATTGCAATGGGATAATTATATTTGTGAATATGACAGAACAAAAAAATCTGGAAATGTTAGACTTGTTCATAATTTGTTGGACTTGTGGGGGACTCTAAAGTATATGCCCTACTTCATGTCATTAATGTTGGGAAAAATCATTTTTTTTCTTAATAGTGCTGCTTTTGTGGTGCATGGCTTTCTTTGCATGCTATAAATTAGTTTTCTCAGTTATTTTTAAGCGTAATGGGGATTGTAAATAGGTGCTGCTGTTCTTTTCCCCCCCTTCTTTCTCCCTTCTGTCTTCGTGTTCAGTTTTAAGAAATGTAGACACTGCAATGTAAAAAAAAGCCTGGTTAAAAGAGCATGAGTAAAGAAAAATGATTGTGCTTTATCTCACTCTTGCATGGGGGAATGACTGGATTAAAGATCTCAGACTGATTTATAACATGTTTTAAGACAAAGCAAGTAAATCAGAAATGAGTAATGAATATTATGAGGCTTTTCTTCTAGCAAATGAATGTATGCTTAGTAGTAATTCTGTATCTTGCCTTCATGTCTCAATGGAAAGAATCTGATAAAGAGAAATTGACTATCTAGTTCTTATGTCTCCATGGAGACAATCTGATAATGAGAAATTGGCTGTCTGGTTATCATGTTTCCATGGACACAGTCTGGTAAAGACAAACTGGTTACAGTCTGGTGGAGAATGATTGGTTGGGGGGGGATCTGGCTAGGAGATAATGTTTTCTGAAAGCATTCAGGGGTTTTCCCAGCTGGGAGAGCTATAAAGATAAGCCCAAACCAGTTAGCACTTAGTAAAAGCAGAAGCTGCACCTTTGTCTTAACATGGATAACCTTTCTTGTAGGTTAACTCAAGTTTATGAGCGTGGCTGTCAGTTTGGGACATTTGTTCCTGTTAGGAGAGTAAAACTTCAATATTTGAAGATGGACGTAGTTTTGTGTGTTGGTGTTAAATTAATAGGTTTTAGGTGTATCGGGGGTTTGTTTGTTTGTTTTTTGAGGGCTTTCAATAAAACAAAAAGTTTTGTAAGATGCAACATAGGCTCAAATGGATATGACAAGAAACAACTATGTAAAAGTTCAACCTACCAAACAGTGTATGCATGTAACACAAAAGTTGGAACTAGACATTTATCAAAAAACGGTGTTATACATAAAAGGTGGGAATAATAACTTTTTAATACAATGATGCTTTCTGTAATGTTTTTAAATTTCAGTGATCTCACAGATAAATATAAAAAAGAAAGAGTACTGAACTATATTTAAAATGTAGAGTGCAAATAGCTATGTTACAGGATACAAACTTGGGAAGAACTGAACGTGTGAAGTTGATGAAAGGTTTTCAGGGTGGTTATTCAGTGGAATATCTGCGACAAAGGAAGAGAGGGGTACTTGTATTAATTACAAGAGGAGCTCCAATAGTGATAGAATAGAATAAAAAAAGGTAATAATGTCAGATTTGTAGTGCTAAGGGGCTGCTAGCAAGGGAGGAGGATTACACTGGCATGTATTTATATTCCACCTAAATTTGCTATAATGGAGCTTAAAAAAATCTGGGAGAAGTAATCAGTTTTCAGCAAGGAATATTAGTTATAGGTGGGGACTGGAATTTGATTTTGCAGCACTGAAGATGTGTTGTGGGGGCAGAAGGGAAAGTATAACAAAGGAGGGTAGATTTTTGAAGAAATGTATTAAAATATTTGGCATGGAAGCTGTGAATTCAGTAATAGGAGTTTGGAGTGAATTTACATATTATTCCCAGAGATATAAAAAGTAGACTAGGCTAGAGAGAATTAATATTTCATAGGAACATGTGCATTTAATTGAATGTATTAATATGCACCCAATAACTATTTCAGATCCATACCTGTCAACTGTACAGATTTTCACAGAATGTCCAGATTTTTGCCTTATATTTTTCTTCCGTTTTTCATACAATTGTGGTTTTCTGCCAAATTAGTGTCAACTCATTAAAGACTGAAGTTAGAAAATAATGACAGACATTTGAGTTTTCATACCCTTCCGAAAATTCATGCTAATGCAAAACCTGTTAATGTGAAGTTGTTCAATCTCACCATTCATTCTTCACTGATGAGTTCGTAGCCGAGGCACGGCCGACTAGCAAGCTCAACTACTTCAGCTCTAGTTTGCAGCGGCATGGAACTCTTGGTTTCCAGCATTGCTCGAGACTATTATTGGGAGTTTTCAACTTTCAGCAAGTTTTATATTTCAATTTTTATATATCTTTGATTACTATATAATACTAGATATTACTAGCTAGTAAATAGATGTTTTCTGTGTTCCACCCCTTTCCTCAGTAAAATCTTTCTTTGCCTTCGGCCCTTTGGCCTTAGGACCTCTTCTTATAGTTGTTAGTTAGTGTTCCCTTTTTGGTATTCTTGTTATTGGATTGCTTAATCCTATTTATCTTGATATAGTTATTAGTTGCCTTTTTGGGCTGTGTGTGTATTGTGTGAGTTAGTTAGATTTCTTCTTAAATAGCTCATAGTTAAACAGTGTGTTCCATTTTATTGGATTTTGTAAAATGTCTGAAGAGAAGGAAAAACATCTAAAGTCTGGGTATAAAAATGCCCAGACTGCAGACAGAAAATGTCCATCACTGATGCCCATGTGCAGTGTGTTTACTGTTTGGGTGAGGTGCACCTGCAAGAGTCATGCAGTATCTGTCACTCTTTTCCACCAGAGTGCTTGCAGAAAGGAAGAGGAAGTTAATTGATAGGGGTATTATCAAGCACCCTTTTTTAGAGGCATTGTCTGACCAGGATGGGGCCAGCAAATCGTCCAAATCTTCCTCTGAATCCAGGACTAAAAAAGGAAAAAGGTCAGAAAGTGTGGTGACTTGGGCTCCACTGCCTTCGGAGCAGACAGTCTGTTCTTTTCGGAACCGGGACACTGCTCTGGAACCGGTTGCCGAAAAACCTCCATCAATACTGCTCCAGTCGGCTCCATCTGTTAACTCTTCCAGGTGTTCTGTCAGCCTTTCCGATCTGGATATGGACCGGCTGGTTCAGAAACTCTTAAAGGCACCAGGCCTAGCTAAATTGCTGTCGGCTCAGACCCAACCATCGGAGCCGAAGACCACTACTCTTGAATTGTCTGCTCCTCCTCCGAGCCATACCGGACCTTCGGAGCCAGAGGAGGCCGACCTGATGATTGTGGATCCCTTGGAGGCGACACCTGCTCCAGTGTCATCGGCTCCATCTGCTCGGATATTTTCGGCACTGACCGGGAACTCTAGGAGCTCACACTCTCCGGTCAGGTCTGGGGAGGATAGTCGCACCGACTTGTCTATGCCGACTCTTCCTCTCAGGGCCTCGGATGCACTCGGCTCCTACCTCGGGCTCGGAGCCCATAGCTTTGGTGCGGGAGGAGATCACGGCTCCGTCAGATCCGTCGACTCCTTCTCATCGGAGCCAAGGTGCATTCAAAGCCATGAGGCGAGTGTTGTCTCCTAAGACTTCCTCATCTCAAGGTCTTGCCTCTTCTTTCCCTAAAGTGCCTGTGTCAGTTTCTGTTTCCTCAGGTCATCCCAAGCGCAGAGACCATGAGCCTCAGGTAGCCCCACAGGGCACTCCCTGCTCTTCTGAGACCTCTCCAGAAATTCCCCCTGAAGATGTTCCCAGGAAGAGATTATGCAAGAGGAGGCATTTGGACTCCCTACAGGAGTCTCTCACATTGGGCACCGACTTGGATGAATCAGAAGGGTCCCCTAGATCCCCCTCTGAGGACATCTCCTTTGCGGAGATTCTTGAAATTCTTAGGCAGAGGGGTGACTGGCAGTCCAAGAGCCCTACTGAGGATGAGTCGGTTCTCCTGAAGGCATTCGGGTCTCAACCTTCCACCTCTTGGGTATCTCTGCCCTACGATGAGCTTATGGATCTGGTCTCTCATAGGGTGTGGGAGTCACCAGCATCTATGGAACCTGTTCCTAGGATTCCTAATAAGTTTATTTATGCCCCTGTGGATAAGTCCTTTTTCACCAAGGGAGTTCCTCTTGATGCCATGGTGGTGGCGGCAGCCACCAAAAAAGGAAATATCTGAGACTTCCTCATCTATCCATCCTCCTAACAGAGAATCTAGGATCATGGAAAGATATGGGAAACACATGTTCAGTTCAGCGACTTTCTCACTCAGATCACTGAACTACTTGACACATTTTACCAGGCTGCAGAGATATCTTCTTAAGGAGTTGGGAGATACCCTTCAGGGTGCTGTAGCTACGAGTGTATCCGACAAGATTGCCACTCAGCTCTCTACCCTCAATTCGATAGTCAACTCGTCCATGCATCTCGTATCTTACGCAGCTGATGGTTTGAGTAGAGCTGCAGGTACAGGAATTGCTCTTTGTAGGCATGCCTGGATGCGATTGTGTTCCTTTGCGGAACCCTTCAAGTCCTCCTTTATGAATACCCCATTTGATGGCTCATCTTTGTTTGGGCCAAAGGTGAAGGAGACTTTCACCAGGTGTGAGCAAGAGGGAAAGACTTTGTCTGCCATCGGAGTCCGTTTTTCCACCCCCACTTGACCCTTTCCTAAAGATCAGAGGGGAGGAAAGATGTGGTTCCAGAAAGCCCAAGGAGCCTTTCAAGACACACGTGGAAAGCCCCCTCCAGAGGAGGGGGTTTCAATGGAAGACGCTGCCCTCGCGGCAAAGGGGGTCCGCAACACCAGGGTGACAGAGATCACTTCTCTGGTTAGTCCTACCAGTGCTCCTGAAGGGAGGCCCGGCTGTCCTACTCTGGAGGCAATCGGGGGTCGCTTGTCATTGTACCCAGAAGCCTGGCTAAATATAACAAATGACATTTGGGTACAAAGTGTCATTTCCAGGGGATATTTCATGCAGTTCTCCACCCAGCCCCTTCCCGTCAAAAAAATCCCAGACATTCCACCCAGTCACATGGGACAAGCAGCAATAGAGGAACGCCAATTGCTAGAAAAAAGAGTCGTCCAGCCAGTCCTGGCAGACCAAACAGGATTCGGAACTTACTCAAGATTCTTTTTGGTTCCAAAGAAAACAGGAGACTGGAGACCCATTTTGGATCTCGGCAGACTCAACCAATTTGTGAGAAAAGAGAAGTTCCGAATGGTCACGCTACAGTCCATACTCCCGTTTCTAGGGAAGGACAATTGGATGTGCTTGATCGAACTCAAGGATGCGTACTACCACATAAAGATGGCCAGGCCATACAGAGATCACCTGCGTTTCCGGCTGGGAGCCAATCATTATCAATTCCGAGCTCTGCCCTTTGGTCTCACTACAGCCTCCAGAGTGTTCACCAAGTGCATGGCAGTAGTCACGGCTCACTTGAGGTGTCTAGGATTCCAGGTGTTTCCGTATTTGGATGATTGGCTCCTTACCTCCACCACCAGGCATCAACTTCTTCAAGCAAGAGAGGCTACTCTGACACTCTGCGATCGGCTAGGCATTACAGTCAACTTCAAAAAGTCTGCCTTGTTGCCATTGCAGCATATCGTTTTTATAGGGACAGAATTAGACGCGTCAACCACCACTCTTAGTCTTCCACCAGAAAGGATTTGTATTCTTCGCCATCACATCATGTCCCTGATATCAAAGAACAGAGCACCAGCTGCAGAGTTATTGAAAGTTCTAGGATTCATGGCAGCAGCAATTTCAGCAATCCCATTAGCTAGGATGCATATGAGAATCCTTCAGTGGCTTCTAGTCATGCAATGGTCTTACCAAGAACTTCCAATGAGTCATATGATCCTGATAACGAATTCCTGCAAGAAGGATCTTCAGTGGTGGTTGATGTCTCTTCATGTCACAATAGGACGTCCCTTCATGCTCCCCACTCCATTTGCCACTGTGAACACGGATACTTCCCTGATAGGGTGGGAGGGGGGCTTTTTCAGGGAAAGACTGCCCAAGGCACATGGACAGATCAAGAATCACATCTACATATCAATGTCCTGGAGATGAGAGCAGTACTTCTAGTGTTGCAGTACTTTCAGGACTCTCTTCCTCTAGGGACAATTGTAATACAGATAGACAACATGTCAGTGGTCTGGTACCTGAACAAGCAAGGTGGGACCAAGTCTTATCCCCTTTGCCGAGAGGCCCTTAGAGTATGGCAGTGGGCAGTGTCATCCCAGCGCTTTCTATTAGCAACGCACATCCCGGGCAAATCCAACGTCATAGCGGACAGACTGAGCAGGGCAATTTTATTGCCCCACGAATGATCCCTCAAACAAGAGATTGTGGACAGGATCTTCCGCAAATGGGGCCAGCCTTCCTGCGACCTGTTTGCCAGTCATATCAGCAACAAATGCAGAAGCTATTTTGCCCTGATTCCCATGCCAGGTCATGCCCCGAGGGATGTTCTTGTCCACGATTGACCCCCAGGTCTCCTCTATGCATTTCCATCAATTCCCCTGATACCCAAATTCTTATAGAAAGCAAAGTCACTGGGATGGACGATCATCCGTATAGCCCCTCATTGACATCGGCAGATTTGGTTTCCATTTCTTTACCATCACATGCTGGAAGACCCATGGATCCTGGACCCAGTTCTGGATTTGTTGACACATCCGTCAGGGGATTTTCATCCATTCTTGCAGACATTGAAGCTAACCGCTTGGCTGCTGCAATTCCCCGCATGGCCAGGTTTTATAATCTTTCCCATGACAATAGTCAAATTTTGTTGGCTTCCCATAAACCTTCCACTAGAAAATTGTATCGTAGTAAGTGGAAGAGATTTTCCATTTGGGCTTCTTCCCACAACATTGACCCTTGCCATTGTCTTCTAATTTACAATTCTTGACAGAAATCTTTAACAAAGGAGCAGCGGCTGCTACGGTGCGAGTACAATTAGCTGCTATATTTAATTTCCCTCTAGGAATTGATGGTTTGAATATTATGGCTCACCAATTGTCTAAGGCTTTTCTAAAAGGTTCTTTTCACTAGAGGCCTCCAGTGAAGACACCTTACTCTCCCTGGAATTTGAATTTTATGTTATCTCGCATCATTCTTTCTCCCTTTGAGCCTGCATCATCTTGTGAACTAAAATTTCTATCGTGGAAAACTATCTTCCTAGTAGCCATCACTTCAGCCTGCAGAGTGTCAGAGCTCCAAGCCCTATCCATCAAGCCCCCTTATATAGTGTTCCATGCTGATAGAGTATCTCTCAGGACAAATCCATCCTTTTTGCCTAAAGTATGTTCTGAGGTTAACATTAATCAAGTCATTGATTTGCCCGTTTTCTTCCCTAATCACACCAACAAATTGGAATATATGTTGCACAACCTCGATTTTCATAGACAACTTAGATTTTATTTAGACAGAACAAAAGACATTAGGAAATCAGATCAACTTTTTGTGTCTTTTTTCTGAGGCCAGGAAAGGTAAACCAGTTGCCAAAACAACCCTGTCTAAGTGGCTGTCGGATTGTATCACCTACACATATTCTTGTCATAAT
This sequence comes from Protopterus annectens, assembly GCF_019279795.1. NCBI lineage: Eukaryota > Metazoa > Chordata > Ceratodontiformes > Protopteridae > Protopterus > Protopterus annectens. The sequence goes on from NC_056732.1 coordinate 1,655,287,075, forward strand.
ATGCCTTTGTCTAGTAAGGTGAAGGCTCATTCAGCCAGAGCAGTTTCTACCGCTTCAGCCTTTCAAGCCAAATTACCTTTGGACAACATCTGTCCCGAATGTCACACTGATGGGGGAAGGGATGTGAATTTAACATGTGCACCAATAACACTTTGTTTTACAGCACAATAAACCACTCCCATGCCTGATAAAAAGTATATCTATATTTAGAAAGCTTGTGAGGAAATTATTACTCTATTTTTGTTTTACTTGGATCGCTTGTCTGTGTACTTAAAGGATTTTCGACTGCTTTGCTTGGATTACTTTCAAATACTTAGTAATGCTGTAGAATTATATATTTTTTATTATTACTTTTTGACTTGACGAGTTTACGTTCGCTACTTCTACTACTATTGTCTGATCTGATAAATATACAGTGATTAACTAGAAATATATGGACTGAAAATCTTCCACACAGAGAAGTTTCTTACACTGATAAGAGCAATATTTAAAAACTGTCCCTATTTTTGGGCCTTTGTTCCACTTTTATTAATGGTTTTGTCCAGATTTCTTGCTCAAAGAGGTTGACAGGTATGGATCATGCACCAATGTTTGTTTCTTTCTTTCGGCTTTCCCGGTTAGGGGTGCCACAGCAGAACTCCGGTCCGCAAATGATTGGCAGTAATAACTAAAATAAAAGCACACGGTAATGAAATAAAAGTGAGACACTGTCACTTTCCAACCTATTTGTTGAAAAGAGAGGAATTTAAAGAATGCTCTTTGAGAGGATAGAAATTACTTCTGAAATATAATATAAGAATATAGCTAGGGAGTGGGATAAAAATTAAGGTGGAGTTTAAAAATAGGGTGGAAATAAAAGGGAGCTATGGTTAAGCAGTAACAGGAATTAATTAGAGGGACTGACAAATGTTTAAGTATTGCAGAATAGGGGAATCTCACAGAATGTCATGGAGATGATCAATAGAGATATAGTAAACCTCCGGACACTGGACCCAACGCAGTTTGGTTTCATAAAGGACAGATCATGGCTACTCAACCTGGTGGACTTCTTTGAGAAGGTCACCAAAGCAATGGATGAGGGCAAAATCGTTCACACTGCCTGCCTTGACCTGGTCAAGACATTTGACACAATACCCCACTTGGGCATTGTTGACAAACTCAAGAGATTAGGTACAAACCCGCATGTCACCCAGTGGATAGCCAACTGGCTCACAGACAGGATCCAGGAAGTTAGAATTGGGGAGTCCACCTATACAAAGAGGCCAGTCACAAGTGGAGTCCCTCAGGGATCTCTCCTTGGACCACTCCTTTTTGGCATTTACTTCTCAAAAGTCAAGGCCAATGTCAGTGGTCTCTGGCTGACTAATTTGCAGATGATTGCAAATTAGGAGATGTCATTGAATCTCACGCTGATACAAATGTTCTCCAGGAGGGGCTGACACAGACAAACAACTGGTGTCAGACTCATGGACTAAAACTAAATGCCAAGAAATACATAATAGCATCCTTTGGGAAGTCATCCATCCCTGGTAACTATCATATTGACAACACATCCCTTAGAGCTGACCCAGTAGTCAGGGACTTTGGGACATACATAGTAATCTAGCCTTTGATCATCACGTGTCTACAGTGGTGATGAAATCATTTTGTGTTGCGCAACTTATAAACAAAGGTATGGCATCTAAGTCCAAGGAAGTCATTGTTCCACTCACTGTATTCAGCATTCATCAGACCCATCATTGAGAACAATGCTCCCTTTGGTATGTACCTGTCCAGGCATATCCAACAACTGGAATGTTCACAGATGTTCCTCACTTAAAGAATATAGGGGATAAATATGTCCTATGCAGACTGCCTCAAGGCCCTATTCCTGTATTCTGTCTCCTACAAGCTTTTGAGGGGAGATTTATGCCTGGCATACAGGGCATTGTCAGACCCCACTCTGATGGACCTCCTGCATATCCTCAAAGCAAAGAGTACCAGAATTACCCATTCTAAAGACTTAAACCTTGCCTGTGATATAAATAGGACCTGCTGGAGAGATAGGTATGTATCACAGAGACTACCCCGTCTTTGGAACAGGCTCCCTATCCATGTGAAGCAGAGTTCCTCCCTAATACAATTCAAGTGCAACTTGGACAATTGGTTGGGGAACCAGAAATTTATCCCTTGTTTAGCACCTATGTCTCTGATGCAAACAGGTAACCTGTAAATGGTTCATCTCCCAGGCCCATGCTTACACTTATCAAGGGTATCAGACCTCGTCAGAGATTTGGGATGCATGGCTAGGCTTAAAAAGGCCATTGTGGTCGTTAGCCTAGAAAACACCCATGAACCTATGAACCTAAGAAGAGGAATAGGATCATCTGCAGTATGCTAAGCAGAAAATAAAGGATTACCTCAATAATATACACGAGTGTAGAAAGATTGCTGTTAAGCAACTGTTTTTTTGATAATAACACTAGAGCACAAAGATGTTTAGCACAATGACTCAGGCAACAGAAAGTAGAAAGGGCTGTCGCCAAGCTTAGGAAGCCTATAATAAGGAAGGTAACAAGAGATCCTGTAGAAGTATTAGAAATATTTCGGAAATTTTATGAAAGTCTGTATAAAGCAGAGAAATGGTGAAGATAAGAAAAGATACAAATGGAAATGTTTATGGAATAATTAAATATGCCAAGGTCAGAGGTAGATGAGGCTCAATTACTAATGGTTAGTATAGGAGGAGCTGAGATAAAAATTGTGATGTATAACCAATCTACAGGAGAGTCCTCAGGAATAGATGGTATTCCAGTAGAAGTTTGGAATTTAGGAGGAAAAAACTGATAAAGATCTGCAAGGTTTTGTTTAACAGTATTTTAAGAGGAGAAGTACCAACGTCCTGGTAAGGTTGCCACTGTTCCGTTATCAGCGGGACACCCACGGGTTGAGCTGCCTCATCCCGTTGCCTGCTGTGGAATGTAGTGGGACCTGAAAAATTCCACTTTTCAATCAAATTGAATCACTGTGGAAAAGCCGCAATTACTTCCAGCTTTTCCACGGCAATTTAGTTATGTCACCAACCCAGACCTGCAGGTAGAGCTATACCCTGTTAAGTCCGGGTGCTTTAAATTGTGCAGCAATTGCTTGCAAATAATGAATGGAGTGGGGATTGGGACAAGAGCCCTGCAAAGATCGTGGCTGTAGAGCGGTTTGTTTTTAGCGCTTCTACAGCCACAAGAGAAAAAGACTAAGAATTGTTTTTTTTTTCTTAACCAGCCAGCCATCCATTTATCCAGCCAGTCATTCAGTCATCCAGCCAGCCAGCAATCCAGCCATCCATTCATCCAGCCAGTCATCTAGTTAGCAATCCAGCAATCCATTCATCCAGCCAGCCATCCATTCATCCAGTCAGCTATCCACCTATCCATTCATCCAGTCAGCTATCCACCTATCCATTCATCCAGTCAGCAAGCCAGCCAGCCATTCATCTAGCCAGCAATCCAGCCAGCCATTCATCTAGCCAGCAATCCAGCCAGTCATCCAGCCTGCAAACCAGCCATTCATTCATTCATAGGTTCATAGATTCATACTAGGCTATCTACCCTGGGGCAATTATAAGCCTAGCCCGATTCTGTATGGCTTACGCCACCCCTTGATTTGAGTATACTGTGCCCTTTTTAAGGTTTAGTTTACTGTGCCTCTGACTAATAGTGACACGGGAGTAATCCCTGGGACAAGCCTACGATCCCCCATCCACTTATCGACATTCTTCTTGAAGAGATTCAGTGAGGTGCTCTGCCTCACATGAGCTGGAATTCTATTCCAGAGCGAAGGGAGCCTCTGGGTTATGAACCTGTCCCTCCAGCAAGTTCTATTTATTTCTGTGCTGAGGTTCAAGTCCCTCGAGCGTGTGGCTCTAAGGGATTTAGATTTACTGAGGTGGAGCATGTCCATTAATTCTGGATTTGACATAACTTTGTATGTCAGGCATAGATTGCCTCGAAGTAGGCGGTATGCAACTGAGTAGAGCTGGAGTTTTTTTAACCGAGCAGCATATGGCATCTGTTTGAGACCCTTGATCCTCTTGGTGAGATACTTTTGGGGTCTTTCTAATTGCTGCAGGTGTCGGGTAAGGTACATCCCAAAATGGGCATTGTATTCTATGATGGGCCTGATGAGGGATGAATAAAGGGGCACGATTTCCTCTCTTGATCTAGATGTGAAACTCTTCGTGATGAGGTGGGCTGTGTAGAAGATCTTTCTAACCACCTTGGCAATGTGGTTTTCAAAGGAGAGATTGCTATCAACTTGGATCCCCAGGTCCCTAATAACTTTCTCTGTACTTAATGGGTTTCCGCCTATGTGGTAATTTGTGGGCACATTGTTTTTGCCAAAGGGTATGACTATACATTTTTTGGCATTTAGCATGGCGCTGGCACCAGTTATCTGTCTCTGTGAGACCTTTTTGAAGGATGTTTGTGTTAGCTGGAGAGTTGATTATGGCGCCCAGTTTGCAGTCGTCTGCGAACTTGGTGAGCCATAGTCCTCCCACGTTTGCCTGTACCTCGGAAAAGTATATACCGAACAAGAGTGGTCCCAGGACAGAACCGTGTGGGATGCCACTTGTGACCGGTTTCGAGTCTGACATGGCTCCAGCAACTCTCACTCTGTGGGTTCTGTCTTTGAGCCAGTTTGTGACCCATCTTGTGACATAGGGGTTTATATTTAAGCTGGATAGCTTATCTATGATGCCCGAGTGGGGTATTGTGTCAAATGCCTTTGCAAGGTCCAGATAGGCTGTGTGGACTACCTTCCTTTCATCTATGGCTTTGGTGACTGTTTCAAAGAAGTCAACCAGGTTCAAAAGGCAGGATCTGCCCTTGACAAAGCCGAACTGGGTAGGATCTAGTGTCTGTAGGTCCCCAATGTCTTTGTTTATGAGCTCCATGATGATCCTCTCCATAGCCTTGCAGACTAAGCTAGTCAGGTTTATGGGGCGAATAGTTTCCAGGGTCCGTAGAGGCTCCACCTTTGTGAAGTGGGACCACTGTTGCTGTACGCCATTCTGTGGGCACATATCCTGTAGTGAGGCTGAGATTGTATAGCTGTTTTATTTGAGGGATTAGTTCCTCTTGTAGTTCATGTAGGACGCAACTTGGGACGCCATCTGGTCCCATGGAAGCAGTGTTTTTTGCTTTGGAGAGGGCAGCCTTCACCTGAGCATCTGAGCTGTTTGGGAGACAGCCCTCTGCCGGGATAGATACTTGCTCTTTTGTGGGGGAGGGGGTGGAGAAGTTTGCACTGAACCTGTCTGCCAGGATATTGGCGATGTCTGTGGGTTCAGTGTATTTTTTGTCGTTTAGAATCAACTCAGAACAAGTCTGGGAGTTGCATCCCAGGTTTCTAACATAACTGAAAAAAGCCTTATGATTGTCTTTGGTGTCCTGTGCAATTTTTCTCTCGAAGCTGGCCTTGGAGGATTTTATGAGAGATCGTAATTTTTTGCTAGTACTGATCAGAGATGCCTTCCCTATTAGGGATTTTGCTCTATCATGTAGTAGCTTCCTCCTTCTGTTGTACAGTTTATTTATGGCAGGAGTCCACCAGACTGGACGCCTGCTTTGGATGATTGGGTCTTGGTTTTGTTTGGGATAGCATGACCCATGCATTCCTGGAGATGTCCGTAGAATGCATTTATATAGGATTCTGCAGTTTGGGCTGTAGTTTCCACTGGCCCTGGGGCCTTGAAGGATTCCACTTCGGTTTTGAGAAGTGAGAAGTTCGCTTTTGAGAAGTTTTTCACTGTGGTTTTCTGGGCTGGGGGTGGGGTCGGGATGTGGACATCCAGTGAAATTAATTTATGGTCTGATCTTACCAATGAGGGATATACTTCTGGTGTGGAGCATAGAGTCCCCATGTTGGTAATGATCAGGTCTAGTATATTGTCCCCTCTTGTGGGAGTGGTGACTAGTTGTTCCATAGCATTTGAGTTTATAATTTCCAGGAATCTTTGGGCTAAGGTGCTGGGGCTTGAGTAGTGCTCCCAGTCAATGTTTGGGTAGTTGAAGTTGCCCAATATAATGGTGTTCAGAGAGATCTTCATGTTCTCCAATGTTTTCAGGAAAGCCGAATGGGATTCCAGACTTTGAGAGGGTGGTCTGTATGATGCTATAAACTGAAAAGCAGTCTTGCCCACTGTTAGTTGCACATGGATGGTCTCCGATACTTCGTGCAATGCCACTAACCTGGAGGTGTGGATATCCTTGATAAATATGGAAACTCCCCCTCCTTTTGTGGTTCGGTTCGGGTTTTGGGGCCGAAAAGCATGATATGAGGTATAGCCTGGTAGTGCTGGGGTGCTCTCTGGAGCCTTGAACCAGGTTTCTGTCACTGCACAGATATCGATGTTCTCCATACTGAGGAGAGCTTCGAGTGCATGCATCTTGAGGTTAAGACTTCTGGCGTTTAGCAGCATTACCCTTAGTTTCTTGTTCCTTGTGCTGTCTATGGGGGTGGGTTTGACTTTTGAGCCTTGCCTAAAAAGGCACTATGGGGGTGGCAAGAGCCTTTGCCAATATCCGAAAGCCCAGTGGTGACAGGTGCAAGCCATCCCTAGCGAAGCAACGTGGCTTGTTGAGCATGTCATCCCAGGCTGACATACACTGGATCCCCTTTGAATGACACCAAAATTTTAGCCAATTGTTAAAATCGATCATTTTGTCTTTGTACTGTGGCATCATTCTAGGTGAGGGTAAGATGTTGCCATTCATTCATTTATTCATTCATTCATTCATTCATTCATTCATTCATTCATTCATTCATTCATTCATTCATCCAGCTGCTACTCCCACCAAACAGTTAGCCACTTCAGCAGCCAGCCACCCAGCTAGCTAGCCACTCCAGCAGCCATACAGCCAACCAGTTAGCCACGCCAGCAGACAGCTAGCCACTCCAGCAGCCAGTCAGCCGGCTAGCTAGCCATTCCAGCAGCCAGCCAGCCAGCCACTCCAGCAGCCAGCCAGCCACTCCAGCAGCCAGCCAACTAGCCACTCCAGCAGCCAACCAGCCAGTTTGCGAGCCACTCCAGCAACCAGCCAGCTAGCCACTCCAGCAAGCAGCCAGCCAGCTTTAGAGCATTAGGAAAGAGTAGGAGCAACACACATTGGAAATTGGGAATTGTGGGAACAATACATACAGGAGAGGAATGAGGTTTAAAAGAAGGCAGGACTTAAATGAACTATGCAATGTTTGACTAAAAATGATTGGTCAGATTATAAGTGATGTATAATGTTTCCAACTGGGAGTGTGTCAGTATGGTTTGTGATGTAAAGTGCTTGCAACTAGGATTGTGCTGGTGTCTTTTTTTTCATTTATATAAATGTATGATTGCCTATGATTTAATAACGATGTTTCTTGTTTAAGTAAAAAGAGGATCAGGAATTGAATAATTTATATAATGTTGCGTAGGTTATATGATATATAGCGATATATGTGAAGTCTAATGTTTGTAAGCGTGAACTTGTTAATACAGTTTGATTATTTTTATATAAATGTAAATTTGCCTGTGCCACAAATATAATTCAATAAAAGTGTTTAAAAAAATAGATTAGATGCAAATGTTTCTAAACAGACACTGGCCAGCTGGTTATCTGATTGTATTGCCTTTGTCTGCTCCAGCAATAACTAAGTTTTATCCACAAAACTGAACGCTCATACCACTAGGTTGGTAGCAGCTTCTACTGTTTTCCTCAGAAATTTGTCTATAGAAGACATGCAGTAGCAATATGGTCTACCTTGCACATCTTTTCCAAGCACTGTAAATTGGACATCATTTCCAGAACCAGAGCAGCATTTGGAATTTCAGCTCTGAAGGGTCTGGTGTCTTGAGATTCTGTCCCTACATTTGAATCGGACAGACTAATGAAGAAGAGTATGCAAGTTATATTCCTACCATAATGCTAGATTGTTTTTTATCCAAGTGTGACCACTACAACATCTCTCCTTCTATTCCCCATTCCAGACTGACAGTTTATGTAAGATTATACTATGTATTTATTTAGTGCTAAGTACCTTTAATCACCAGTTAGCAAACTTGATCTGAAGGGAGAGGTTCATAGAGGAATATGTGAATATTCTGAAGAAGCTTAAATCTCTGGAGCACTAGTTAACAGTCGAATGGGATCCAGGAAGTGTATTGGTACTGAATAGTCTTATTGGATGGACTAAGATGAAAAGGGTCCAGCATTATGGTAAAAACAGAACTGCATTGTTTTCTTTCTTGAAGAGGAGTTGAAAAATTATTTCATCTTGCCTGAAATATGCTACCATTTGTGATATGCACCAGAAGACTTGTGTGTGTCATAAATTACTTTCTCCTCAAATTATTTATAACATAAAGCAGGCCATTCTCCCCAGAATACAGTGTAGGAGACTGTGCACTACTTGAACTGGGAATTGTTTCTAACAGGAATGCCACAGTACTTTCTTGCCATTCTTTTGCAAATATGAACCACTGCCAGAAGTAAGTTTTGAGTTATCTTGCTTGTTTAATGCACTCTTCATGTTGTATGCCTGGGACTTGTGACTGTACCTTAAATCACTGTGCTAATTATTCAACTTATAATTATTTTCGTCATTATTTTAATACTGTTAGGTACTACATTAATCAGTTGTCAGAACTATTCCCTAGGGAGTCTTGGGCGATGGACAGATTTGGTAAGTGGGTCATGTGGAATAGGCATTTGGTAAACTAACACAAGGAGAGTGATTTAAATATAAATATGTTGCTATGTACCATGGTGTTTCAGAAAAAATCATTTATTATGATTCAGAATGCCTGCTGTGGTACAAATATCAAAAAATGTCCCTTATTGTACTGTGCTATCATACAACAACAACAACATCCCTAGTTTGTACTGTAATCTAATTGTGGTGAATCAGAAGATAAACATCTGAAGTTGTCTCCATTTGGTCTTCATCCTGTGGGTTTCAGATCCATCCTTGGATCCGACTCGACCATATACTCCAGCCTTGGAGCCGAAAACTGAGCTTCTCCTCTATTACCCATAATGCCCCACTCTCCGTCCTCCCATCACATGTTGTTTGCCACTCGTTTGAACAGCCGCAGGGTCTGTTTCTGAGCTTCCTCCAGGGAATATTCAGTGACCTTTTTTTTGGTGTGTGAGTGTATTTTTCCCCTTATTACTATATTTTTCCAACTCCTGCCTGTCTTTAGTTAGTTTAAAAGTAAAGTTAAAATTTATAGGTTGTTTTTAAAAGTAGAATTAGGGTCTATTTTCCTTTCCCTATTCTCTGCAGTCTAATTTTTGTCGTAGTTAGTGTCATGCCATGGTAGATTCCAAGCAAGCAGGCTTCAAGAAATGCACAGAGTGCAGGCAAAAAATTCTGTCTTACGATGGCCACACTGTCTGAGTAGTTTGTATAGGAGAGGCCCATTTAGATTCCTGCTGTTCTGTATGTGTGGGCTTTAATCAGCACGCGTTTTTAGACAGGAAGGTTAAGTTAATCCTGAAGGGTTTTCTCCCTACCTCCACTTCTTCTTCAGCGGTTTCTACATCAGGGGCTCAAACCACCTCCAAAATAGCTAGCGACAAGGGCATGGAAAAGGACAAGCCCAGGAAGTGGTCTTTTGATAGAGGTTTTGTTCCCGCGGGCTAACCTCCCACCAAAAGTCACCCATCTACTTCAGCTTTTTCCCCTCGGCTCCGATCTCTGTGCTTTTCTCCAGAGCCGACAGGCCCTCTCCCGAAGTCTTCTCTAATGGCGTCACCCAGGCATCACTCCAGGCTGGGGTTGACAGCTTCTTCTGCCAGGTCCTCCCAGAGCCTGTCAGAGTTAGAGGTGGACAGGTTGATGAGGAAATGTCTGAATGTGCATAATCATTTGGGAGTTTTGCCAGCTCCATCTCCCTCTGGAGCCATGAGTGCACAACCTGTATTCATGTCTATTTCACCTTCTATGCTCTGACCTTCGGCTTTGGAGCCCTCAGGTCTATGGATCCCGAGTTTCGAGACTTCGGAGCCTATAGGTACCTGTACTTTGACGTGACCGTCACCTTGAGTAGTTCAGCCCCAGTTTCTTCAGGCCTGACTGACTCTCGAAGCCATAACTACAGCTGTGGGTCCGAGGGGTTAGCTTCAGCTACCAGTCTTTTGGAGCTGTCCCTCTCGCTTGGCACCCCAGCTTTCGACAGTTCAGCTCCAACTCCACCTTTAGCGCCAAGAGAGGTAGGGTTTCATCGGGTTTCAACATCAGTGGTTTCAGACCCGACAGTGTTGCTGCTGGAGTCTTGTTTGTCCTCGGCTTTCGAAGTACTGGAGAGGGTTCTCTTGGCCCCCACAAGAGTCTTGACTCTCCTTCCCTCCCTCGGATCTGACTCCCTTCTGAGTTGGCTGTTCCAGATCCTTCTCATCTGTCTCCTGTGGGACAGCATGTTCCAAGAAGCTTTCAGGTGGCTTCTTTTCAGGAGCACCCCAAGACTTCCGACACCTCGCCTGAGCATCCCCATGAGGAGGTGCACTGGAAGCACATGTGCAAAGGGAGGCACTTGGATTTTCCACCGGAATCCCTGACTGAAGGCACGCACTTGGATGAAGGAGAAGGGTCCCCCAGATCCCCACCTGAGGATGTCTCTTTTGGGGACATCATGGAGATTCTTCAATAAAAAGGTGTGTGGTCCACCCAGAAACCTAACTGATGAGTCTGTGTTCCTGGAAGTCTTTGGAACAAGTCCATCTGCACCTGGATTTCCTCCATGTGGACCACCTGATTGACTTGATATCCTGCAGGGCTTGGAAGGAACTGGACATGGTAGAGCCCATACCAAAGTGCCCAGATAAGACGGATAAGATACTTAGCGTGCCCCCCCCCCGCCCATTAGGCTCCACTGGACCAAGGGTGTCCTGGTCAATGCCATGGTAGTGGTGGTGGCAGCCACAAAGAAAGAGCTGGCCCAGCAGAGCTCTTCAGTTCATTCCCTGGACAGGTAGTCTAGGGTGATAGAGAGATTCGGTAAGTGGATCTACTCTTCAACAACCTTTTCTCTGTGCATACTGCATTATCTGGCGCACGTGATCAGACTTCAGAGAGACCTAGTTAAAGAAATCTCTGATTCTGCCCTGGGTTCCATGTCTGATGAGGACAAGAAGATCTTCTCCTCCAGAACGGCCACCCTCTGCTGTATCTCCAACACGTCAATGAGGCTACTTTCGGATTCGGCAGAGGGTACCTCAAGGGAGGCCGGTGCAGGCATTGCTATTAGGCGTTATGCCTGGATGCGGCTATGTGAATTCTTTGAACCCTTCAAGGCGTCCATTATCAATGTGCCCTTTGACGGGTCATCTCTTTTTGGTCCCATGGTTAGAGGCACTCTCTCACAGTGCGGGAAAGACGGGAAGTCCTTTTAGCGTTGGAAACTCTTTATACCTTTCTTTCCATGGGGACAATTGCTATCCAGACAGACAACATGTCATTTGTCTGATACATCAACAAACAGGGAGGAACCAAGTCTTAGCCCTCTGTCGAGAAGCCATGAGATTATGGGAGTGAGCAATCTCTTCCAACCATTTTCTTGTAGCAACGCACATTCCGGGGACATCAAACATTCTAGCAGACAAGCTCAACAGAACCATTCTGATGCCTCACGAGTGGTTTCTCAACCTTTCAGTGGTAAACATGATCTTTCAGAAATGGGGTCAACCTTGCTGCAATCTCTTCGCCTCTTCTTCCAATACCAAGTGCAGCGAGTATTTTGCCCTGATCCCTATGCCTCAGTCTCCTTTATGCCTATCCTCCTCTTCCCCGAAACCTAAATTCTTCCAGAAAGCTCAGAGGTTGAAGTGCAAAGTCATTTTCATTGTCCTTTTCTGGCCTCAACAAGTTTGGTTCCCCTTTCTGTGGTCTCGCCTCGTGTGTCCTCCTTGGACTCTCAGTCCCACCTCGGATCTTCTTTCCCACTCTTCGGAGAATCAACATCCAGATTTTATTTATTTATTTATTTTTGGTTTGATGACCGGGGAGGTCCACTGGGCTCAGGGAGCCCATTTTCAGTGGAGGCCCAGGGAGAAAAGCTCCATATCACATAGTAAAAATAAACAAAGTATAATAGAAAAGTTGTAAAACATACATTACATTTTAAATTAGACACAAGTTATACATTGGTTACATAGCATCTAAAATTGTATGATGGCAGTAATGAGAATCATTCCCAGAAAGGGGAGAATAAAAGGTGGAAAGTAAACTATTTACAATATATACATTCATGATATTGATGTTAGGTTACATTATATTCAGAATGAGGCAGTTGTTCAGGAATTCAGTATGGAGTAGAGTTATTAGTAAATTAGGGAGAAAGCAATTGCATTTCCAGTTAGAGGAGAGGTAGGAATGGAGCTGAGTTTTAAAGTGTTCAAAGTTTTCAGAAGTTCTTAGAGAAGGAGGGAGAGAATTCCATGTTTTGGCTAAGGGAAAGGATAGGAGAAGCTGACCAGCGGGACAGTTCGGTTTGTGGACAGTGATTAGATTTGGTGGGCAGATCTTAGAGTTCTGTGCGGGGTGTATGATTGTAAGATGTTAGTGCCAGGCATTTTGTTGGTTTAAATATTAGCTTGTGGGCTGTAGTGAGTTGGAGGTAATCAAAGTACTTGGGTGTTCTAGCCAATATAGCAGGTGGAGGGCAGTACAGTGGTGGGAGGAGTATTCGGATTTGGTGGCAAATTTTGAAATTTTTTTTATAACAGAGTTCCAGTTTGGAAGAGATAGAAGAAGATAAGTTGGTTAGTAGTGGAGCACCATACAACAGTGATGGTAGTAAGTAGGTAGTGGCGAGGGTTTGTCTTGTAGAAGGAGAGAGAAAGTGGAAGTTTTTGTACAGCATGCCAAGTTTTTGATGTGTTTTCTTAATATTTTGCTGAATATGGGTATTGAATTTTAGGTGTTCATCTATAGTTACCCCAAGAAGTTTAGCAAAAGGAACAACTTCTGTGGTGGAGTTGGCATGGCTGATAATTTGGAAAGAGTTTTTATCGAGAGGGAGGGATTATGAGGGAGAGAATAGTAGAATTTTGGATTTGTTGGCATTTAGAGAGAGGTGGTTTTGAAGCATCCAGTTCTCAGTGGGTGAGAAGGCAGTTTGATTTTTTGTTTGGAGCTCGGGGGAGGTTAAAGGCGGAGCAGACTAAAGTTTAGTCGTCTGCATATTGTACGATCTTAGTGTTAGGAATGGCTGCATGGAAGTCATTGATAAAGATATTAAACAGCATTGAACCGAGTATGGATCCCTGGGGTACCCCAGTGGGGGTAGGTAGGAAGGTTGCGGTGCCATTTCTCCATTTCACGGCCTGAGATCTGTCAGACAGGTAGCTTTTGAACCAGGGTAGGTTATTCTGAGAAAGATTAAGCTTAGAAAGGTGGCTCAGGAGATGGGTGTGGGAGACTGTGTCAAAATCCTTGGAGAGGTCTGGAAGAACTGTGGATACAATTTCTCCAGAAACACGGGCGCGGTTTACTGTGTCTAGGAAAGACAGAAGAGCAGTTATTGTGCTATGGCCAGGTTGGAAACCGTGTTGTGTTGGAGTGATAAGTTGGTTTTTGGTAAGGAAAGGCATGAGCTGGAGGTGGTTGCATTTTTCAAGAATTTTTGAAATTGGGAAGAGAATGGCTATGGGGCGGAAGTTTGAGATGTTATTATTTTTACCTCCTTTGTGGAGAGGTAGAATAAAGGCTACATGCCACAGTGTGGGGAAGTAAGATTCCTGTATGGATCTATTGATTAAAATGCTAATGGGGATGGCTATTCCATCTGCGGCAATTTTTAGAAAGAGTGAGTGGATAGTGTCAGGGGCAATGGAGCATGGCTTTAGTTTAGAAAGAAGTTTTTTTGTGTATGAGGTAGAGATGGGTTTGAGATGAAATATAGGAGGAGGGTTAGGGATGGAAGGTTGGGTAGAGGCTGGGGAAGAGGGGTTGAGTTGAGGTGAGGGGTTGTAGTTTAGGAAGGTCTTGGTGAGTTCTGCTATAGAGTTGCTAAAGAAGGAGTTGAATAGACTGGCTATTTCTGGGTCAGATTTACTGGTGTCAGGGCAAGGATTGTTTTTGGTACCTGGGTTGAGAAGAAAATTGATGGAGCCCCAGAATTGTCTGGGATTTTTGGAGTGGTTAGACTGGAGTTTAATATAGTATGATTTCAGAAGATGTTCTCAACCTGAAGCTAACTGCATGGCTACTCCATTTCCATTGATGGCTAGAACTCCCAAGCTATCCTGTCCTGTTCAGAAGATTTTGATTGCAACTTATAAGGCCTCTACCAGGAAAATTGGGTCCCCTTCAAAACATCTAAAACCCATAACATCTACATCTGAAGTAGTTAACTTCATTTATCTGCAACTTGTGGGTATTCGGATCCATATTGGATCCGAGCTGGCAATATTTTTTCAAGCATCTGCTCCAAGCTCCTCCCCTTACCCATAATCCCTCACATCTCATACCTTCCCCTAGATCTTGTTTGCCACTTCATGCGTACGCATCATGGTCTCTATAGCTCCAAGTTGGGTATAGTAAGTGGTACTTTTTGGTTTATATTTAGTGTGTGAGTGCAATTGTTTGTGGTCAACCCTTTCTTCCCATTCGTCGTTTGTTGTTTTTTTGTTATAAAAAAAAAAAGTAGTTTAGAAAGTTTGTTATTTCTGAGGTACTGTAGGCCTAACTAACCCATGTGTACGTGCTTTTGTTTGTTTAGTTTTTGGCTGAGTGGTGTTTGATAATGGCTGACTAGCCAAAACCAACATTTAAAAAATGCACAGAGTGTGGCCACAAGCTTTCACCGGCTGATGGCCACACTCTGTGTGTTATTTGCCTGGGCGTTCCCCACCTTAGTCTGCCATGTAGTATGTGTGCAGGGTTCAACCCCAGGGCATTGAAAGAGAGGAAGGCAAAACTGGTAGCTAAGGGCCTGCTACCAGTTTCTGCATTAGATACGATGACCTCGACATCGTCTCCAGGTAGCTGACCACCCCACCCCCATCCCAGGCTGGGACTCAACCTCCCTCTAAGCCTGCGGAGATGGGAACTAAAACAAAGGATAAGGACAAGAGAGAGAAAGAGAAAAGGGCGGAAAGGCACTGCAAACGATCTCTGGAGCGGTAGCCATTTCCCAGTCCACCTTCAAAAATTGTCATGACCACTTCTCCTTGGCTCCATTCCCCGAGGTTCCCCCTGGAGCCAACGGAGCCTTCGGACCAGAGGCCTTCTTCGAGGTCGTCTCACAGACCATCCAGATCCGAGTCAGTCGCCTCCTTGCGGTCAACTCAGTCTCTGTCGGAGCTTGACATGGACAGTATGATGCGGAGATTCATTCGGACCCATATCCAAATGGGAGTCTTGCCATGCCATGCCCTTCTTCCATCCAATCTCTCCTTCCCCGATCAGACCTGCGGTTTCGGTGTTTATGGATCCGAGGATCCTTAGAGCTGGGGGGTTCGGCCCTGACGGTTCCTCCAACCTCGACGCCGGCGATTACCTTCCTCGGATCAGACTTGTTCGGATCCGAGCAACTCTCGGGGCCGAGAACGAGGAGCCGGATCCGAGGGAACGGAGATGTCTTCGGCTCCGACTTTGTCGGATCCGAGCCGTTCCTGCAGAACCCTGGCTACCTTGTCATCAGCCCCGATCCTTACGACGGAGCTGGGGAGAACTTCTTTCTTGTTGGTTGCCAAGGAAGTGCACTCTCCTTCAGCCTTCGACGTGGTGGAGAGGGTTCTCTCCCAGGGATTCAGACCCCAGCCCATTGCCTTGGACTCCGCTCAGGCTGCCGTGGATTTGGTCGCGACTCCCATCAGTTTGTCCCAAGGACAGCCTGTGCTAGAAGACCCCCAGGTGGATCCCATCGTGGAACCCCCTGTGACTTATGAACCCTCTTCAGAGAGTCCCACTGAGGAGGCTCCCCATAAGCATTCATGTAAGAGGAGGCACATGGACTCCCCCAAGTCCCTCACAGAAGATTCTGACTTGGATGAAGGTGAGGGTTCCTCCAGGTCACCTCCCGAGGATGTCTCCTTTGGAGACATCATGGAAATATTCTGCCAGAGGGGAGGTTGGTCAGCCCCAAAACCCTCTATGGATGAGTCAGTATTCCTGGAGGCCTTTGGCATAGGCCCATCTACATCCTGGGTGTCCCCTCCTGCAGATCCATTAGTGGATCTTATTACCACATGGGAATGGAAGGAGCCTGACACCATAGATCCAATACCCAAACGCCCAGACAGGATCCTTTCTTCTCCCATAGGCAGACATTCCTGGTACAAGGGATCCCCTGTGGTTGCTATGGTGGTTGCAGCTGCCACCAAGAGAAAACTGGCTCAGGAAAGTTCTTCGGTCTACCCTCCGGACAAGGAGTCTAGGGAGGTGGATCGGTTTGGGAAGCGAGTCTTTTCTTCAGCGACGTTTTCCATATGAGCGATGAATTATTTGGCACACGTCATTCGACTCCAGCAAGACCTAGTCACGGAATTCGCTGTGTCGCCCCCAGAGTCTTTGTTGCCAGAGGACAAGCAACTGTTCTCAGTGAAAATGTCGACTCTGAAATCCGTTTCAAACACGTCCATGCATCTTCTTTCCCATGCCACAGAAAGAGCGGCTAGGGCGGCTGGGACCGGCATAGCTATGAGGCGGCATGCTTGGCTCAGACTCTGTCAATTCGCGGACCCCTTCAAGGCGTCATTCACAAATGCTCCCTTTGACGGTTCCTTCCTCTTTGAGAAGACAGTTCGTGACACCCTGGTCCAGAGCCAGAAGGACGGGAAGAATCCGTCTGCCACTGGAGTCCGCTTCTCTAGCCCTCAAAGATCCTTTTCTAGGAATCAGAGAAGGTAGAAGAAGATGTGGTTCTGAAAATCTCAGTTTTCCTGGGACACTCAGGACAACTCGTCCCCTAGAGGCAGAGGGGGACAAGACAGATGCCGCCCCAGAGGTAGAGGGAGCCAGAGGAACTTTGGGTCTAGGGAGACCTTCTCGGACAGACCCGTGCAGCAACCTTGAGGGGTTGCCCGACTGTCCTACTCTGAAGACAGTTGGGGGGAAATTGTCATTGCACCTAATGGCTTGGGAGCCCATTACGACGGACCATTGGGTGCTCCAAATAATATCCAGAGGATACTCCATCCCGTTCGTTGCCTCACCCGTCCAATCAAAGCACCTCCCAGATGTTCCACCCACTCAAAGGGAGGCCGCAGCGCACGAAATTTCAAAGCTGCTTTACAATCGGGGCATCAAACCGGCCCCTCAGATCAGTCCAGATTAGACATTTACTGCAGGTTCTTTTTAGTGCCAAAAAAGACGGGGGACCTCAGACCCATATTGGACCTATCAACCCTGAACCTGTCTGTAGCCAAGCAGAAATTCCGGATGGTCACCTTGCAGTCCATTCTACCTTACCTCCAAGAATGCGACTGGATGTGCTCGATAGACCTCCAGGACACTTACTACCATATCAAGATTTGCGGAAGCTCCAAGAGATTCCTTTGCTTCTGGCTGGGAGCCAATTATTTCCATTTCAGATCCCTACCCTTCAGTCTCACCACAGCCCCCAGGATGTTTACCAAAGTTATGGCAGCCATAGCGGCTCACCTGAGACTTCAGGGAATTCAGGTGTTTCCTTACCTAGACGATTGGCTTCTCGCTGCTGCCACCAAGTGTCTACTTTGCATGGCCAGAGACTCCTTCCTGCATCTTGCAGTCAATCTAGGGATTACCATCATCTCCAAGTCCCGCTTGAACCCGACACAGACCTTGGAATTCATAGGGGCACCGTTGGACACTCTACTATTGCAAGTTTTTCTCAATCGGGACAGGGTCCAGAACTTACGGGCCCATGTGTCAGTGATCCTTGGTCCCAGGACACCAACATCGAGCGTTGTTCTCTGAGCCCTAGGCTCCATGGCCGCAGCAATTTCAATCATTCCCTGTGCGGGCCTTCACATGAGGGTGCTTCAGTGGACAGTGGCAGTTCAGTGGTCTTGGTTAGACCCCCCCATGGACTACCCAATACAAATCAGCAGAGCCTGCAAGATTACTCTTCTTTGGTGGCTCCAATCGCCAGAAATCTTGGCAGGTCGTCCTATCTTAACTCCCCCAGCCCAAGCCACAGCGACCACGGACGCCTCTCAGCTCGAGTGGGGGGGAGGGCCTCCCAGCCCAGGTGGGTGGGGCACTTTTTGGGGAAGACGGTCCAAGGCATGTGGTCCCAGACCGAGACCAGATTGCATATCAATATTCTGGAGATGAGGACAGTGCTTTTAGCGTTGCAATCCATCCATGCTGTTCTTCCCCCAGGGACGATTGCAGTTCAGTTAGACAACATGTCTGTTGTCTGGTAAATCAACAAACAAGGAGGAACCAGATCTTACCCTCTCTGCCGTGAGGCCATGAGAGTTTGGGAGTGGGCAATCTCCACCAGTCGGTTTCTGATTGCAATGCACATCCCGGGACGCTCCAACATTTTGGCGGACAGACTGAGTCGGGCTATTCTAATGCCATACGAGTGGTCTCTGAAACAGTCAGTAGCGGAGGAGATCTTCCTCGCGTGGGGTCACCCTTGCTGCGATCTCTTCGCATCTCCTTCCAGTGCGAAGTGCAGTGAGTTCTTCGCTCTGATCCCCTCATCAAGGGACAGCCCCAGAGATGCTCTCGCCATGCTTGTTCTCCCGGGTTACTGTATGCCTATCCCCCGCTACCTCTCATTCCGAAGTTTCTTCAGAAAGCTTACCGACTGGGGTGCAAAGTCATCCTCATTGCCCCATTCTGACCTCGTCAAGTGTGGTTCCCCTTCCTCTGGTCTCATTATCTAACTCCTCCACGTATTCTGGATCCCTGCCAGCATCTCATCTTTCATCCCTCGGACATCAATCCGCCCGATCTGGGCAGCCTCAAGCTGACAGCTTGGTTGCTCCAGTTCCCTTGATCGCTAGGACTCCCGGTCTATCATCTTCAGTAAAGAGTATTTTGGTGGCATCCCACAAAGCTTCCACTAGGAAAGTTTATCGCAGCAAATGGAAATGTTTCTCTATTTGGGCTTCTCAGAGAAACCTAGATCCATTTACAGACCCGGTTCCTGCAGTGTTGGAGTTTTTGTCTTATATTTTCCAACAAGGGACTAGTTCCTCTACAGTGAAAGTACAACTGGCAGCTATATCTAATTTTCATTTCTGCAAAAATCTGAATGCTCTTGCCTCTTTGAGATTGTGCAAGGCTTTTCTGAAAGGTACTTTTCTTTTGCGTCCCCCTGTTAAGGATTCCGTCCCTCCTTGGGACCTTACCCTAGTTCTGCAGGCATTGGTGCACCCATTCGAACCAGCAGCGTCAATAGATTTTAAATTCCTGTCCTGGAAGACAGCTTTTCTAGTGGCCATTGCCTCGGCTAGAAGGGTTTCTGAGATCCAAGCTTTTTCTGCCGTGCCCTCTTACTTGATCTTTCATAAAGACAGGGTTTCGCTTCGCACGAACCCTTCTTTCTTACCGAAAGTTGCTTCTGAATCTAATATTAACCAGATGATTACTCTGCCTGTGTTCTTTCCAAATTTCCAGAACAAGGGTGAATATAAGCTGCATTTGCTAGATGTTCATATACAGCTTCGTTTCTATTTACACAGGACTAAATTCCGTTAGTCTGACCAATTATTCGTGTCTTTCTCCAGGCCCTTTTTGGGCAAGGCCATTTCCAAGGTCTCCTTGGCTAGATGGATTACACAATGTATACTGCAAGTCTATAGGGATAAAGGCCTGTCCCCACCTGGTTCTAGTAAAGCTCATTGTACCAGATCTATGGCAACTTCTGCTGCCTTTTGGTCTAGGGTTTCTCTGGATGATATCCGTGCAGCAGCGCCCTGGGCAAAGTCACATACATTTATTTCTCATTATAAGTTGGATTTGATCTCTAGAGGGAGAGCATCCTTTGGCTCTGCGGTGCTCAGGAATATCCTTCCATGAGCGCCTCCCATGAGTTTTGGTAGCTGGGAACTCTGTCCCACAGGTTGCAGATAAATGAAGTTAACTACTTCAGGTAAAGAAGTTATGTACTCACCATAACGTTCCATCTGAGTAGTTATACTTCATTTTCTGCAACCGTCCCTCCCTCCTTCCCCCGAACCTGTTCTAGGTTAGTGTTATTGAGTTGCTAATAGTTTGATTAGTGGCAAACTGAATCTGAGGGGAAGTAGGAGATGTGAGGGATTATGGGTAAGGAAGGAGCTTGGAGCAGATGCGTGAAAAAATGTTGCTGGCTCGGATCTGATATGGATCCGAATACCCACAGGTTGCAGAAAATGAAGTATAACTACTCAGATGGAATATTATGGTGAGTACATAACTTCTTTGTTCATAACATTGAGACCAGAACATGTAAAACCCAAAACATCTAAAACCCATAACACTGAATGTCATAACATCTGACAGTACAAATCACATGAAAATAACATTCCCTCCACATATAACAACATACAGTGACACCAAACTACCAAACGCACTTTTTACTACATTTCTACAGGCGGGCTTGATACAGTGGGGTTAGGAAATTAACTTTTTCCCACTGTAGTGTGACCTTGAAGTTGGTATATTTAATTTACAGGGGTGGGGGGTGCAGGGGGGCTTGCCCCCCTGCAGAAACGTAGTAAATAGTGTGTTCGGTAGTTTGGTGTCATTATATGTGGAGAGGATGTTATTTTCTTGTGATTTGTAGTGTTAGATGTTATGAAATTCGATGTTTTGGGTTTTAGATGTTCTGGTTTCAATGTTATGAAATTAGATGTTATGGGTTTTAGATGTTTTAAAGTAGACCCGGAAAATTTGCTCTAGTAAATGGAAGAGATTTTCTATTTGGGCGCAACAGCATCAGTTAGTCCCTTTTAGGTTCCTGTTCTAGCTATGCTGGATTTCTTGACTCACATCTTTAACAGTGGAGCTAGTTATACCTACGTACAACAGCATCCGTACTTTGTACTATGGTCTGACTGTGGTGAACCAGAAAATAAAGTTTATGGTAGTTTCACCAAACCATTGATATTATATTGTCCCATCTCACCTTCATTTTTGCTGGTTCGGTCCAGAGCCGATCCTCGGCTCCAACTCGGACACATACTAAAACTCGCGAACTTCAGCTGGCTTGAGGCTACCTCCTATCCCAACATACCTAGCGGCTGTTCCTGGATCTCGTTTGCTGCTTCAAGCATCGGGATTGTCTTCGCTGGCTCAGGCTAGTTATTACTTTTATTATCTGTTATTGCCTTTTTTCTAGTCTGCTCTTTGATAAAACCTGTTAGCACAGAGGTTGTGAATATATTCCATTCTAAGTGTTATTACTGGTGTATTATTTTTCTCTAATTGGTGTGTTTTTCAGCTGTTTCTTCCCTCCTCTCTTTCAGGCCTTTCCCTTTAAAGGATCCGTTTAAGTTAGAGGATTCCTTTTTTCTTTCAGCCTGTTTTTTTCTTATAGGGCTTCCTTTCTATCCTTTGGAGTCACCGTTTAAGTTAGAGGCATCTCCTCAGGCTGGAAGAGACTGTTGTTTAACTTAGAGACTTCTCCAACCTAGATCCCCCTTCTCATTTAAAAAAAAAAGTTTTTCTCTTACATCTCTCTTTGCCTTTTCTGTGCCTGTCTGTGTTGTTATACTACTTAATTCTTAGTTGGGCTCTTGTTTAGCTTAACATGACTACTAAGGAAACAAAACAGTCTGGGTTTAAAAAGTGTGATTCATGCACCCAGAAAATGTCTTTAACGGACGGACACACGAGTTGTGTTTACTGTCTAGGGGCAGTCCATTTGCAGGACTCTTGCTCCATATGCCATGGTTTCACTGCGAGGGTCATGCAGGAAAGAAAGAATAAACTTATTTCAAGAGGTTTACTGAAAGGGCCTTTTGAGATAACGGTAGAAGGTAATCAGGCCTCCAAATCTGAAAAAACAAAAAAGTCAGCTTCGGTGGCTCCAGCTTCTGAGCCATCAAGCAGCCATGAGAAACAAGCATCTTCAGAACCGAAGATTGTCGGTTCCGACAAACTTGATCTCCCCTCGGTTCCATCTGAATCCTGGGAACCGTCGTGGAGCCGAAAAAGGAGTCGGTCACCAATATTGGAGCCAGTATAATCGCTGCACAGTCTCCCTTATTATAGTCCATGGTGGGTAGTCACAAGTTATCTACCCACTCTTGTTGGTACTCCAGAAGTTTATCAGATGATGACATGGAGCGGGTGGTGAAGAGGTTACTGAAGACGCCAGCCCTGGCTAAAATTCTTTAGATCCCAGCCCATCGAAATGTGGAGCCAAACATTGAATCTCAGATACCATCCATTCCTCCTCCGCCTCGGATGAGTTCGGAGCCAGAGTGTCAAGAAGTCATGCTGGAACCGTCAGAGCCAGTAATCACCCCCGATATCTCGTTTACAAAGTCTGCTCCGATCTCATCGATGCTGTCTTCGATCGAGGGATCTGGGAGCCGACACTCCCTGACAGGCCCTTGTCGGAGCTGACTCTCCCTCTTGGTGCTTCGGCTCAGGTGAGTTTGGCGCCCACATCAGCCTCGGAGCCAACCTCCTTGGTGTGGGGGAGATCTCCCAGTTCCTCGGGACTGGAGTCTCTCTTGGCCCAGGATCGCAGTTCCTTCGAGGTGATGAGGAGTGTGCTCTCCACTGAGTCTGCTCCACCTTCGGCTCCAGCCACTCTTCCCCCTTAAGGGCCAACATCTACTTCTACACCATCCCTCCATCACCCCCACAGTAGAGAGTCAGTGCCTCAGGATCCCCCAATGGGAGGAACCCCCTCTTCCGACACCTCCCTGAAGCATCCCCCTGAGGAGTTCCCTCGAATGAGACAGTGTAAGAGGAAACACATAGACTCCCCTGAGTCTGTCACTTCTGATTCCGATTTAGAGGACTCAGAAGGGCCCCCTCTGAGGATGACTCCTTCTCAGACATCCTAGAGTTCCTTAAACAGAGGGACTGCTGGAAAACCCTTTCCCCTTCTGAGGATGAATTGGTATACCTGGAGGCATTTGGCTGTCACCCCTCCACCTCTTGGGTGTCTCCGCTGTTCAATCAGGTCCTAGCGGTGGTGAGTCGGAAGGCATGGGGTTCTCCAGAGTCAGCGGAGCCCATTCTGAAGAGGCCAAACAAATTCATTACAGCCCCAGAAGATAGACAGTATTTGAAAAATGGAGTTCCAGTAGATGCGATGGTGGTGGTGGCTCCCACCAAGAAGGAGTTAGCTGAAACGTCTGCATCTGTCCATCCACTGAACAAGGAGTCTTGAGTTATGGACAGATACGGGAAGCATATGTTCTCCTCAGCGACCTTTACCCTAAGGTTGCTGAATTACTTATCACATTTTACTCGACTTCAGAGGAATCTCCTTAAAGAGCTAGGAGAAACCCTACAAGGTGCTACAGCTCAGGGTGTGTCAGACAAGATAAATTCTCAGCTTGCGACCTTAACCTCTATTATGAACTCCTCCATGCGCCTCATCTCCTATCCGGCCGATGGAGCGAGCAGGGCAGCAGGCACAGGAATAACTCGTAGGAGACATTCCTGGATGCGTCTTTGTGAGTTTGCTGAGCCCTTCAAGTCTTCCTTTATTGACACCCCATTCGATGGCTCGTCTTTGTTATGGCTGAAAGTAAAGGAGACTCTCACGAGGCGCGAACAAGATGGCAACTCTATCTGTCCTAGGAGTGCGTTTCACCGCCTTTACTAGACATTATCCCAAAGGTCAGAAGAGCGAAAAAATGTGGTTCCGAAAGTCCAAAGAAACCTTGTCAGATGCTCGTGGTGATGTTTCCCCCAGGGGCAGAGAGGGAACTTACAATGGAAGACACCGTCCACATGCCAGAGGGGGGTCCACAGAACCAGGGCGACAGAGATACATTCTCAGTTTGGCCCTTCCAGCACTCCTGAAAGGAAGCCCTCCTGTCCACCTCTGGAGGCATTCGGGGGAAGACTATCACTGTACCCAGAAGCCTGGCTACAATTGACTCAAGACAAATGGGTAAAGTCCATTATATCCAGGGGATACAACATTCCTTTCCACTGTCCACCCACCCCATCAAAGTCTATCCCAGACATTCCACCCAGTCAAAGGTATCCAGCAACCGTAGAAATTCAAAGGTTGCTAGAAAAAAAAGAGTCATCCAAGAAGTCCCCGCAGACCAAATTGAATCCGGAATTTATTCAGGATTCTTTTTAGTTCCAAAAAAGACAGGGGACTGGAGACCAATATTGGATCTCAGCAGACTCAACAAGTCAGTAAAGAAAGTGAAGTTCCGGATGGTAACACTGCTGTCTTTACTCCCTTTTCTGGGACAAGACAGTTGGATGTGCTTCTTAGATCTTCAGGATGCGTACTACCATATAAAGATGGGCAGGCAATCCAGAAGATATCTATTCTTCCGGCTAAGAGACAGTCATTATTAGTTCAGAGCTGTGGCCTTTGGTCTCACTGCAGCCCCCAGAGTGTTTACCAAATGCATGGCAGTAGTCACGCTCACCTGAGGCATCAAGGATTCCAGGTGTTTCCATACTTAGACGACTGGCTCCTGACAGCCGCCACCAAGCATCTACTAATCAAAGCGAGGGATGCCACCATCCATCTCTGCTCAGACGTGGGCATTACTATAAATGTAGAAAAATCTGTCCTGTTGCCATCACAGAGTATTACTTTATATGGGCAGAATTAAACACAAACGACATGGTAGCAAAATTGCTTCAGGAGAGAATACAAACGCTACGCAGTCAAGTGTCTATCCTACTCAAGAAGAGAAAGGTACAGGTAAAATTTGTCCTCAAGGTCTTAGGTTCAGTGGCAGTGGCGATAACACTAGTCCCGCTGGCATGTCTACACATGCAGATATTACAGTGGCTGCTCTTTAGCAGGAGTGTGCAGGAGTTACCCATGTCAGACAAGATTCTGATTACGGATGCTTGCAAGAGGGATCTACTATGGTGGCTTCATTCCACTCAGATACCGATAGGCAGACCATTTGTTCTTCCCCAGCCTGTTGCTACAGGGTCCACGGATGCTTCCCAAATAGGGTGGGGGGGCATTATCTGGGACAGACTGTCCAAGGGGTTTGGAAAGATCACGAGTACCACTTACACATCAGTGTCCTAGAGATGAGGGTGGTGCTTCTGGTGTTGCGAGCATTCCAGTGCTCTCTTCCCATAGGGACTACTGAGACTCAAAGAGACAATATGTTGGTGGTGTGGTACATCAACAAACAGGGGGGAACCAGATCCTATTCCCTATGTCGAGAGGGCCAGAGAGTTTGGCAATGGGCAATTTTTTCTCATCGCTTTCTGACAGCAGCGCACATCCTGGGAAAATCCAACGTAATAGACAGATTAAGCAGAGCAATTCTCATGCCTCACGAGTGGTCCCTGAATCAAGAAGTTGCAGATCAAATCTTTCGCAAATAGGGCCAACCTTGCTGCAACCTTTTTGCCACGCCCTTCAATGCCAAATGCAGCAACTATTTTGCCCTCATTTCCCCTCTGGGAGAGTCACTGACGGATGCTGTCATTCACGATTGGCCCCTGGGGCTTCCTTATGCCTTTCCCCCATTTCCATTAATTTCAAAGGTTATTCAGAAAGCCAGGTTGTTGAGTCGCAGAATAATTCTCATTGCTCCTTACTGGCCTTGTCAGATATGGTTACCCTTTCTTTGGCCTCACCTTCAAGAAGAGACATGGATCCTGGACCCAGTGCTGGATCTTCTGACATATCAGTCAGGAACGCTCCACCCCACACTTCAGAGCCTCAAGCTGACAGCTTGGTTACTCTACTTCCAATCTTAGCCAGGCTTCTTGAATTGTCTCCCACAGTACGACACATTTTGGTTTCCTCGCACAAGATGACGACTAGGAAACTGTATGCAAGCAAGTGGAAGAGGTTCTCTTTTTGAGCGGACAAAAGACACATAGATCCCTTTACAGCCCCTATACCTGCAATTTTGGAATTTCTAATTGAAATCTTTAATCAAGGGGCAGCGGCAGCTACAATACGAGTACAATTAGGCGCCATATCAAATTATCATGTGGGAGTCATTGGATCTAATGTAATGTCCCACAGATTATGCAAAGCCCTCCTCAGGGGTACATTTCTATTAAGACCACCCTTAAGAGAACCTCCTCCTCTATGGGACCTAAATTTAGTATTATCATCCTTGATTCTTCCGCCCTTCGAACCAGCATCCTCTTGTTCACTAAATTTTTTATCTTGGAAAATAATCTTTTTAACAGCCAATGTTAAGTTGTCATTCTCGCCCTCATTCTTGCTGGATGGGTTCAGAGCCGATCCTCGGCTCCGACTCGGCCTATACTATAGCTCGAGAGCTATTTTTTTTACCGGCTCGAGGCAGCCCTATATCCCACAATACCATGCGCTAACTTCCCAGATCTCATTTGCCGCTTCGCTGCGAGGTTGCCTTTTTTTGCCGGCTTAGGTCAGTAAAAGAAATTTCAGCAAATTCTTCCTAAACTTGAGGTTAGTTTTTTTTAGATTAGTTCCCTATCGATATTGTTTTACCTAATTACTTATTAGTAATTTTTCGTTAAGCCCTACCCACCCCTTTAGTTAATTTTTATAATCGGGCCTACGGGCTTTAGTTTTTTGTTTATTCTCCCCCTTATTGTGTGTGTGAGTTGTTGTTTTAGTCAGCCCCTTTAACTCCCCCTTGTGTGAAAGTCAAGTGAGTGTGTGTGCTGACTGTGTTACTGTCTTTAGGGTAACAATGTCCAAAGACGCTAAGGTCTCGGGATTCAAGAAGTGTGACTCGTGCTGTCAGAAAATGTCTCTGACAGACAGTCACACTTCTTGCTTCTACTGCTTGGGACCTTTGCACCTGCAGGACTCTTGTTCCGTCTGCCACGGATTTAGTTCAAGAGCCCTGCAGGAGCATCATAATAAGCTTATTTTGAGGGGCTTATTGAAGCCCAGTGACTCCCCATCCAAGTCTGGCTCGGGGAAGTCGTCTAAGCCCGCCAAGCCCTCAGCTCCAGTTTCTGTGTCGAGGGCTGGCGAAACTGAGATTGCTCTGACATCGGCTCCAGTCGGAGCTGATGCGAGCAAGATCGTACCCGCTCTGAAACCTGTATCGGAGCCGACATCAGCGCGCAAGCACTCTAGATCTCCTTCATTAGAGTCTGTCCGATCGGCTCCAAGATCACCCCTTCTATCGGAGCGGAGTCCTAGGACTCATTCCTCCAGGTCGTCTAGGCTTTCCGACCACGATATCGAGAGGGTGGTTAGTAGACTCATAAAATCTCAGGCACTGGCCCAAATGCTCCAAAGCCCGTCTCACCAGACTGTGGCTCCCTCAGTGCCGCCTTCGATTCCTCCTCCAACTCTCCAGTCGAGTTCGGAGCCGGAGTTTGTTAGAACCATAACCTTGCCCACATCGGAGCCGATACTTCCACCTTCAGCTCCGGCATTGCTGGCTCCGACTTCTTCATTGGTACCGTCCGTGGAGAAGTCCGGGCGCCGAGACTCCATTGTTGGCTCCGAGGGGGCGAGTGGCATCGGACCCTTGTCCGACCCCGTTTTCCCTCTCGGAGCGTTGGCTCTGGTTAGTTCAGCCCCGACATCATTCTCGGAGCCTTCTCTGTCGGTGCCGGGGGTGGTTCTGGTGTCTTCGGAGCCGGGACTGTCTTCGGTGCCTGATAGGGGGGCTTTCGAGGTGATGAGGAGCGTGCTGGATCCAGTGTCCACTCCAAGGTTGGGTTCTTCAGCTCCTCCCTTTACAGTGCCTGTTACGGTCTCTGGCCATCCTCTTGCAACTGATAGCAGAAATCCAACGCATAGGGTACCCACTTTGGGTGTCTCATCCTCCTCAGAGGCCTCTCCTGAAGCTTCAGGAGAGCCACCTAGGAAAAGAAAGTGCAAGAGGAAGCACATAAACTCCCCTGAGTCTCTAACTTCGGACACCGACTTGGATGAGTTGGAGGGCTCCCCCAGATCCCCCTCTGAAGATGTCTCGTTTTCAGACATACTAGAGATCCTGAAACAGAGGGGGAATTGGTCCACACTCAAACCCTCCAAGGACGAGTCGGTTTACCTTGATGCCTCTGGATCTCGCCCTTCCACCTCCTGGGTGTGCCCCCCTTTCGATCCACTGATGGAAGTGGTGGCCAGAAAGGCGTGGGCAGCTCCTGAATGCATGGAACCTACCCCTAGGAGGCCTTCAAAATTTATTTCTGCTCCGGTGGACAAGCCATTTCTCACCAAAGGTGTCTCGGTAGATGCTATGGTGGTAGCAGCCGCCACTAAGAAGGAATTAGCTGATCCTTCTGTACCTGTTCATCCTCCTAACAAAGAGTCCAGGACCATGGACAGGTATGGTAAGCGGACATTTGCTTCAGCGACCTTTGCTATGCGATCGCTGAACTATTTATGTCATTTCACCCGCCTTCAGAGAGATTTGCTCAAAGAACTGGGTGAAACTGTACAGGATCCTTCTGCTGCGGGGTATCAGGACAAGATTAACTCCCAGCTGGCGACCCTGAATTCCATTGCCAATTCCTCCATGCGGCTTATCTCTTATGCAGCCGATGGAGCGAGTAGGGCCTCAGGCACAGGTGTTGCGTTGAGACGTCATGCCTGGATGCGACTCTGTAATTTTGCTGATCCCTTCAAGGCATCCTTCACCAACACCCCCTTTGATGGTTCAGAATTGTTTGGACCTCAGGTGAAGAATACCCTCACCAGGTGCGAGCAAGATGGTAAGACTCTCTCTGCCTTGGGAGTCCAGTTTTACACACCATCTAGACCATACCCCAAAGGTCAGAAGGGTGGAAAGATGTGGTTCCGTAAAACCACAGGGAGTCGCGCCCGCGGCATGTGGTGAAATTCCCCCTAGAGGCAGGGGGGGACGACAACAATAGACGCCGCCCCAGGGGCAGAGGGGGTCCACAGAACCAGGGTTCCAGGGAGTCCTTCCCTGACCAACCCTTTCAGCATCCCTGAGAAGCTGCCCGACTGTCCACCTTCAGAGGCAGTCGGGGGAAGATTATCTCTGTACCCGGAAGCCTGGCAATCCCTCTCTCAAGACAATTGGGTACAGTTGATCATATCCGAGGGTTACAAAGTCCCCTTCATTTCCCCTCCAAACCAATTGCCAAGACCCCTCCCAGACGTACCACCCAGACAAAAGGGTCAGGCACAGCTGGAAATAGAAAAGCTGTTAAAAAAAAGTCATCCAGGCAGTCCCAGCAGACCAGCTAGGATCCGGAATCTACTCCAGGTTCTTTTTGGTACCAAGAAAGACAGGAGACTGGAGAACCATTTTGGATCTCAGCAGACTGAACAAATCTGTGCAGAAGACAAACTTTCAGATGGTAACGCTGCAGTCCATTCTGCCCTTCTTGGGCAGAGACAACTGGATGTGCTCGTTAGACCTACAGGACGCGTACTGTCACATAAAGATACACAGGTGCTCCAGGAGGTTTCTCCGCTTTCGGCTGGGAGCCAGTCATTACCAGTTCAGAGCCCTGCCCTTTGGTCTCACCACAGCCCCCTGGGTGTTCACCAAATGTTTGGCAGTGGTCATGGCTCACCTGAGACAAAAAGGATTCCAGGTGTTTCCATATTTAGACGACTGGCTCATTACCGCTACCACCAAGCAGCATCTTATCTTAACCAGGGATTACACCATTCACATTTGCAACAGGTTAGGTATTTCCATAAATTTTGCAAAATCCTTCTTGTCACCTTGTCAATGTATAAACTTCATAGGCGCCGTGTTAAACACCACAGAAATGTCTGCAACTTTAACACCTCAGAGAGTGATAGCTATACGGCAGAATGTCCACCTTCTGATTCAGTCCAACAAAGTTCTAGTCAAGTTAGTACTGAAAACATTGGGCCTCATGGCAGCGATGATTCCCCTTCTTCCCTTAGCCCGCTTCCACATGAGAATTCTTCAGTGGATGCTTTTCTCTCAGTGGTCCTACCAACAACTTCCTATGACTCACAACATCTTGATAACCCCAACTTACAAGAAACATCTCGCCTGGTGGATGGTCTCCCCTCATCTTCTTCAGGGCAGACCCTTTGTTCTTCCCCCTCCAGTTGCCACGGTGAATACGGATGCCTCCCTGATCGGGTGGGGGGGGCATTATCAGGGCAGGACTGTCCAGGGCACGTGGCAACATTAGAATGCCACCTGCACATAAATGTCCTAGAGATGAGAGCAGTGCTTTTATCGTTGCGAGCCCTTCAGGACTCTCTTCCCACGGGCACTATAGCAGTTCAAACGGACAATATGTTTGTAGTGTGGTACATAAACAAGCAGGGCGGAACAAAGTCCTACCCCCTATGTCGAGAAGCACTCAGACTTTGGCAGTGGGCGATCTCCTCTCAATGGTTTCTGATCGCAACGCACATCCCCGGGAGTTCCAGCGTCACAGCGGACAGATTGAGCAGAACAATTCTCATGCCTCACGAGTGGTCTCTAAATCAAGTGGTAGCAGAGAGAATTTTCCAGAAGTGGGGCCAGCCTTGCTGCGACCTTTTTGCAACACCTCAAAACAGCAAGTGCCTCGACTTCTTCACTCTCTTCCCCCTACCAGGCCACCCCCCCCCAGAGACGCTCTAGTCCACGATTGGCCTTGGGGTCTTCTATATGCTTTTCCCCCTTTTCCGTTGATCCCAAAGTTAATTCAGAAAGCAACCGCATTGAGAACCAAAATGATCCTCATCCTTACTGGCCTCGACAAGTATGGTTTCCGTTCCTGCACCGATACCTTCTGGAACAGCCCTGGCATCTGGAACCATTTCCAGATCTTTTGACCAATCTGACTGGCAAGCTGCACCAGTCTCTTCAGTCCCTCAACCTCACAGCTTGGTTGCTCCACTTCCAACCATAGCCAGGCTTCCCTTCATTTCTCTTCCTGTCCGCGACATTATTCTTGCCTCCCATAAGTCTAATACCAGGAAGACTTATGCGAGCAAATGGAAGCGTTTTTCTTTCTGGGCACAAGCTAGGTCCTTAGACCCTTTTAATGCTTCAATTCACAAAGTTCTTGATTTTCTGGCAGAGCTTTTTCATGCAGGTTCATCGGCAGCCACTATCAGAGTTCAACTAGCGGCCATTGCCAATTTCCATGTAGGACTTTCGGAAACCAGTATTATGTCCCATAAACTCTGTAAAGCTTTCCTCAAGGGCATTTTCTTACTCAGACCTCCCATTAAGGATCCTCCTCCACAATGGGACCTGCATTTAGTGTTATCTTCACTAATTCTTCCTCCCTTTGAGCCTGCAGCTTCTTGTTCCCTCAAGCTCCTCTCTTGGAAGACTCTGTTTTTGATGGCTATAACTTCTGCCGGCAGAGTGTCGGAGCTTCAAGCCTTGTCTACCCGTTCCCCTTATTTGGTCTTTCATAAAGACAGAGTAGCTCTCAGAACAAACCCTTCCTTTCTACCTAAAGTTTCTTCTGAATCAAATCTGAATCACACTATTCACGTGCCGGTTTTCTTCCCAAATTATTCAAACCAGGCTGAACAGAAACTACATTCCTTGGATGTTCATCGCCAATTGCGGTATTATCTAGACAGAACAAAACAATTCAGGAAGTCAGAACAGCTCTTCCTTTCTTATGCTGATGGGAGGAAAGGACTTCCAGTTTCAAAGGTAACCCTTTCCAGATGGTTAGCTTCCATCATTACCTTTGTCTACGAGTTGAGACACAAACAACTTCCTTCAAAACCTAAGGCTCATTCAACCAGGGCACTATCAACTTCAACAGCCTTTCAAGCAAGGTTACCTTTAGATGCCATTTGTGCAGCAGCTACTTGGGCTTCTCAACATACCTTTATTACTCATTACAAACTGGATATAGCCTCCAGAAATAGAGCTGACTTTGGTTCCACTGTACTCAGGAGTCTGTTCCGTTGAGCCACCCAGAACCAAGGTACTAGGAATGCTGTCCCATCCAGCAAGAATGAAGGCGAGAATGACAACTTAACATTAAGAAGTTATGTACCTACCATAACGTTTCATGTTAGTTGTCTTCTTCTCGCCTTCTTTCTTGCGTCCCTCCCTCCTGCCCCCTAGCCTAGACAGACTTGAAGGTTCTGCGATCCTTCTATTTCATGATGTTGCCCCTTTTTCCAAGGTTCCCATATCATGACTACTATTGCCAGGGAGACTGTTTATATATATATATTGTTTTTTTTGTTGGTAACAAAAAATTCTATGCTATGTGTTAGCTGCCAAACGAGATCTGGGGAGTTAGCGCATGGTATTGTGGGATATAGGGCTGCCTCGAGCCGGTAAAAAAAAAAGCTCTCGAGCTATAGTATAGGCCGAGTCGGAGCCGAACCCATCCAGCAAGAAAGAAGGCGAGAAGAAGACAACTAACATGGAACATTATGGTAGGTACATAACTTCTTATTACTTCTGCTAGGAGGGTCTAAGAACTGCAAGCTCTGTCTATCTGCTGTCCATATTTGATTTTTCACAGAGTTTCCCTCAGAATAAATTCCTCCCTTTTACAAAAAGTCTGTCCTGAAGCTAATTTGAACCAATCTATTGAATTACCTGTATTCTTTCCTAATTATGGTAACAAGGCAGAATACAAGTTCCACCAATTGGATGTGCTTAGACAGTTGCACTTTTGCTTGCATAGTACCAAAGAATTCAGAAAGTCAGACCAATTGTTTGTTTCCTATTCAGAAAACAAAAGAGGCATGGGAGTTTCAAAAGTTACTTTGTCTAAATGGCTAATTGAGACCTTCACCTATGTCTATAACTCTCACAGTAAAGAACTGCCAGGAAAACTTAAAGGACATTCAACTAGAGCGATGTCAACTTCAGTTGCCTTTCAATCTAGACTTCCAGTGGATTCAGTTTGTGCTGCTGCTTCATGGGTCAATCCCCACACCTTTATCACTCATTACAAACTAGATGTGGCCTCCCGGAACAGAGCATCTTTTGGTTCCACTGTTCTGAAGAGCTTATTCCATTGAGCCACTGAAGAACGAAGGTGCTGTTCTGAAGAGCTTATTCCATTGAGCCACTGAAGAACGAAGGTGCTGGGGACGCTGTCCCAACCAACAAGAATGAAGGCGAGATGGGACAACATAACATAAAAGAAGTTATGTACTCACCATAACGTTCAATATTTGTTGTCCAGAATCTCACCTTCATTCTTGCATTCCACCCATCCATCCCCCTTCCTGGAGGACCTAGAGGAGATCATAGATTGGCAACATATGGTCTGATTCCCTTCTTGCCTATTAGCATACTTTAGTCATTAGCTTCTCAAATGAGATCTGGGGAACAGCCGCTAGGAATCTTGGGACGGGAGGTAGCCTTGAGTCAGCTGAAGTTCTTGAGCTTTAGTATGCGGATGAGTTGGAGCCAAGGATTGTCTCCAGACCCAACCAGCAAGAATGAAGGCGAGATTCTGGACAACAAACATGGAACATTATGGTGAGTATATAACTTCTTTTTTTTTTTGTATATAATATATTGAAATAGATCATTACAGTAGTGTTGTGATGAGATCTAACGAAAAATCTACTAAATTAATTAAATCTCTGAAAGGGAAAATTAAGTATTCCTTAACTTTGAATGGCATGAAATGTAAAACCATACTATTTTCCTACTATTACCATGCCATGTGGTATGCCAGTTAGTGGTTGGCTTGGAAATGACAGTATGTTAGAGTACTGTTTTGATGATTAATTCTAATGTTAGCTTTGTTGATATTTTTACCATACTGTGCATCTATAATTGTTATATCTGTAGTGTATTATGGGGAATGTGGTTATAACCCAAGTAAGATGGTAAATTGATTGAGGGTATTCTTTTATAGCTTTTTATGACTTGACCTACTTGGTGTTTTATCAACTGTCACCCTTTGCTGTAGGTATAGTTTGCTAGTTCTGCTGCTGTCAATGCTATTTATATTACAGTGACCCAGTATTGTCTGTTTTCATCCAGTTCAACATATGTGATGTCAGATCCAATCTGATCCGACCTTGGCAATTTGAAGCTTCCTCAGTTCCAGGGCTCAGACTCCTCCCTTACCCATAATTCCCAGCACTGCACTGCAATATCTCAGATCTCATTTGCCGTCTAAAGAATCTAGATGTATTCTTGCGGGCTCGTATCCTTTACATTTAGAAAGTGTTTTAGATTTTCAGAAGCAGTTAAATACTTAAACATCTCTATTCCTCACATCTCCTCTATCAGAAGACTCATCTCCATCCAGCTTTATCTTAGAGGTGTGTCAGTGAAAGTTTAGAGTTGTCTTTAGCTTAGTGTGTTTTCTTTGAATAGTGGTTGCTATGATTATTACTGTTTATGTAGCTTAGA
This sequence comes from Protopterus annectens, assembly GCF_019279795.1. NCBI lineage: Eukaryota > Metazoa > Chordata > Ceratodontiformes > Protopteridae > Protopterus > Protopterus annectens. The sequence continues at coordinate 1,655,321,427 of NC_056732.1, forward strand.
TTTTATTATACTGCAATTTTTGATAATATACTGTAGTATTTTTTGTCTAGTGCTTTTTTCTATCAAACCTTCAGGTTTCATCATGGCTGAATCTCAAGTCTTTAAGAAATGTTCAGAATATGGGCGTAAATTTCCCCCTCATGATTCACACTTAGTGTTTATTGCCTGCACCCTGCTTTTTTGGACACACAATGCACTTAGTGTGCCTCCTTTAGTGCTAGATCTTTACAAGCTCACCATGACAAATTGGTAGTGAAGGGATTTCTCCCTTCACAGACAGGGACTACTTCTGGGCCTTCCTCTTCTACCTTCCCTGTTAAGAAACAAGACAGGGCTCAGTCTTCAGAGAAGGAGAAAAAAAAGGTAAACTTAAAGAAAAGGAAAAAGAACAAGTCCCTTTCTTTCTCTAAATGATCCTCGGATCCATCAGTTACAGTTAGACCTGCACTGAAGTCAGCTATCAGTTACAGTTAGACCCACACTGAAGTCAGCTAGGAGATCAGAAGTGACAGCTTTTTGGTCCCAGCCATCCTCCCCTCAGCCACTGTTTTCTGTGGAACCAGTGAGCCCCAGGTTGCACTCTCCAGTCTTGCAGGAGAAAAAATACTCCATATCTTCTTCAGTGACTTCGTCTACCCGATTATCTCAGGCCTTGACAGAGTGCAACATCAACAGGATGATGAGATAGTTTTTAAGGATGTAGATCAAAGTTGGGGTTTTGTCAGTAGTATCCCCAGGGATAGTACCAACCATTGGCCATTCTGCACCTCCACTTCTTTTCCCTGTTGTGGGTCATCCTCTAGCGCCAACAGTTTTGGATCAGACCCATTCTGAAGTGCTTCCTTTAGCACTGGCAGTTCCTTCGACTTCGACATCTACAGTTTCCGTATCCCTCTCGACTCCAGTGTCCTTGGATCAGAAAGGGACTTAGAGCTGCAGTTTAAGTGATGACCTTCAGGGGTAGAGTTTAAACTTAAGATTTTCAGAGCTGTCACATCCCTTAGGGCCCAAGGCACTTGTCTAGTCTCAGGTCTGAGGTCTGCTTCAAGGTTGGGGATGCCACTAGTCAGGGATTTTCTTTCTTCTCGGATTTAGAGAGATCCATGGCTCCAGTGGCAGGATCAGCCTTCGATGTAGTTGAAAGAGTGTGGGCTTACCCAAACAGAAGACAGTTTCTCAGAGCCTGGTTCCACCCAAACTCCAACTGTATCATGCAGCTCCATTTTCCACTCATTCAGCCAGACAGGGACAGTCGGCACCACAGGCTTCTGGAACTACTTGCTACTTCAGCCCCCAGTCTGACTGTGAACATTCTGTCTCCCCAACTGAATCATGGAAGTTATAGATTTGGGTGAAGGCGAGGGTTCACCCAGGTCTCCCTCGGAGGACATCACCTTTGGTAAAATTCTTTAACTTATGAAACAGCGAGGGGGGTTGGTCCACTGAAGAGTCCTGTCCTGACAAATCTGTTATTTCTAGAAGCCTTTGGTTCTGGCTTAGCTTCTTCTTGCATGGTACCACTCATTGATCCACTGGTTGATCTTATGGTGCAACAGGTTTGGAAGGACCATGATGTTGGTGGAGCCTATTCCCAAAAAACCTGGCAGAATTTTGCAAGCTCCCAAGGATAAAAAGCATTGGAGTAAAGGTCCCCCAGTAGATCCCATGGTTGTAGCGGCAGCCACAAAGAAGGAATTATCTGAAGAGAGTTCCTCTATCCATCTCCCTAACATGCAGTCTATGGCATTGGTGGGCTTTGGGATATGAACATACTTGACAGCTCCTTTATACACAGGTCACTGAACTATGTTGCTCATTTTGTTTAGATTTCAGAGGGATTTGACTATGGAAATTTCAAAGTCTCTTTCTGGCATTTGCCTGTGGACATTCAAAAGACTGTGGACTTCAAGCTTTCAGCTAAGCAGTCAACCATGCATCTCATATCTGTGGCAGCTGATAGCTCAGCCAGAGCAGCAGGCACAAGTCTTATAGGTTCATAGATTCATACTAGGCTATCTGCCCTAGGGCATTTATAAGCCTAGCCAGAGTGTGTTTGGCTTTCGCCACCCATTTTAAATTAATTTTGCTATGCCTTTTTTTGAGGTTAGTATACTGTGCCTCTGTCTAACAGTGACACAGAAGTGATAGCCGGGGTAAACCTACGATCTCCCATCCACTCATCAAGATTCCTCTTGAAGAGAGTCAATGTGGGACTCTGCCTAACCAGGACTGGGATTTTATTCCAGAGTGAAGGGAGCCTCTGGGTTATGAATCTGTCCCTCCAGCATGTCCTATTTATTTCAGTGCTGAGGTTCAAGTCTCTCGAGTGCGTAGCTCGATGGGATTTGGATTTTCTGAGGTACAGCATGTCCATTAATTCCGGGTTGGACATGGCTTTATACGTCAGGCACAGATCCTCTCTGAGCAGGCGGTATGCCACTGAGTAGAGCTGGAGTTTCTTTAACCAGGCAGCATATGGCATCTGTTTGAGCCCTTTGATCCTCTTGGTGAGGTACTTTTGGGGTCTTTCCAGTTGCTGCAGGTGTCTGATAAGGTACATCCCAAAAGGGGCATTGTACTCAATTATGGGCCTGATGAGGGATGAGTAAAGAGGTACGATGACCTCCCCTGATCTAGATGTGAATCCCTTCATGATTAGGTGGGCTATATAAAATGTTTTTCTGACCACTTTGGCCACGTGGTTGTCAAATGAGAGATTGCTATCAACTTGGGTCCCCAGGTCCCTAATGACTTCTTCTGTACTTAATGGAGTACCACCTATGTGGTAATTTGTGGGCACTTTGTTTTTGCCAAAGGGGATGACTATACACTTTTTGGCGTTTAGCTTGAGGCCATGACTCTGGCACCAGTTGTCTGTTTCTATGAGGCCCTTTTGGAGGATGCTTGTGTCGGCTGGAGAGTTGATTATGGCGCCCAGTTTGCAGTCATCTGCGAACTTGGTCAGCCACAGTCCTTCCGTGTTGGCCAGTACCGCCGAGAAATATATACCGAACAAGAGAGGTCCCAGGACTGAGCCTTGTGGGACGCCACTTGTAACTGGTTTGGAGTCTGACATGGCTCCAGCTATTCTAACCATGTGGGTTCTGTCCTTGAGCCAGTTTGCAACCCATCTAGTGACATAGGGGTTTATATTTAAGCTGGTGAGCTTATCTATAATGCCCGAGTGGGGTATTGTATCGAAGGCTTTTGCGAGGTCCAGGTAGGCTGTGTGGACCACCTTCCCCTCGTCAATGGCCTTGGTGACTGTTTCAAAGAAATCGACCAGGTTTAAGAGGCAGGATCTGCCCTTAACAAAGCCAAATTGGGTAGGATCCAGTGTCTGTAGGTCCCCAATATCTTTATTTATGAGGTCCATGATGATCCTTTCCATAGCTTTGCAGACCACGCTAGTCAGGCTTATGGGGCGATAGTTTTCAGGATCCGTTGAGGCACCACCTTTGTGGAGAGGGACCACTGTTTCTGTACGCCACTCTTTGGGTACATATCCTGTAGTAAGGCTAAGATTGAACAGTAGTTTTATGTTTGGGTTTAGCTCTTCTTGGAGTTCATGTAGGACGCAGCCCGGGACACCATCTGGTCCCATTGATGCTGTGTTTTTTGCTTTGGAGAGGGCGGCTCTTACCTGAGCATCTGAGATGTCAGGGGGGCAGCACTCTGTTGGGATAGATATTTGCTCTTTTGGTGGGGAGAGGGGGAGAAGTTTGCACTGAACCTGTCAGCTAGGATGTTGGCAATGTCTGTGGGCTCGGTGTATTTTTGTCATTTTGGACTAATTCTGAGCATATCTGGGAATTCCCACCCAGGTTCCTAACATAACTAAAGAAAGCCTTGTGATTATCCTTAGTGTCCTGTGCAATTTTTCTCTCGAAGCTGGCCTTAGACGATTTTATGAGTGCCCGTAGTTTTTTGCTAATACTGATCAGAGATGCCTTCCCTTTTTGGGATTTTGCTCTATCATGTAGTAGCTTCCTCCTTCTATTGTATAGTTTGTTTATGGCTGGGGTCCACCAGACAGGACGTCTGCCTTTGGAGGATTGGGTCTTGGTTTTATTTGGGATTGCATGATCCATGCATTCCTGAAGGTGTTCATAGAATGCGTTTATAAAGGATTCTGCGGTCTGAGCAGTATTTTCCACAGGCCCAGGGGCTTTGAAGGATTTCGCCTCGGTTTTGAGGCGTGTGAAATTTGCTTTAGAGAAGTTTTTCACTGTGGTTTTCTGGGCAGGGGGTGGGGTCGGGATGTGAATATCCAGTGAGATTAGTTTATGGTCTGATCTTACCAGTGAGGGATACACTTCTGGTCTGGAGCATAGTGTCCCCATGTTGGTGATGATCAGGTCCAGTATGTTTTCCCCTCTTGTGGGAGTGGTAACAAGTTGTTCCATAGCATTTGAGTTTATAAATTCTAGGAACCTTTGGGCTAGGGTGTTGGAGCTAGAGTAATGCTCCCAGTCTATGTTTGGGTAGTTGAAGTCGCCCAATATAATGGTGTTTGGAGAGACCTTCATATTTTCCAGTATTGTCAGGAAGGCCAAGTGGGGTTCCTGTGTTTGGGAGGGTGGTCTGTAGCAGGCTATAAACTGGAAGGCAGTTTTACCCACAGTTAGTTGCACATGGATAGTCTCTGATGCTTCGTGCTGTGCCACCAACCTGGAGGTGTGGGTATCTTTGACGAATATTGATACTCGCCCTCCTTTTGTGGTTCGGTCCAAGTTTTGGGGCCGAAAAGTATGGTATGAGGTATAACCTGGTAGTGCTGGGGTGCTCTCGGGAGCCTTGAACCAGGTTTCTGTTACTGCACAGATATCGATGTTCTCCATGCTAAGGAGAGTTTCGAGCGTGCATCTTGAGGTTTAGACTTCTGGCGTTGAGTAGCATTACTCTTAGTTTCTTATCCCTTGTGATACCTATGGAGGTGGGTTTGTCTTTTGAGCCTTGCCTAAAAGGCACTATGGGGGTAGCAGGAGCCTTTGCCAATATCCGAAAGCCCAGATTGACAGGTGCAAGCCGTCCCTAGCGAAGCATCGTGGCTTGTCGAGCATGTCATCCCAGGCTGACAGGCATTGGATCCCCTTTGAATGACACCAACACTTAAGCCAATTGTTGAAATTGATCATCTTGTCTTCATATTGTGGCATCATTCTTGGTGAGGGTAAGATGCTACTCAAGGTCAGGGTCATACCAGCCTGGGCTACATGCTCAGAGAGCTCCTCTATGTCTCTTTTCATGTAGTCCAGGGAGGTACGTCTCAGGTCATTCACACCAGCATGGACAATGACTGAGTCATATTTGTACTTGCCTTGGAGTGACCTGAGTGCTTGTGTTATGTGGCGGATCCTAGCGCCCGACAGGCAGCTCACCGTGACCTTCTCCTTGTTCAGCCTGGTGAGCGGGACGTCAGTGTGCCTGACGATAGAGTCACCTATTACAAGTGTATCAAGTGTGTTGTTTAACCTTAAGGGCTGTGACTGTTCGGCACACTGGCTTTGTGAGCTATGTATTGCACGTGTTTTGTTTTGGGGTAGCGGTTGCTTGGGTGTCTGCTTTGGAGGTCTCTGCTGCTTAGGCAGATTTTTATTTAGAGCCTCCGAGTATGTTTTTGTGTGTTTATGTGTTTGGTTTGTTGTCGTGGTAGGTCTATGTGAGACTGGAATTGTAGTGAGTGTGGTTTCCTTCTCCTCCTGACTGGTTACGCCAGTACTGAGTTGAGAGAGCTTAGCCTCCAGTTTGGCTATATGGTTGCATCTCTCACATGTGTTGGAATTTTTTGGGAGGAGGAGAGGGTTGTCTGTGTACATGAGGCAGTTGTAACATTGCCTCAAGTAGGAAAAAACACAAATACAGTAAAAGCAGATAATTTTTTTTTTTTTTTTGGAAAGAGAGAAAGGAGTAGCAGAAACTAAGCTGATTGGCCTTCTCAAATGCTCTCCCTGTACTGGGTAGAATGAGGTAATGACACTAGACTGGGAGGAGGGTCCCAGATCAAATTTACACTAGGGGCGGGCAACTGCAAAGCCACCAACTATAAAAACACTATACCATCAGGGAGGGAGGGTGGGAAACAAACAGCAGAAATGTTACTCACAGCTGAAAAGCAGCAGTGAGCCTTTAAATGAAAGTTTTAAACAGCTAAAGGAGCCACTAGAAAAAAGAGTTTAACTGCAACAAGTTATCATAAACAAACAACCCAACAGATGCTTAATAAGAGTGGACAATTTCAGTTAATACCTCACACACAGTGAAACTAACTAGAAAAATACACAGTACACAAAGTGCTATAAACAACAAAGAAATAAAGAACAAAATAAACAAAACACAGGATACTTAATGTTATATATTGTAGCTCCGAGTTTGCTGAGTGTCCTTCCTTCGATCAGCTCACTGTAAAATGGCTGAACACTCACAACTGAGCTTCTTAGGTAACAGAAAGTTGAAACCTGAGACAACTTTTAAGAAAGAAATTTCAAAAGAACCAATGAGGTGCTTAGTCTAAGCTGTAGTCCAGGAGACCTCAGTCAGCCAATGACCTCAAACAATTCTCTCTCACTGAAATGCCTGATGGCTTTGGCTAAAACAAGATTTCCTTGAATTATGTGCTCAGACACACAGCCTCCACAAACACTAGGCCCAAATACAAGCCTGAATATAGAAATGCTACAAATATCCCCACTACTTAGAACAAACTGCAGAAATGTTACTCACAGCTGAAAAGCAGCAGTGAGCCTTTAAATGAAAGTTTTAAACAGCTAAAGGAGCCACTAGAAAAAAGAGTTTAACTGCAACAAGTTATCATAAACAAACAACCCAACAGATGCTTAATAAGAGTGGACAATTTCCAGTTAATACCTCACACACAGTGAAACTAGCTAGAAAAATACACAGTACACAAAGTGCTATAAACAACAAAGAAATAAAGAACAAAATAAACAAAAAACAGGATACTTAATGTTATATATTGCAGCTCCGAGTTTGCTGAGTGTCCTTCCTTTGATCAGCTCACTGTAAAATGGCTGAACACTCACAACTGAGCTTCTTAGGTAACAGAAAGTTGAAACCTGAGACAGCTTTTAAGAAAGAAATCTCAAAAGAACCAATGAGGTGCTTAGTCTAAGCTGTAGTCCAGGAGACCTCAGTCAGCCAATGACCTCAAACAATTCTCTCTCACTGAAATGCCTGATGGCTTTGGCTAAAACAAGATGTCCCTGAATTATGTGCTCAGACACACAGCCTCCACAAACACTAGGCCCAAATACAAGCCTGAATATGGAAATGCTACAAATATCCCCACTACTTAGAACAAACTGCAGAAATGTTACTCACAGCTGAAAAGCAGCAGTGAGCCTTTAAATGAAAGTTTTAAACAGCTAAAGGAGCCACTAGAAAAAAAGAGTTTAACTGCAACAAGTTATCATAAACAAACAACCCAACAGATGCTTAAGAGTGAACAATTTCCAGTTAATACCTCACACACAGTGAAACTAGCTAGAAAAATACACAGTACACAAAGTGCTGTAAACAACAAAGAAATAAAGAACAAAATAAAAAACAGGATACTTAATGATATATATTGTAGCTCCGAGTTTGCTGAGTGTCCTTCCTTCGATCAGCTCACTGTAAAATGGCTGAACACTCACAACTGAGCTTCTCAGATAACAGAAAGTTGAAACCTGAGACAGCTTTTAAGAAAGAAATCTCAAAAGAACCAATGAGGTGCTTAGTCTAAGCTGTAGTCCAGGAGACCTCAGTCAGCCAATGACCTCAAACAATTCTCTCTCACTGAAATGCCTGATGGCTTTGGCTAAAACAAGATGTCCCTGAATTATGTGCTCAGACACGCAGCCTCCACAAACACTAGGCCCAAATACAAGTCTGAATATGGAAATGCTACAAATATCCCCACTACTTAGAACAAACTGCAGAAATGTTACTCACAGCTGAAAAGCAGCAGTGAGCCTTTAAATGAAAGTTTTAAACAGCTAAAGGAGCCACTAGAAAAAAGAGTTTAACTGCAACAAGTTATCATAAACAAGCAACCCAACAGATGCTTAATAAGAGTGGACAATTTCCAGTTAATACCTCACACACAGTGAAACTAGCTAGAAAAAATACACAGTACACAAAGTGCTATAAACAACAAAGAAATAAAGAACAAAATAAACAAAAAACAGGATACTTAATGTTATATATCGTAGCTCTGAGTTTGCTGAGTGTCCTTCCTTCGATCAGTTCACTGTAAAGTAGTCAGACAACATGCCTGAATGCATCTTTGTGATTTTGCAGAAGGCTGTAAGATGTCCCTTATCAATACCCTTTACGATGGTGCCACACATTTTAGGCCCAAAGTTAAAGATACCTTGATTAGGAGTCAACAGGATGGTAATATTCCCTTTTAGTAGGCACTCATTTTTCCACCCCTCAATGGTCCTATTCCAGAAACCAGAAGGCGGGAAAAAAGATGTGGTTTCACAAGTCACAGAGCTCTTACCAGGATTCTCGTGGAGATAGACCTCCACATGGCAGAGGTGGTGGGAATGTTAACAGATGTTACCCAAGAGGCAGACTGCACAATCAGGGCTTCCACGCTCTGTTTACCAAGAAGCTCTATTAGTGTTCCTGAAGGTTTGCCTGGCTGCTGCACTCTGAGGCAATTGGGGAATGCTTATCTCTGCACCCCCCCCAAGCCTGGCTAAAATTAACAGGAGACAAGTGGGTGCAAAACATAATTTCTAGAGGCTATTCCTTTCCTTTTTCTTGCCCTGCTATAAAGAAAAATATGATTCCCAACATCATACCTAGTCAGTGGGAACCAGCAATACTGGAAATTTCCAAGCTGCAGTAAAAAAGAGTCATCCGGCCAGTCCCCAAAGACCAGCTAGGATCAGGAGTCTACGCAAGGTTTTTTTTAGTTCCAAAGAAAATGGGGGACCTAAGACCAATTCTGAATTTCAGTCATCAAAATCAAGTTTGGGAAACAGAAATTTCTGGATGGTAACATTTCAGTCCATACTGCCTCTTCTGAAGAAGGACAATTGAATATGCTCAATTGATCTCTAGGATGCCTACTCTCACGTGAAGATAGAGAAGCATGTATGTATGCAGTTTTTATATGCATTTACATGCAGTTTTTTATATGTGTCTTTTATATACATTGATACAGTTATAAGTTTTATATAGCTTTAATGCCTTAATTGACCTATGACATCAGTGATTGAGTCAATGGTTCCATCTGTATATAAGCAATGGAGTGTTTTATTTTCTTGTCTGATGAAGCAATTAGTTTTGTGAAAGCGCTCACCACTGTTCTTATTTTTTGTGTAATAAAGACGCTATTGTGTGGTACCTCGGTGTATTTTTGGTTATATATAGTTCTGGTTTTGTGCACCTGGGTTTTACCTGAAGCCGTTTCTCTCTTTTTGTACATAAAGATAGAGAAGCAGTCCAGGAGATTTCTCAGTTTCCAACTGGGAGCCAATTATTTCCATTTCAAGAGTCCTGCCATTCGGTCTCACCACAGCCCCCAGGGTGTTCAGTATAATGGCAGTGGTAGTGGTGCACTTGCGTACACTCAGGATTTAAGTTTTGAAGATGCTAAATCCAGGCACCTTCTAGTTCATCACCTGACCTTCTCCTCCAGTGCTTCTTGGATCTAGGCATATCAGTGAATTTTCAGAAGTGTCAATTAATTCCAGCACAGCAGATAAGAGTTTACTGTATGCCACCTCGATACCACTCTTCAAATTGTAACCTTTCAGCTACACAGAGTTGGTTCCCTATATCCAATGGGCTCATAGGTCATACATCATTCCCACCCCTTTGCATGATTGATACTAAGTCTACTAGGCCTCATGGCTTCTTTCATATTAATAGCTCCCACGACTTGATACCACATGCAAATTCTTCAATGGATGCTGCAGTTCAGTGGTCTCAGAAGTTTTATCCTTTGCATGCCAGAATACGTCTCACAAGAATTCGCAGACAGCACATTGCATTGTGGATTATCTTACCTTCAGTAACACAAGGGCTACCCTTTCACCCAGGCACACCAACATCAGTAGTGACCACATATGCCTCCTTTCTAGGCTGGGGAGCATTTCTAAGGGAGAATGATCCAAGGTACATTGTAAGATTTGGAAGCCAGTCTTCATGTCAATATCTTGTTGCAGGCAGTAATCCTCATTACAGGCTTTTCAGGATGCCTTCCTTAAGGGTGTGATATCCATACAATCAGTCAATATGACTAGTGTGGTACACTAACAAACAAGGAGGAACCTTTTCTTATCTCCTGTATTGAGAAGCCATGAGGGTTTGGCAGTGGGGGATGTCTTCACACTGTTTTCTGGTAGCAACGCACATTCCAGAGTGTTCCATTTTTCTAGTGGACAAGTTGAGCAGGACTATTCTAATTCCTCACAAATGGTCTCTCATTTCAACAGTGGCAACAGTAATTTTCAGCTGCTGGGGCCAATCTTACTGCAGTTTATTCACTTCCTACCTGAACAACAAGTGCAGCAGATACTTTGCCCTGATCTCTTCATAGCGTCAGTCACCAAGGGATGCTTTAGTCCACAGCTGGCCTCTTGGACTCATATATGCCTTTCCCCTGTTACCCCTCATGAGCAAGTTAATTCAGAATGCCAGAAAGTGCAAGGATACAGTAATCCTCTTTGCCACGTTTTGGTCGTGACAAACATGGTTCCCCTTTCTGTGGCCTCTAGTACATCCGTCATGGATACTGGATAGATATCCAGAACATTTTTCTCACCCATCCGGATTGTCTTCTCCAGCTCAGTCTACCCTGAAAGTAATGTCTTGGTTCCTCCAATTTTGACTGTGGCCAGAAATGCCTAACTTTCCAGTAATGTTGATATAACGGCAGCTTCCCAAACACCTGCTAAAAAGAAGGTCTACAACAGTAAATAGAAGAAGTTTTCTTACATACTGGATAAAATGATGCCTCTGTAACTTCTTTAAAAATTTCGAAGGCTTTCCTTAAAGGAACCTTTCTACTGCATCCCCCTGTCTGGGATCCATTACCTCCATGCGATATTACTGTTATGATCCAGGCCTTAACTCAACCTCCATTTGAACCTGCAGCTACTGCAGATAGTACACTTTTTGAGTTGAAAAACAATTTTCTTAGTTGCTATCACCTCCGCGAGGCAAATTTCAGAGTTACAGGTGCTCTCATGTTAGCCTGCTTACTGAGTGTTCTTTAAAGATTGTGTTTCCTTCTGAACTAATCCATCCTTCATACCAAAGGTGGCATTAGTATCAGTCTTAAATCAGCCCATGGAGTTACCTGTGTTTTTTTCCTAAGTTTTCGAACAAAGGGGAATGAACACATTCTACACTTGCTGGATGTGCATCGCCAACTTAGGTTCTATCTGCACTGAACAAAAAACTTAGAAAATTTGATCAACTTTTTATTACTTACACTAATGCTAAACTTGGAAAAGGTATTACAAAAGTTACTCTGTCCAGATGAGTATCAAATTGGATTTTCTTTGTCTGTGTGTCATTGTGTTTGCAGTTGCAGTCCAAACCTAAGGCACATTCAACCAGAGTAGTGGCTACCTCAACAGCTTTTTCTAAGAGACTACTGATTGGTGACATTTATGCAGCAGTGACCTGGTCAACTATGCATTCCTTATTCTTCTTTTGGCTCCACCATCCTCAGGAATGTTCTTCCTTGATACCACCGTGCAAGACAGCTTGAGATTCTGTTCCATATGTTGAGTTGGTTGAAAAAAGAAAACATTGTAGATGAAAGTTGTATATTTACCATAAAGATAGATCCATGTTGACTGATTTTTGCCTGGTTCAACCTTCCATCCCTCCACCCCCCTTACAAATTATTTGTATGGATAGCTTTGAGATGGTTGGGTGGCCTCCCCTCTATACCCTGTGCATGACCAATATTGTCTGTGACCAGTGCTATCATATTATGTTAACTTCTTTACGTAGTCCATTTCCATTTTCTGCATTTAGAGACTATCTTTTACCTTTCACAATTGGATACAAATTTCTGTAGAGTAAACATGATCTGAGGTTTTGGAGTGCAGTGTAGGGAATTATTAGTAGGGGAAAAGTCAGAGCCCTGAAACTGAGGAAGCTTCAAATTCTGTACCATGTCCATTTGGAACCATTGTCCTGTATGTTGAACTGGACAAAAATCATAGAATATGGCTCTATTGTTGTGGTTAACTTTCATTTACATGATGTCACCTTTTTTAATAACCATTTAGCCTGTAAAAGCCAGATGTGTGGAATGAGAGCTGGTCCTTAGTTCACCATCAGTGGATGTTTTTTTTTTTCCTCTTCCCTTCACAATACATTTAGAATTTACTAAATATTTAAATTAGTATTAGAGATAAAGTGTTTCCTTAGATATTTCTACATTTTTTTCTGAGTCTGTGTGTTTGTGTACATTCGTGTTTATGGTAATTTTAGAGTTAGTTTAGAGTCTATTTTCATATATTAGTAGTACTTTTATTATCAGTGTAGTTAGTTCTCATGTACTCAGGCTTCGAAAAGTGCTCTTCCTGTGGGCATAAAAATAGAGCCCCAAGACCCACACTGTCAGTGTGTATACTGCATGAGGCCCTCACACCTACAACCTTCTGGTTACATCTTTGCTGCCTTCTGCTTCAGAGCCATTACAAGGTGTAAAGAGAAGCTTATATTGAAGGGCCATCTCTCCCCCCAACCATGTCAATAATATCCTCGGACCTTAAGGTGTCCACTCCCCCCCCCCTTCGACGAGAAGAAAGATAAGGAGAATGATAGATCTAAGGAGAAAGAGAGAGAAAACTAAAGAGAAATCAAAACTGTTTGAAGATCATTCAAAGAGAACTAAGAAGGGGTTTCCCAACCCCACAGTTATTGCGGGTCTGGCATCAAAGGTTCCTAGACAGTCAGATCTGATTGTTTTTCAGATCCAGACTCCATCTCCGAAGCTGACCTTTACTCTGGTTCAGATCAGTCTTATGCATCATTCACAGATTTTGCTGAAAGTACCTTCCAAGCTTGCTTCAATAGCTCCTTCATCCAGATCTGGCTGTTCTACTAGAAGTCTCACAGAGTTCGAAGCCGACCAAATGATGAGGAAGTTTCTGAGGATTCAGATTCAGATGGGAGTTTTCCCGGCTCCATCCCTGAGAAGGAATCTGGGATCAGTCCCTTCTTCCCCAACTATTCAGTTTTCGCAGCTTCCTACTCCATCCCCATTCCCAGAGGCACTGTACCTCGATCCAGCCTTCTCATGGTACCAAAGTCACAGTCGACATAGCTTGAGACTTTGGCTGCAACATCTTCTTTCATAGGTTCATAGGTTCAGAGATTAGTACTAGGCTAACGGCTCTTGTGGGCCATTTTAAGTCTAGCCAATTATTTTGTGTGAGAATCAAACCCTGCACCTTGTGTCTGTAAGGTAAACACCTTAACCATTATACCAACCTCCCACCCCTTCACTCGCTTGACTCAGATGCTTTTAGGTCCAGTAGTGTCCTGAGCCAGAGCATTGGTGTCTGGGCTCTGGTGGTGGAGTTGACACCAGGACTTTTGTTGCTGTCACTGCTGCTCATGGCCTCAGCACTTGATAGCTCATTTCTGAGGTCATCCTCAGGGCCTTCAGACTTTAGATTTGAGAGAGCTTCCGACTTTTCCAATTTGGCTGGTTGTTCTTTAGCTCTAGTGGCTGAGTTGACTTTTGAGACTGTGGAAAGGGCCTTGGCTGGACCAAAATGTGTGGTACAGTCCCAGAGCTTGGATTCATCCAGACTCCTCCTCTTCTCATTCTGGTAGACAGAGCCAGATGGATCCATTAGGGTTTAAGGCTAACTGACCCTCTGTTTCCTCATCCATTTCCATTGTGTCTCCTTCAGGCGTCCCAAGCCACATTCCCTGGAAGAGGACTTGTAAGAGGAATCATTATCGACTCCTCTCCTGAGTCTTGTCACCAAAGACACAGATTTAGATGTTGAAGAAGGGTCTCCAAATCTCCCCCCCCCCGAAGACGTCTCCTTCGGAGACATCTTAGAATTAATGAAACAGTAGGGGGGATGGTCATCCGAAGCCTCTTATTCCAATGAGTCAATGTTTCTCAAAGCCTTTGGATTTGGACCTTCAACATCTCTGGTGGCCCCTCTTCCTGATCTATTAGTTAACCTCCTTACTCAGAGAGCTTGGAAGGAGCCTGATGTGGCAGAATCCATCCCTTAAAAAAAAAAAAAAAAAAAAGATTTTTAGCTGCCCCAAGAAATAGGAAGTTCTGGGCTTAGGGTCCCCCTGTTAATGCCACAGTGGTAAAAGCATCCACAAAAATGGAACTATCTGAGGAGAGTTCCTCTGTTCATCCACCTAACAGGGAGTCTGTGGCTTTGGACAGATTGAGGAAATGAACATATGCTTAAGCCAGTTTCTCTATTTGGGCACTTAATTATACGACTCACTTGACATGTTTCCAGAGCAATTTGATTAAAGAACTTTCAAATTCTCTGGCTGGTACTTTACCATCAGTTGTCCAAAAAAATGTGGAGTCTCAGTTGTCAAACCTACAATCCACTACAAATATGTCCATGAGACTGCTTTCTAATACAGCAGATGGTGCAGCAAGTACTAACATTACAATGCGTCATCAAACCTGGATGCAGTTTTGCAACTTAATGATAGGTTTCAGAATGTCTTTCATCAGCTCTCCATATGACGGTTTCACTTTGTTTCAACCAAAGATCAGGGACACATTTACCAAACGGGAACAGGATGGTAAGACTTTGTCTGCCATTGGAATCCATTTTTCAACCTCTCAGAGATCCTTCTCCAGGAGTCAAGGAGGTGGAAGAAAAATGTGGTTCAAAAAATCTCAAGGCTTTTACTAGGACACTTCTGGGGACAGGCCTCCAAGAGGCAGAGGTGAAGACAATTCCACAGGACATCGCCCCAGAGGTAGAAGTTGTCTATAAAATCAAGGTTTCCATGGTCCCTTCAGAGAAACCTTTCCAGTGTCCCTGAATGTTGGCCCGGCTGCTGCACACTAGAGGCAGTTGGGGGATGCTTCTCCTTACACCGTGTAGCCTGGCAATACATAACTCAAGATCCATGGGTGCAAGGGATCATTTCCACTGGTTATACATTTTCCTTTTTAGAACCCGTAAGAATAAAATGAAAAATTGCCAACATTCCACCCAATCAGTTGAAATCTGCAGCAACAGAAGTTCAGAAGTTCCTGGTCAAAAGAGTCATACATCTGGTCCTCCAAGACCAGTTAGAATCCGGAGTCTACTTAAGGTTCTGTTTAGTTCCATAAAAGAGGTTTATAGGTGTGTACTAGGCTAATGGCCATGGAGCCTTTACAAGCCTAGCCCATAGGATTACCCTGGCATCATGCCACCCGACCTTAGTTCCCAGTGCCTCTGTCGAGTAGAGCCACTGGAGTGATCCCCAGGGTGAATTTTCTATTTCCCATCCACTCATCAAGATTTCTCTTGAAGAGGGCCAGTGAGGTGCTCTGTTTCACTTGTATGGGAAGTCAATTCCATAGCATGGGCAGTCTCTGGGTTATGAACCTTTCCCTCCAGCACGTTCTGTTGATTGTGGTAATGAGGTTGAGGTCTCTGGAGTGTGTGGTGTGGAGGGATTGGGATTTCTTTAGATGTAGCATTTCTAACAGAGCTGGGTCAGGCATAGCTTTGTAAGTCAAGATTGACTCTATAAGTAAGCGATATGAGACAGAGAATACTTGGAGTTTTTTGAGTCTGTCCATATAGGACAAGTGTTTAAGGCCTAGGATTCTCTTTGTGAGGTACTTTTATGGCCTCTCCAGTTGTTGCAGGTGTCTAGTGAGGTACATGCCAAATGGAGCATTGTACTCAGTGATTGGCCTAATGAGGGAAGAGTAGAGGGAGACAATGACCTCTTTCTTTCTGGATGCAAAACCCTTAGTAATGAGATGTGCCAATAGAAGGACTTTCTGACCACAGTGGCAATGAAGTGGTCAAAAGAGAGGTTGCTGTCAACCTGTGTTTCCTGATCTCTTATAATGCCGTCTTTGTTCAGTGAACTGCCATCAATGTGGTAATTCATGGGAACCGGGTTTTTCTCAAAGTGGATGACAACACATTGTTTGGCATTGTGTTTAAGGCCATGGTTCTGACACCAGTCATCGGTCTCAGTGAGGCCTTTCTGTAGGATGTCAACATCACTTGGAGAGTTAATAATGGCTCCCAACTTGCAATCGTCTGTGAACTTTGCTGCCAGAGTCCCTTCATGTTGGCCTGGACTTCTGAGAAGTAGATACCAAACAGGAGAGGATCCAGGACCGATCCCTGTGGAACTCCACTCGTAACTGGTCGGCAGTCTGACTTGGAGTCAGCTACTTTCACAGTGTGGGTTCTTTGTGTGAGCCAGTTTGCTACCCACCTACCGATATAGGTGTTGATGCCTAGCTTAGTGAGTTTTCTATGATTCCTGAGTGGGGAAGGCCTTGGCCAGATCAAGGTAGGCTGTATGAACTACCTTGCCTTCATCCACAGCTCTGAAGACTGACTCAAAGAAGTCAAGCAAGTTGAGCAGGCATGATCTGTCCTTCACAAAACCAAACTGTGTGAGATCCAGAGGTTGGAGATTCCCTATATCCTTGTTTATTAGGTCCATGATGATGAATTCCATAGCTTTGCATATTAGACTTCTCAGGCTAATGGGGCGATAGTTCCCAGGGTCAGTAGTCGCTCCTCCTTTGTGGAGAGGGATGACTGTAGCAGTGCACCATTCGGTAGGGACAAAGCCTGAGGTGAGGCTGTGATTCAACAGGGCACACAGGTGAGGTGCCAGTTCTCTCTGTAGTTCATGTTGAACACAGCCAGGGATATTGTCAAGTTCCATAGAAGCTGTATTTTTGGCCTTGGTCAGTGCTGTTTTAACCTGTGGAGCAGTAATACCGGGTGCCTGGCAATCTAATGGTATTGTGATCGGTCCTTTGGGGGGGGGTAAAGTTGGCCATGAATCTGTCGGCCAGTATATTGGCTGTATCTGTTGGCTTGGTATAGGAGGTACCATTGTGCAGTAGCTCAGAGCAAATCTGGGTATTGCCATGGATATTCTTTACATAACTATAGAAGGCCTTGTGGTTATCTGCTGCAATTCTGTTTTCATAACTAGCTTTAGAGGATTTGATGAGGGATCTCAACTTTTTGTTGAGGCTGATAAGGGAGTTTTTCCAGTCTTGGGACTTCGCCTTATTCTGCATCAGTTTCCTCCTTCTGTTGTAGAGTGCTTCCTTTTTTTTGGAGGAGAACGTCTTGGTTCTTTTAGGTATGGCGAGATCCATGCATTTGTGTACATGTGCATACAGTGCATTGATGTATGATTCGGCAGTCATGCAACTATTCTCCATTTGCATGGGTGCTGTGAAGTTAGCCACTACTGATTTTAGGAGCCCAAAGTTAGCTTTGGAGAAGTTTTTCATGGTGGTTACCTTTGCGGGGGGGTTGGAGGGGTGTGGATTTCCAAGATGATTAGTTTGTGGTCGGATCTAACCAGGGAGGAGTTGACTGGTGTAGAGCAACGGTCACCCATATTAGTAATGACCATGTCAAGGATGTTGCTACCTTTAGTGGGGGTAAGAATGAGCTGGTCCAGGGCATTGCAATTAATGAATTCCAGGAAACGTTGGGCAAGTGTATTGGTACATGAGTAGTTTTCCCAGTTAATGGAGGGGTAGATGAAGTCGCTCAGTATGAGAGTGTTAGGTTGGATCCTAATATTCTCCTTGGTGCTTAGGAACGTGGAGTGTGAGTCTTGGGACATGGTTGGGGACCTATAACAGGCTATGATCTGAATCGCTGTCTTACCCAATGTTAGCTGCACTTGAAGTATCTCTGATGCATTATGTTGGGCTACCAGTCTGGAGGTGTGCGCATCCTTTATGAATATGGAAACACCACCGCCTTTGGAGTTTCAGTCCAAGTTCTGGGGCCGAAAGGTGTGGAATGAGCTATAGCCTGGTAGTGCAGGGGTGCTTTCTGCTGCCTTGAACCAGGTCTCTGTTACAGCACAAATGTCGGTGTTCTCCATTTTAAGGAGTGCTTCGAGCGAGTGCATTTTGAGATTTAGACTTCTAGCATTGGGCAGCATGACCCTTAGATTGCATTTGTTTGTAGCTGTTACTGTGGTAATTTGGTCTTTGGAACACCGCCTAAAAAAGGCACTATAGGAGTGGCAAGAGCCTTGGCCAGTATCCGGAAGGCCAGGGGTGACAGATGCAGGCCATCGCTGGCTAACCATTGAGGTCTGTCAATCATGTCATCCCAGGCAGACAGATACTGGATCCCCTTAGAATGACACCAGAAACTTGGCCAATTGTTGAAATCAATCATTTTCTGCTTGTACTGTGGTATCATTCTGGGTCATGGTGGGATGCTGCTCAGGGCTAGGATCATACCCGCCTTGGCTACATAATCCGAGAGCTCCTCCATGTCTCTTTTCATGTAGTCCAGGGAGGTATGTCTCAGATCATTCACACCCACATGTAGAATGACAGAGTCATATTTGTACCTGTTATTGAGGGACCTGAGTGCATGCATTATGTGGCGGATCCTGGCAGCTGACAGGCAGCTGACTGTTACTTTCTCCTTATTCAATCTAGTGAGTGGGGCATCAGTTTGCCTCACCATCGAGTCACCTATGACTAGTGTGCTGAGCATGCTGTTTTGCCTTAGGGGCTTTGGTTGAGTGGCACACTGTTTAGGAGAGTTATGTGACTTGTGATTAGTGTTGTGTTGTGGTGGTCGAGTGTGTTTCTGCCATGGAGGCCTCTGCTGTTTGGGTAGATTTTTATTGAGAGCCTCTACGAAGGTGGATGTGTGGTTTGTGTTTTTATGTGAAGATAGTGCTGTGTGTGTTGGATCAGTGAATAAAATCAGTTTGTAAAACAGACAAAATTCTGGATGGTCACGATGCAGTCCATTCTGCCTTTCTCTAAGATACCTACTGTCACATAAAGATCCAGAGGCAGTCAAGGAGATTGCTCCATTTCTGGCTGGGAGCCAATCACTTCCAGTTCAGAGCACTGCCTTTCAGTCTCACCATAGCCCCCCCCCCCCCCCCCGGTGTTCACCAAGATAATGGCAGTTGTAAAAACCTTTCTTAGGCTTCAAGGGATCCAAATATTCCCATATCTGGATGATTGGATTTTAATTGCTACATCCAAGGATCTACTTCTAACACACCAGTCTTTCCTATTAGAACTGTGATCCACCCTGGGCATTTCCATCATCATAAAGCAGAGCAAGTAATAGCCTACTCAATCCATAGAATTCATGAGCTGCCAGACAGTGTTCTTCAAATAGCAAAGCTACCCTCAGCTTGGATCAAATCAGTCAGATCAGTTGCTCTTTAGGTAATAAATCGTCCACACCCCCAGGCTTGACAGATATTCACACTTCTACCATAGTGATGGTCCCATTAGCCAAATACCGCATAAGGGTTTTATCATGGGCATTAACCATACAGTGGTCCCAAAGAATTCATCCCCTTCACCACAAAATTCGATTCACACAGGTCTGTAAGAACCATATCCAGTGGTGGATTACATCTGATTTAGTCACTCTGGGCAGGCATTTCTCTCCTTTGATAACCAAAGCCACAGTGACCACGGCTGCCTCCCTTATTGGATTGGTGCATTTCGAAGGGAGAACAGTCCAAAGAATGTTGTCTCCAATGGAGGTCAACCTTCACATCAGTGTCTTGGAGTTAAGAGCAGTCCTCTTTACGTTGTAGGCTCTTCAGGACCATCTGCACAAGAATGTGACTGCCATATATTCAGACATGTTGATAGTTTGGTACATCAGTAAACAAGGTGGAACCAGATTGTACCCTCTGCTGATAAGCCATGAGAGTCTGGCAATGGTCAATGTCTTCAAACCACTTTCTAGTAGCAGTGCATATACTTGGGACTTCCACATCCTGGTGGACATGTTGAGCAGAATGATATTACTGAATCACAACTGGTCTCCCAACATAGCAATGGCAACAAAGATCTTCAACCACTGGGGCCAACTTTGCTGCAACCGCTTTGCTTCTCACCTAAACAACAAATGCAGGTGTTACTTTCCCTCATCCCTTCACAGGGTCAGTCACAGAGAGATGCTGTCGTCCATCCTTGGTCTCCAGGTCTACTTTATGCTCTCCCCCTATTCCCCTTATCCCCAAGTTCATCCAGAAAGGAATGGAGTGCAAGACCAAAGTAATCCTCATTGCCCCCTTCTGGCCTCAACAGTCATGGCTCCCCTTTCTTTGGTCTCACTTAGTTCACCCACCATGGGTGCTAGATGCCTTCCTGGATTTCCTCACTCACCCCTCCAGAGATGCCAGGCTTTCTTCCACAGTAGTACAACTCATTTCGTCCTCTCAAAAAAATTTTCAAAAAAGACTTACAAGAGCAATTGTAAACATTGTTCTATCTGGGCATCTGGCAACAGTTTAGACCCCTTTTCAGCACTACTTCCAAAAATCATTTAATTCCTTTTGGAAAATTTCATGTTCAGGTCTAGTTATTCGACAGTTAAAGCACAACTGGCAGTCATTTCAAACTTTCACATAGGTTTCAACAACATTTCCATTGCTTCTCTCAAATCTCTAAGACCTTTATAAAAGGTACCTTTTTATTGAGGCCTCCAGTTTGTGATCCAGTCTCTCCTTGGGACATCACCATTTTGCTACAGTCCTTAACTCAGAAACCCTGTGAACCTGCAGCATCCACAGATATGAAATTTCTGTCCTGGAAGACGATTTTTGTTACCAACAAACCTCTGCCAAATGAGTATCAGAACTTCAAGTATTTTCATTCAAGGCTCCCTTGCTGATCTTTCATAAAGATAGAGTGTTGTTGAGAACAAACCCTTCCATCCGATGTTGTCAATCTTCATCTGTTCTTGACTGATGGGGGGTTATGGTACTGATCCTAAGAGCCGATCCAGCCTTATATAGCTTGCGCCAGCCAAAAAAACTCTTGAGCTAATAGTCTGCCCACAATGCCCCTCTCTGCATTACCTCAGATCTCATTTGACGCTGTTATAGAAAGGACGCGTCAGCCGATTCTCTCTCTCACAGCTAAGTACATTTTAGAGTTTTGTTACAATTTTTCCTAACTTCTTGTCTTCCTTAATTTGTTCAGTAATATCTGAGCCTTGTCTACCTTTTTCACTTCGTGAGAGTGTGCTTTTTCTTTAACCTGTACCCTTGGGTACTTCTTGCCTACCATAGTTGGTAGTTTCCCCTCTATTCTCTTCCCTTACTGTTGGGTAATCTCTCCTACCATCATTAGTAGGATTCTTCTCTGTTTTGTAACTGAGTCATTGTGTGTTTCCCAACTTTCTTGATCTTTTGCCCTTTCTGGCTATAATGGCAGATAAATTTAAATCAACCACTGGTTTTAAACAGTGCCAAAATTGTGGCAGGAAAATGACAAACTCAGATGGTCATGACAAATGTGTATATAGCTTTGGTGTTTCACATTTTGATCTAGAGTGCTCTACTGGCCAGGGCTTCAGTAGTAGAGCTCTGGTAGAATGTAGAAATAAATTAATCCTTAAAGGGCTTTTTAAGGCCCATTTTGAGGAAGCATTGTCGAAGGTCGATGAGTTTCCTTAGGCCTCTGGCATAAAATCTGCTCATTTGGTTCCAACGTCTCCATCGGCACTGACAACTAAAAACATAAATACCCTTCAGCAGGTTCCTCCTCGGAACCGAAATCTAAGGTACCAAAAATTTTAGAATGCACTGAGTCATTGGCACCAACCTCTACGTCAGTGCCATCGACTCCAATAACAAATCCTATGTCGGCACTGACTATTTTAGGTACCATATTGGTACTGACATCTCCTGCAGCTCCACAGCTATTACCTTCTGCCCCAGTGCTGAAGACTGAATTGTTCCTTACACCCAGGACTACATATTGCCATCGATTTACCTTTTTCTGGGTCAGCTTCCTAACCCCTTTCTGGGTCAACTTCCTAATCCCTTTATAAAGAGATCTAAGTCTCCCTCGGGGTTGTTCGTTCGCTCCACTAGGAGTCTTTCTGAAGTTGATAGGTTGGTGGATCAGCTTCTGACAGCTAGAGATCTTCCCCATCTTCTCAGCCCCCTTTTCCTCCTGGTGCAGGGGAATTTTCTCCCAGTACCCCAACATGTTCTTCTTTTCTGACCTCTTTTCAGGCTTTAGAGCTGTCAACTCCATCCACACAGACTCCTATGGCCTTGGTGCCGATAACTTCCCTGTCTTTGGTTTTGGGCATGGCTCTGAATCTCTTGGTGCCTTCGGAACCAATGGGTCCCCAGGATCAGGCCTTCACCATTAGGTCCAGAGGGTTTGAATCAATTCCTCTTTTTATTCAGAGCTGACCTTACCACTTTGGGCTATGCCGGCTGTGGGCCCTTCCTCCCCTCCGGTTTTGCAGGTATCTCTCTCGGGGCAGGGTGTGACTCCGGTTCTGAGCTTGTCTTTCTTGGTTCTGGTCTGTCATTCCTCCTCAGGGGGACCTGCCTTTCAAGCTAATGAGAGGGCTTTGGCCACGGCTTCTTCCTAGGTGGTTGCTGTGTTACTGAAGTCTCACCCCTTGACCCCTGCTTACCCAGAGCTATCACCATCCTCCATACCAGGACAGTGAGCTCCAAGGATGCAAGACATACCGACCAAGGGTCACCCTTCCTCCGAGTCCTCTTCAGATATTCCCACTGAAAAATCCCCTCTGAAGAAATTGTGTAAGAGGAAACATCTGGACTCCCCTGAAGAGTCCGTCACTGAGGACATGGATTTTGATGAGGGGGGAAAACATCTCCTTTGAAGACATTCTGGAGATCCATAAGCAGAGAGGTGACTGGAAGCCCAAAGACCCTACCTCAGAGAAATCTGTGTACTTGTAGGCCTTTGGAGCGCACCCTTCTACTTTCTGGGTGACCACTCCTCCTGTCGATCTTATTAAGTTGATTGCTCAGTGGGCTTGGAAGTCCTCTGACTCAATAGAACCGATTCCCTGGAGACCAGATAAAATACTTTCCACTCCTGAGGATCATCAGTACTGGGTGAAAGGATTAGCAGTAGATGCCATGGTGGTACTGGCTGCCACTAAAAAGGAACTGGCTGAGGAAAGTTCCACTGTTCATCCTCCTAACCGGGAGTCGAGGGCGATGGACAGATTTGGGAAGCGGGTTTATGCATCATCGACCTTTGCCATTAGGTCCTTGAAGTTTTTGGCACATTTTATTAGGCTCCAAAGGGATCTTGTCAATGAGTTGTTGGACACCCTAGCAGGAGCAGTAGTGAGGGGGTCCAAGAAAAAGAGGCCTCGCAGTTAGCTACCCTGGAGTCTATCTCTAATTCGTCCAATAAGCGTAAACCTGTCTGGTGGACATCTGCAATAAACTCTATAACAAAAGGAAGAAATTGCTGTCCAAGACCAAGAAGGAGCAGGTGCCCAATTGGAAGCAATGTCTCCTTAGCCTGAACAAGTAAATAAGAGCACTAGTGAAATCCTCCAGAGGAAACTTCGAGTCCAAATTGGCCACATCTACTAGAGACAATCATAAGGCCTTCTTAACATATGTCCACAACCTCAAAGAAAGCACCCAGATCTGTTCAGAACTAGTGGTCAAGTACACCACATATACAAATGCCGTAGATATAGCAAACTTGCTGGCTGAGAGATTCAGCGAAAACCTTACCCCCCTCTGTCCCCCCATCAGTAAATCAGGATATCCCCAGTACCTGCCCCGTTCCCCTTATATTTAGGGAACAGGTCATCAGTCTCAAAGGCAAAAAATACAGCCTCCATGGGACCCGATAACATCCCAGGCTGCATCCTACGTGAACTCAGGCAGGGACATGCAGCACCATTAAGCAACCTATTGAACCAAAGCCTGAGTACTGGCTTCATCCCAGCTGAGTGGAGGAAAGCCACTGTCATCCCTTCACACAAAGGTGGAGAGTCCACTGATCTGGGAAATTATAGACCCATCAGCCTAAGTAGCCTGATCTATAAGGCCATGGAACAGATTATCATGGACCTCATTAACAAGGACATTGGCGACCTCCAAACACTTGATCCCACACAGTTTGGCTTCGTCAAGGAGAGGTCATGTCTGCTAAATTTGGCCAACTTTTTTGAGACAGTCACCAGAGCCATGGACGAGGGGAAGGCGGTGCACACACCGCCTACCTTGACCTGACCAAATCCTTTGACACTATTCCCCACTCAGGCATAATAGATAAACTCTCTCAACTAGGCATCAAGCCATATGTTACCAGATGGGTAGCAAGCTGGCTCACTGATAGAACCCACATAGTCAAACTAGTGGAAGCCACCTCAAGTAGTAGACCTGTAACAAGCGGCATACCCCAGGGTTAGGTCTTGAGACCTCTGTTATTTGGGATATACTTTTCTGAGGTGCAGGCCAAAACTAGTGGGCTATGGTTGACCAAGTTTGCAGATGACTGCAAGCAGGGTGCTGTCTTAATTTCCCCTAGTGATGTGGGCATCCTCCAAGAGGGTCTTACTCAGACAAATGACTGGTACCAGAAATATGGCCTCAAGCTGAATACCAAAATAATGCATCATCATCCCCTTTGCGGAGAGTGACGTCCCCACAAATTATCACATTAATAACAATGTCCTAAACACTCAATTAGTTGTGAGGGATTTGGGCACCCAGGTTGATGGCAACCTAACTTTTGACCACCATGTTGCTTCCATTGTATGGAAAGCCTTCTACATAGCCCACCTCATAAGTAAGAGTATCTCATCCAGGGACAAGGAGGTCGTAACAACCCTGAATTCTTCCCATATAAGGCCCATTATTGAGTACAATGCCCCTTCCAGCATGTACCTCGCAAAGCACATGCAGCAGCTGGAAAGAAAACAGAGGTTCCTCACTAGAAGAATCCAGGGCCTCAAACATCTACCATACACAGATAGGCTTAAAGCCTTATCCCACTACTCGGTTTCATACAGACTCCTCAGAGGTGATCTCTGTCTGGCATACAAGGTGATCACGGACCCCCATCTTGATGGGACTGCTGCATATCCACAGGTCAAGCGCCACTCGAATAACCCGCACATGCAGTCTCAACCTGGTCTGTGACATCAACAAGACTTGTTGGCGGAAGAAATTTGTGTCCCAGAGACTCCCCCATCTATGGAAAACACTCCCTCTCTACATCAAGCAGAGTACTTCTTTACCCCTTTTTAAGCGCAACCTGGATAACTGGATGGGAAACAGAAAATATACCCCTGGGATTCCACCCATGTCCCTGCTGGACAGGGAGGGGCATCCGGTGCTGATTTATCTAAACATGGGCTAAACTTTTCGCTAGGCTTATAAGGGCCTCATGCCCATAGCTGCCACTGGAGGCAGTCGGGGAAAGATTTTCTTTGCACCCAACAGCCTGGCGACAAGTGACCACAGATGCTTGGGTGCTTATAGAATTATTTTCAGAGGTTACTTTATCCCCTTCATTCTTTATCCAAGAACTCGAACAAGATTCCCCAATGTTCCACCTAGTTATAGGGACCAAGCAGTCTTAGAAATACAAAAGCTGCTAGAAAAAAAGAGTCATCTAAGAAATCCCACCAGACCAAATAGGATCCAGATTTTACTCAGAGTTCTTTTTTGTGCCAAAAATGACAGGCGACTGGAGACCAATTCTAGATCTCAGTATTCTAAACAAATTTGTTCAACAGTCCAATTCCGGATGGTCACAGTTCAGTCAGTACTTCCCTTTCTAGAGGAAGATGATTGGATGTGCTCTATATACCTTCAAGATGCATATTACCACATAAAAATGGAGAAACACTTACAAAGGTTTCTCCACCTCGGGCTAGGAGCCAGTCACTATCAATTCAAGGTGCTGCCTTTTGGTCTCACTACAGCCCCCAGGGTATTCACCTGGAGGGACAGGTTCATAACCCAGAGGCTCCC
Source organism: Protopterus annectens (assembly GCF_019279795.1). Taxonomy (NCBI): domain Eukaryota; kingdom Metazoa; phylum Chordata; order Ceratodontiformes; family Protopteridae; genus Protopterus; species Protopterus annectens. The sequence goes on from NC_056732.1 coordinate 1,655,347,416, forward strand.
TTCGCTCTGGAATAGAATTCCAGTTCATGTAAGGCAGAGCACCTCACTGAATCTCTTCAAGAAGAATCTCGATAGGTGGATGGGGGATCGTAGGTTTGTCCCAGGGATTACTCCCGTGTCACTATTAGACAGAGGCACAGTAAACTAAACCTTAAAAAGGGCACAGTATACTCAAATCAAGGGGTGGCATAAGCCATACAGAATCGGGCTAGGCTTATAATTGCCCCAGGACAGATAGCTTAGTATGAACCTATGAACCTAAATATACGGCAGCAGTAACAGCTCACTTGAGACTGCACAGAGTCTGGGTGTTTCCATAGCTAGAATGGCACATCACCTCTTCCACAAGACATCTACTACCTCAGGCAGCAGAATTCACCCTGCAGATGTTCTTCATACCACATTGCTGCAGTCCTAACACTTGGGTAGTCCGCTGTCCCAGTCGGCCCGAATACCAAAGTACAAGGCTGACGTCGGTCAAGGCGCATTAGTCTGACGTCAGGACGTCAGGGTACAAATGCGCATGACCGACGTCATTTCCTCAGTCTTTTTTGCCGCATGGTCCGATGCAGAAGCAGTTTTGCAAGTGCAGGTTGGCGTTCTGAGATTTTCCGAAGTCGGAGTTTCAGACCGAATCCAAGTTGGCTAAGTACCCCGGTGGGGAATATTTTGGTTTTTCTTGCCTCAGTATTTTAACGGATGTCAGAAAAAGTGAATAACTGTATTTCTTGTGGGAAACAGATACCTCATAGGGATTACCATACGTTGTGTATACCTTGCTTAGGGCCTGAACACGACGTTGTTGGCTGTCGCTCTTGTGCTAGATTTAACAAACGCACTATAAAGAAGATTAGATTGTGCCAGGTTAGTTTTTGGGAAGCGGTGTAATTATAAAATGCCGTCGGATGCTCCGACGCCCGCTTCGTCAAAAAAGCGCAAGGACAAAACAGCATAGCCTAGGCTGTAAGAACCCTCCGTAGCGGACGTCGGTTCTTTAGAGGGCTCGGTGGAGCCAGGGGTTCAGCCAGAAATTTCTTTGGAATCCCAGGGAGAGACTTTATTACTGCAAGATGTGACCTCTCAGGAGGTAGGCCAGGCGGAAGGGGCTTCTCAGGTAGCTGTTCTTCCCTCCCTTCCTAAGGTGGTTAGGCCCTCCCTGCTGTTTCCAAGGCTTCTCCCAGGGGCAGGCCAGGTTTTGTTTCGGTGTTACCCCTAGTTCTTCAGGGTCTGTACCTAAGAAGCATATGCTTAAGATGGCAGAAGATTTGATTACAATGATTAGAGGTTCTATGCCCCTCCTGATAAGAGGCCTAGGGTGGAACCTGCGCTTGGGAGTGTTGAGCAGTGTTCGGATGCTGAGTCTTCGGCTGAAGACTTGCAGGAGTATTCCCCTTACTCTGATTCTGATGTAGATGATTCTACTCCTTCTGCTTCTCCTCCTGAGGATTTTTCATTTTCAGAGACTCTTCATTCCATGAGGGAGCATTTTAAATGGGAAGGTCAGGATTTCTCTGATTCCAGGAAAAGGCTTAGGGAATTTTGTTTCTTCCCAGCATAGGCCTTTAGCTATACCTCCTGTTCTAGATGTGGTGGAGGATGTTTTGCAGAGGCTTCTCTGAACCCTGACTCTTTGCCTCCTGCTCCAGTTAAACCGGATAGATATTATAGGGTGCCTGAAGCTCATAAGTATCTTTTTAAGAGTCCTAGGGCAGACCCAGAAACTGTTTCACAGGGGCCTAAAGGTGTTAAGGCTTCTGTTGTTAAAAATCCTGTTCCTCCAGATAAAGAGGCAAGGGCTTTGGATAGATGGGGAAAGAAAGTGTATACTTCCTCCACTTTGGCCATGAGAGCTTTAAATTGCCAGTTTCACATGTTGAAATACCAAAATTATCTCCTTTCACAATTAAAGTCTAAGGTGGATGCTTTGGCGGAAGGTATTGAGTGTAAAGAGTTGCAGGATTTAGTTCATGTTTCTGAACAGGTGGGTAAGCATTCTTTGCAATGTGGTTTTGATGCTGTGCAGGCCTCTTCGAGGGTGGCTGCCACTGGTTCGGTTCTTCGCAGGCACGCCTGGTTGAGGGATCAGAATTTAGCTGAGCATGTGAAAACAAGGATTTTAGATGCCCCTTTGCAATCTGATGTGTTGTTTGGTTCGCCTGTGGAAGCAGTTCTAAAGAAAATGGAAGACAAGGCTAAGTCTATGCAGACTGTTAAAGATTTTTTGCAGGTTCAGCCTCCGAAGTTTAGTAGAAATTGGCCTACCAAGGGGTGGACATATCCTGCTTATGATTCCCAGTCTAGGGGTAGGTCTAGACGTGGTAGAGGCAGAGCTCAAGGTTCTTTTAGGCCTAGAACAGGGAGTTCACCTGCTCAGTCTTCTGGTGAGGGCAGGGGTCAGTCCTTTCGTAAACAGACCCAATGACCTGCCTTTTCAGCTCCCAGAATCTTCTCGTCTGGCAGCACCTTTGGGAGGAAGGTTGGCACTTTTCAAAGAAATCTGGAGTTTAATTACCCAAGACAGATGGGTATTGGATATCATTCACCACGGTTACAGGTTTTATTTCCATACCTTGCCTCCTTTCAAAGGCATGCCAGACATTCCTCCTCAACAAAGGAAAGAGGCTCACAAGCAAATTTCTCTGTTGCTCCAAATAGGGGCCATTCAGCCGGTTCCTGTGCCAGAAAGGGGCCTAGGATTTTATTCTCGCCTGTTCCTAGTACCAAAAAGGGGAACACGTGGAGACCAATTTTGGATCTGTCTATCCTCAACACTTATCTGGACATTCCCAAGTTCAAAATGTTGATGTTACAACAGCTTTTACCTCTGCTGGGCAAAGATCACTGGATGGTAACTTTGGATCTCAAGGAAGCTTACCTTCATGTTCCTATCAGACTAATTTGCAGGAAGTATCTGCGTTTTCGAGCTGGGAATTCTCATTATCAGTTCTCTGCATTGCCCTTTGGCTTATCTACTGCACCCAGAGTATTCACAAAGGTTCTGGCTCCAGTGATAGCTTTCTTCAGGCTAAAAGGAATACAAATCTATCCTTATTTGGACGATTGCCTGATTCTGGCTCAAGGAAGGACGTGCTTCTTCAGCATTTGGAATATGTGATAGCAGTGCTAAGATGCCTAGGGTATTCTGTGAACGAAATAAAGTCCAGTCTAGTACCCTCTCGAGACATGTGCTTTCTGGGTGTGAGACTGAATACAGCAACCCAGATGGCCTTTTTAACCCCGGACAAACAAAAGAATCTTTCTCTCTACTTCCATCAACTATCTCATCAGTCCGGGCTGACTGCAAGGACAGTCCTTCAAGCCTTAGGGTTCATGGCATCTTGTATTCTGGTACTTTCCAATGCCAAACTGCATATGAGGAAGCTACAATGGTATCTCAAAAATGTATGGACACAGCACTGCCAGGATTTGGACACTGTCATTCAAATAATACCTTGCATTCAAAAGGAATTTTTGTGGTGGGCTCAGGAATGTCACCTAAACAAGGGACTCTCTGTGACCCGGCCAGAGGCGAGTCAGATTCTAACGACAGATGCCTCAGACACAGCTTGGGGAGCTCATCTGAATGGAAAGTGGATACAAGACAAGTGGCCTGCCAGACTGCAGCATCTACATATCAACATGAAGGAGATGTTAGCAGTCCAGTTTGCATTACTGGCTTTCAAGGATTTACTTCTTCCAGGGCAGGTGTTGATTCTAACAGACAACACAACTGTCATGTGGTACATTAAAAAACAAGGGGGAACACATTCTTATCCTCTATGCAGGCAAGCAATGATTTTGTGGGAGACTGCGTTAAGCTTGCAACTGAATCTTCAAGCAAGGTTTCTGCCAGGAGCACAGAACTCCTTAGCAGATGTGTTAAGCAGGCAAATCATGGATCCCCACGAGTGGAAACTGGATCTTCATGTATTTCAAACATTGACAGTGTCATGGGGAACTCCAGACATAGATCTGTTCGATTCTCCACTAAACCACCAGCTGCCAAAGTTTTGCACGAAAAGGTTTCATCACACAGCCTGGAAAGTGGATGCTCTTTCTTTCAGTTGGAAAAATCTTCATGTGTATGCCTTTCCACCTCTGCCTCTCCTCCCAAAGGTACTCCTAAAGGTCAGACAAGACAAGCCAAGGATGATTTTAATAGCTCCAGATTGACCTCGGCAGCACTGGTACCCATTGCTGAGGAGTCTGGTAAGGAAGCCTCCATGGCCCTTACCTTTGATTCCACACCTATTGTCTCAGAAGGACGGGCATCTACTCAATGTCAAGCTTCACTCTCTTCATCTAACAGCCTGGCATATTCTGTTTTGAACCATAGCAGGTCTCAGCTTCCTCAACAAGTTTTGAATGTGATTATGGAAGCCAGAAGACCTAGTACAAGGAAAGTGTACGCAGGAAAATGGAAGAGATTTTTATTTTGGTGTGCAGCAAAGGATTTGGATGTTTCTGAGCCAAATTTGAGTGTGGCTCTTCAATATCTTACTGAGTTATTGGACAAAGGTTTGTCTTTCTCTTCCATTAAGATTCATGCTGCAGCAATTTCAGCTCACTATGATTGTGACCCACCATTGTTTTCTCATCCTTTGTTCAAGCAATTTCTTAGAGGGGCAAAGAATATAAGACCCCACGTAGAGCTCCTACTCCTGCTTGGGACCTCAATTTTGTGTTGGAGAAACTTACTCTACAACCTTTTGAGCCTCGGCTACTGCTGAGTTGAAATACTTGTCATGGAAGACTGCTTTTTGTTGGCCATTACTTCTGCAAGAAGGGTTTCTGAATTGCAGGCCCTTATGGCGGTTGAGCCTTTTGATTTTCCATAAGGATAGGGTATCATTACGTACTAATCCTTCCTTTATGCCTAAGGTGGTTTCTAGTGTGGCTTTAAACCAAACTATTCATTTGCCTACTTTCTATGCAGATCCCCAAAATAAGGGGAAAAGATTTTGCACACTTTAGATGTACACAGGCAGTTCGTTATTATTTAAGCAGGACTAAGGATTTTAGGCAGTCTCAGCAGTTGTTTGTTTCTTTTGCTTTGAGTTCCCAGGGCAAGCCTGTGTCAAAACAAACTATTTCTAAGTGGATTGGGTTTTGCATTGCATTTTGTTATTCCCATTATGGCAAGGAGATTCCAGCTGGGATTAGGCCTCATTCCACTAGGGCTACTGCCACTTCAACAGCATTTCTAAGGGGGGTGGCAACTAAGGATATTTTGGAGGCAGCTACTTGGAGTTCAGTGCATACTTTCTCTAAGCATTACCACCTTCCTCTCTACTCTAAATCTAGGGCTGGTTTTGCCACAGCTATTTTGCAGGGCATGTTGACAGCTCCTGCTTCCTTATGATTTGCCAGCCTCCCTTACCTCTGCTTTGGGATTCTACCCAAGTGTTAGGACTGCAGCAATGTGGTATGAAGAACATAGTACAGTTTTGTACCTACCATAAATGTAGATGTTCGAAGATCCACATTGCTGCAGTCCAATTTACCCTCCCTCCTTCCCCTCTGTGTTTAGGGGTGGTTGTGTGGGTGGGATTGTACCTTTCTGACTTTGTATATATATATTGTACATATATTTGGTACAGGGGTGTTTGGTGTGTTGTTGTTTTTTGGTTTGGCCTTATCTTTTTAGGGTCTTCTGACATCTGGGGCAAGAAAAGACTGAGGAAATGACGTCGGTCATGCGCATTTGTACCCTGACGTCCTGACGTCAGACTAATGCGCCTTGACCGACGTCAGCCTTATACTTTGGTATTCGGGCCGACTGGGACAGCGGACTACCCAAGTGTTAGGACTGCAGCAATGTGGATCTTCGAACATCTACATTTATGGTAGGTACAAAACTGTACTTTGTTCCTGCAGCTAGGCATCACAGTCAACTTTACAAAGCCTCAACTGACCCCCCCCCCTCCTCAGGACATGGAATTTATCGGAGCACATCTCAATACTCTCTCTCTTGTATGGCCTCTGTACCTTCCCACAGGCTGCAGAAAATAAGATCTCAAGTTCATTCTGTCCTGTGCGCAAAGTACCAGCCCTGCTAGTGCTTCAAGTGTTAGAGTCCATGGCAGCAGCGATCACTTTAGTCCCATTAGCCAGATTTCACTTGAGATTGCTGCAATGACTTCTTGCAAACCAATGGTCCATTCTAACCAACCCAATGAACCACCCCATGCTCATTACAAGTTGGTGCAAGAAGGACCTATCCTGGTTGATGGAATCCGAACAAATTCTTTTGGGTGCCCCCTTTGTCCCTTCTCAACCCAAAGTCATAACGACCATGGATGCCTCCCAGATGGGATGGGGGTGGGGGGCATTTTCTAGGAAAGACAGTCCAAGGCACTTGTTCCCCGATAGAGGCCAATCTGCCTATCAACGTTCTGGAGCTGTGGGCAGTACTATTACTGTTGTAAGCATTTCAGTCTGCCCTACCTCAGGGAATGATTGCAATTCAGTCAGACAGCATGTCCATAGTCTGGTACATCAACAAGCAAGGGGGAATGAAATCCTATCTCCTGTGTCGAGAAGCCCTTTGAGTGTGGCAATGGGCGAGTGCCTCCAACCACTTTCTGGTAGCAATGCACATTCCGGGGAATTCAGACGTGATAGCAGACAAACTAAGCAGATGCATTCTGATGCCTCATGAGTGGTCTTTCAATCCCTAGGTAGCGAAGAAGATCTTTCATTACTGGGGCCAGCCTTCCTGCGACCTTTTTGCATCACCCCAAAGCAACACGTGCAGAAGGTATTTTGCCCTAATCCCCCCTCAGGGGGAGTCCCCGAGAAATGCTATTCTCCTCAATTGACCCCCGGATCTCCTATATGCCTTTCCCCCTTTCCCTCTGCTCCCTCTTTTCCTCAAGAAAACAGCCAGGTTGTGAAGTAAAGTAAGCCTCATTGCACCCTTCTTGCCTACACAAATTTGGTTTAACTTCCTATGGCTTCATCTAGTTCACCGTCCATGGATTCTGGACCCAGTTCCAGACTTTCTGCCTCACCCTCAGGGACTGGTGCATCCCAGTTTTCAAATCTCAAGCTAACTGCTTGGTTCCTCGAATTTAGTTAGTCTCCAGGCATAATAGTATTCCATCCCCAATACGAAAACTTTTGCTGGCATCCGATAAACCATCCACCAGGAATCTCTACCTCAGTAAATGGAAGAGATTTTCAATCTTGGCTTGTGACAATGGCCTCAGTCCCTTTTCAGCCCCAGTGGAAAACGTTTTAGAATTTTTGGCCATTCTTTTTGATAGGGGAGCTTCCACTTCTACTGTTAAAGTTATTCTAGCAGCCATCTCTAACTTTTTTAATGGCCTTAAAGATCTACCCTTAATTTCTCACAGACTTTGTAAGGTCTCCCTCAAGGGAACTATCCATTTAAAGCCCCCATTTAAAGATCCTCTACTACCACGGGACCTGACTATTGTTTTGCAGTCGCTAGTAGCTCCCCCCTTTGGACCAGCAGCTACTTGGTACTGGAAGTTCCTGTCTTGGAAAACGTTTTTACTTATAGCTATCACCTCTGCAAGACAAGTTTCCGAATTGCAAGCCTTATGTTCAAAACCCCCTTACTTAATTTTCCATAAGGATAGAGTTACACTCAGGACAAATCCATCCTTTCTTCTGAAGGTGATCTCAGAGTCCAGCATTAATTAAACTATAGACTTAACTGTCTTCTATCCAAATTTTTGTAATAAAGGCGAATATTGCTTACACCTGTTAGATGTTCATAGACAGTTACGTTTCTATCTCAACACAACTAAAGAATTTAGGAGATCAGAGCAATTATGTATCTCCTTCTCTGGCACATCCCTAGGGAAATCTGTCTCTAAGGTTACCTTGTCCAAATGTTTAAGAGATTGTATTTATTTCATTTATAACAAAAAGAACCTAAAATTTCCAATACCAGTGAAGGCACATTCCACTAGATCTATGGCTACCTCAGCTGTCTTCCATTCTAAAGCTTCCATGAGTGAAACATGGACAGCAGCAACATGGGCTACTCTGCATGCCTTTATTACTCATTACAAATTGGATCTGGTCTCCTGGGGAAGAGCCGCCTTTGGTTCTGTGGTTCTCAAGAATATCCTTCCATAGGGCCACCCAGGATCTAAAGTAAATGGGGACTCTGTCTCATCAGTCAAGAATAGATGAAGTTTGACAACAGCAGATAAAGAAGTTATGTCTTATCATAACATTCCAGCTGTGTTGCCAAGCTTCATCTGTTCTTGGCATCCCAACATCCTTCCCCCAGTTGTGGATTTCTGGTTTAGCGATCTGTTGTTTTGGGTCTTCTGTTAGGATACTCCTTGGACATGGCTTCTGCATTTGGAATTAGTTTCTTTCTATTCTATAATTCTGCAAACTCGATCTGAGGTAATCTAGAGAGGGGCATTGTGGGTAGACTTTTAGCTCAAGAGTTGTTTTGGCTGGGGCGAGCTATATAGCAGTCAGATCGGTTCCGAGGATCAGAACCGTACCCCTGATCAGTCAAGAATAAATGAAGATCGACAACACAGATGGAACATTATGTTAAGACATAACTTCTTTTTTCTCTCCCAAGTGGCTACTGAATCAAATTTAAATCAACAACTTGATTTTCCATTTTTCTTCCCCAATTGCTCAAATAAAGAGTAACATGTTTTACATACATTAGATGTGCACAAACAACTCAGGTTTTACCTCCATTGTGTCAATACATTCAGAAAATCAGACCAATTGTTCATGTCCTTCTCCAAGAAAAAGTTGGGTCAGTCTGTTTCTATAATTACTCTTTCGAAATGGGTAGCTAATTGCATTTCTTTAACTATGATTCACTAGGTATGCCTGTACAGCCAAGGCCTAAAATGCATTCTGCAAGGGCTGTTGGAACCTCTACAGCCTTTGCTAAATGAGTCCTTATAAGTGACATCTATAGATACAATATGTATGTGTATAAGTGTGTGTGTGTGTGTGTGCGCGTGCGTACACACATCTATCTATAGATATTTCATATCTACATGTAATGACCATTGATGGTCAATCATCAGACTTGATCTGAGGTAATTAAGGCAGGAATGGGGAATTGTGGGTAGGGGAGGGGAGGAGTCAGAGCTCTTGGATACAAAGCTTAGGTAGAAGCACCGAGATCGGATCCTGTTGTATATGATGGCCCACATGTTGAACCAGACAAAAATAAGACAACACGAATCTATTGTTACATTAAGTACATACCTTTCATGTAATGAATATAAATGCTGAAAGTTTCCAGTAACCAATATATTTTCTGATTACATGGGGTGGGTATTGAGGAACATATAATGCAGTGTGCAGTCCTGTTTCTTACAGAATTGCTCAGTGCATTAAGAGCGATTTGTATACCAGCCATATGCTTTGGCACTACTCTGGTCTTCCTGGATAATGCCACATGTAACTGCATTAGTCTGGAGTGAAATTAATTAGCCGTATGCTTAGCCTTGGAGCCAAACATCGGGATTGGAATAGTTTTGTTGAATTATTTAAATACAATCTGTACTGTCCTATCTCAAAGCAGATCTGTGAGGTCTGAACATAATAGTTCTGTAGTGACAACTTATTCCTTCCTGTGGCAGCAGCGTTTAGGTTATCACTGCAGCAGGTAAGTACTGCAGGGCTTGTGTGTGTGCGTGTGTGCATGTGTGCGTGCATGTGTTTGTGTGTGTGTGTGTGTGTGTGTGTGTGTGTGTGTGTGTGCGCGCGTGTGTGTGTGTGCGTGTCTGTTAGTGGTTGTGTAAAAGGATAGTGTTGATTGGTAGGGGGGGAATATTTAATGCAGAAGCATACAAATGATTTACTAGTAAGCTTTTGCTTCATGTGACTCTTCTATGTTTCAGAATCATGACTTAGCCACTAGCACAATGCTGATAGTGCTACAGAGCTAGATTTTTTGACTATCCCTCCTTAGATTATTATTGAACTAACAATGGAAAGTATTAAAATGAAGTAATATACAGGTAAGGGTATTTATTATTCCTTAGAATATGCATGCAGAGATACACAAATACTTGCAATTAAAAAAAAATGATTCCTAAACTGTTGTGCTTATTTTTCAATCTCTTATATCTGTTTTATCTGCAGGCTTAAACTGCATGTGATTATTGATGAAATGTACATGCTGTCTATACATGATGATACCCCATTTACAAGTGTCCTTTCCTTGAAAGAGTAAGTATTTTCTTTTTTCAGTAACTGAACTGGATATTGTTTGTAAAAAAAGATAACATTTTGTAAATACGCTACCTGAGATTTTTACAAATAATCATATGATAATGTCACAGTTGCTAAGAAGTGTTATACTTGCATAGTGTAAAGTGTGTAGCAGTTGTGGCGTGTTAAGCATAGGTGCTGGCAGTCTGAGGAGTAAACAGCAATCTGTATTCTTGCAGAGAATAAATAAATGCTTGAGGAAGGAATGAATAGTGTTTACAAGAGCTGTATGGGATGCTAAAGGTATTTTTAATACATTTGTTAGCAGAGTAAGCCCACTGGACACAAATGTCTCTTCTTATGGGCAATCCTGGGACACTGTCTGGTCAAATGACCTTTTCAGAGTTGCGCAGTAGGCAAATGGAGGTGCAGTGATTAAATTCTATCTCTTTGACTACAAGAGAAATCTTTTAAATAGCTCAGAGCCTTCATCCTGTGCAGTGCTAGAAGCTGTTTGTGTGTGTACGTGTGTGTGTTTGTATTTGTGTTTTTGAGCTTATGAAGTGTTCTGCCACCTATATCCTCTTCTCCTCTTTGCCTCATTCTTAGATCTATTTTGCATACCTATTATTTGACTACTGAGTTCATCTATAGTGTCTTCCTTTTTATCTCTCCCAGTGTTTACATACCCACTCTTAAGAGCAAATTCTGCCTTACTCCTACTCTCTTTTACTGTAATATATATTAAAAATATATATTAATTGCTAATGAACTAGATACAGCAATGCATCTATAAATTCAGTCTGAATACACACAGTGTGTAAACTAGATCACATCCTCAAGCTCTCTTTCTTATTTAATGGCCTTTAGACAACTCTGCGATATCAGAAGTGAATTAAGTACTTGCAGAACTGAAGAACATATATTGCTAAGGTGATAAAATGCAAATGCTTTTAAGAATTTATGTATTTAAAAAAAGTACATAATTGTAATGTATAATGGCAATGGACAATTCTACACCATCAGAAATGATTTTGCAAGAAGAATGCTTAACAGAACATTGGAAGTTCTGGATTCAGAAATTCCATTTATCCTTTGGAGCAAATAGATTTGCTAAGAAGCTTGAAATTTTGTGTTACAATGTGCTGCATTCCTGTATACTTTATAAAGGTACTTAAAGATCATGTTTGAAAGCTCAGAATAGCAGTACATTTTCTTTTTATAAACAAATTGTGTTGTGCAGCCTTTAAAAATATAAATTGCTTCCCAACATGGAAGACACATGTACTGAGATATGTTTATGGCATTAATATATGGCATTAATTTATACTTTGTCAATTACATAGCTAATTTACAATTACTTACCCTATGTTAATCCAGCTCTAATTATATCGGAGTAGCATAGGGTAAGTAATTGTAAATTAACTATGTAATTGCCGTACTATTAAATTAACAATTTGGCAGAAAAAATAGTCATTAGTTTGGAAAAAATATTTAAAAAATATTTTATCTGTAAATGGGTGTGCAATGACCTTTGGTGTATAAAAAATGTGTTTGCATGCATAAAGATGCATGCAAACATTTTCTGTATACAAAAACAAAAGGTTGATCTGATGCTGTCATTTCATTCGTTAAGTGTTGGGTTTGGATCTGACTCGGGCACTTTCTACACCTTGTGGAACACTGAAACTCTCAAGCTCCTCTCTTACCCATAATGCCATGGTCACCTAACGTATCACAGATCTCATTTGTCGCTGTGGCATACAGATGTACTCACTGCAAATTCTTGGATTTACTTAACTAGTTAATCTGATGTTGTCATTTTCATTTCTTCCTCAACGAATGGTTCAGATCCTATCCTCAGATCTGACTCGGCCACTTTGTCTAGATTCTAGAATCAAATCTCGAGCTCTCCCCTTACCCATAATGCCCTGACCACTGTGTTACCGCAGATCTCGTTTGCCACGCTACAGTTCGATCGGGATTGTGATCTCTCAAGCTCGTTGTGGGTTTAGTTACTGTAAAACTTACATGTTTTGTCATAAAATCTTCTTTCCTTTCAGTTATTTACTAGTATGTCCTTTACTCTTTATCTGTACTAGTCTAGCTACTGAATTTAAGAATTTATCTGATGTTGTCAATCTTCATTCATTCTTGACGAATGACACTCAGTTACGATCCTTGAAACCTACTCGGCCGTTACACAGCTCGCTCCAGCCAAAAACTCTCGAGCTAAGACTTTTACCCACAATCCCCCTCTCTGTATTACCTCAGATCTCATTTGCCGCTCTGTCAGCAAGATGCATCATGTGTTGCTCCGTTTAGTTGTACTATGGTTGTTACAGCTTTCAAAATGGCAGAAAAGCTTAAGGGCACTTCAAGGATTTAAACAGTGCCAAGAAAGTGGAAGAAAGATGCCCAGTTCTGATGGGCATCTTTTGTGTGGTTATTGCCTAGGAGCTTCTCATCTAGACCAAAATTGTGACGTCTGCCAGGCCTTTAATAACCGGACCTTGGTCGAGCATCAGAATAAGCTCATTTTGAGGGGCTTGTTAAAAAATACTTTTAGCAAAACTTTGTCCAAGTCTCATCGTCCTAAATCAGTCAGAGGGGGTGCTTAGATGGAAGACACCGTCCGCGAGGAAGAGGTGGCCCTCCGAAACCAGAGTTCCAGAAAGTTCTTTTCTGGACAACCCTACCAGCACTCTTGAAAGGAAGCCTGATTGTTCACCTCTGGAAGCCGTCAGGGGAAGACTCTCACTGTACTCAACAGCCTGGCAACAAATAACCTCCGATACTACAGTGCAGAGAATCATTACCAGAGGCTATTACATCCCCCTTCACCCTTTTCCTAAGATCACTGAGAAAAATCCCTGATGTTCCACCCAATCAGAGGGCTCAAGTAGCCACAGAAGTTCAAAAGCTGCTAGAAAAAAAGAATCATCCAAGATGTCCCGCCAGACCAGATAGAATCTGGATTTTACTCCAGGTTCTTTTTAGTGCCAAAGAAAACGGAGGACTGGAGGCCAATATTGGACCTCAGTCTTCTGAACAAGTTTGTTCAGCAGATGAAATTCCAGATGGTTATGGTTCAGTCTCTTCTCCCCTTTCTAGGGGAAAACGATTGGTTGTGCTCTATAGACCAGCAAGATGGGTATTACCACATAAAGATGGACAAACTCTCAAGCAGCTATCTCCGCTTTCGGCTAGGGGCCAGTCATTGTCAGTTCAGAGAGCTGCCCTATGGTCTCATCACAGCCCCCACAGTGTTCACCAAATGCATGGCAGCAGTCATGGCTCACATGAGACTACATGGATTCCGTGTGTTTCCTTATCTAGATGATTGGCTCCTCACTGCCCCTACCAGGCATCTACTGTTCAAACCACAGACTTCATCATACATTTCTTCAATGCCCTGGGTATAACAGTCAACAAAGATAAGTCACAGCTGTCTCCCACTCAGGACTTGGAATTCATAGAAGCTGCCCCCAACATGGTTTCATGTATAGCTTCTCTACCCTTTCACAGGCTTCAAAAGATAAGGTGTCAAGTACAGCTCATTTTAATAAACAACAAAGTGCCTGTTCTTCTTGTCCTTCAAGCCTTAGGATCTGTGGCGGCCATCACCCTGGTATCCTTGGCAAGATTTCACATGAGGCTACTTCAATGGATTCTGGCTGCCCAGTGGTCTATCCTATCTCATCCAATGACTCACCCAATCTTAGTAACAGGACATTGTAAAAAGGCTCTATCCTGGTGGATACAGTCAGAAGAAATCTTTGTTCTCCCACAACCCAAGGTCATATTGACCACGGACACCTCCCAGATGGGGTGGGGCAGCATTATCTGGGAAGAACAGTCCAAGGCACTTGGTCTTCACAAGCGGCCAACTTACACATCAGTGTACTGGAGAGAAAGCAGTGCTGCTAGTGTTGCAAGCCTTTCAATCTGCTCTTCCTCTGGGAACAGTTGTGATCCAGTCAGACAACTTGTCAGTGGTTTGGTACTTCAACAAACAGGGTGGAACCAAATCCTACCCCCTTTACTGGGAAGCCCTCAGAGTTTGGCAGTGGGCGGGGGAGTTCCAATGTGATAGCGGACAAGCTGAGCAGACACATTCTACTGCCTCACGAGTGGTCTCGATATCCCAAAGTGGCAAAGAAATCGTTTGCCAATGGGGCCAGCCTTGCTGCCATCTCTTTGCCTCTCCAACCAACAACAAGTGCAACAGCTACTTTGCCCTAATCCCCACTCAGGGGGAGTCCCCTTGAGATGCTGTCCTTCTCAATTGGCCCTCGGGTCTTCTTTATGCCTTTCACCATTTTCCCTCCTACCCCTCTTCCTAAAGAAAGCCCAAAGGTTGCGAAGCAAAGTGATTCTCATTGCCCCCTTCTGGCCCTGGGAAATGTGGTTCCCCTTTCTTTGGCCTTATTTGATTTACCATCCCTGGATTATGGAGCCAGTCCCAGACCTGGTGTCTCACCTGCAGGGATTGGTGCATGCCGATCTATGCTCTGTCAAGCTCACAGCTTGGTTCCTCCAATTCCGTTAGTTGCCAGACAATAATATAACCTTCATGCAAAAAATTCTTCTGGCTTCCCATAGACCTTCCATCAGGAGACTCTATTCCAGTAAATGGAAGAGATTTTCAATTTGAGCTTCTGAAAGCAATTTAGACCCTTTTTCGGCACCTGTTGGAAAAGGTTTGGAATTTTTATCCACCCTTTTTGATCAAGGAGCTTCTGCTTCCCCCATTAGAATTCAGTTTGCAGCCATTTCTAATTTTCACAATGGATACAACCATTCTTTAATTTCCCATTGCCGGTGCAAGGTCTTCCTAAAAGGTGCCTTACATCTAAATCCTCCATTCAAAGATCCCTTAGCTCTGTGGGCTCTAACTTTGATTTTGCAATCTTTAGTACTACCTCCATTTGAACCACCCACCCCTTCCCATCTCAAATTCCTTTCCTGGAAAACTCTTTTTGTAAAAGCCATCACTTCCACCAGAAGAGTGTCTGAGATCCAGGCATTATGTGCAACACCCCTGTATATCACTTTTCATAAAGACAGGGTGTTATTGAGAACTAACCCTTCCTTTCTTCCTAAGGTGGTCTCTGAATCCAATATTAATCAAACTATTGAGTTACCAGTTTCCTTCCCCAAGTTTTCTAACAAAGGTGAATATTTCATGTGATGTTGTTCTGTCTTGCCTTCATTCTTCCCTGGTTGGGTTTAGAACCGATCCTCGGTTCCGACTCAGCTGTGTAAAAAAACTCGAGGTCTTCTGCTGGCTCGTGGCTGTATCCCTATCCCATCATGCCCTAGGAGAGTTTCCCAGATCTCGTTTGCAGCTAACAAGATCAGGTGTTCTCCATTTTTTTTCTTTTAATATTTTGAAATAATTGTGTTTTAAGATTTATAGTATTTAGTACATAGTTCTCAACTTAGTGTGCTCAATCTGTGGCTGTTGCTGCGATTGGCTGTCATTTTCTTCTCTAGGCCATTTTACTTCTTCCCTATCCTTTTTATACTCTCTTCTATTTGAAATAAGCTTGTTTAAGTTAGAGAGCCTTAAAAAATGTTATATGTATCTGATTAATATTTCCCTGGTAAGCTCATTTTAGTTAGAGAGCTACCGTTGGTCCGTTTAAATTAGAGGGCCTTCTTTCTTTTCCTACTTTTCTCTCAGTGGGTAGATTAATTTTATCTAAAAACTGCCCCCTTTTTTCTAGTTAAATTTCACTGCTTAGGTGTTTGTTGCAAAAAATATATATTTTTTTAATAGTAGTAATTTTTCTTGGATTTATTGTTGTTGGTTGCCATTGATATTACAATATCTGAGTATCCTAAAGAATCCAAACCCTCGGGGTTCAAAAAATGTGTTAAATGTAATCAAGAAATGTCTTTAACTGATGGTCATACAGTTTGTGTGTACTGTCTTTGCGCAGTCCCTCTCCAGGAATCATGTGCCATTTGCCATGCATTCAGTAGCAGACTGTTGTTGGAAAGGAAAAATAAGTTAATGTTGAGAGGGTTACTAAAAACTCCCTTCACAGAAGCAATTCAGGGGGGTCAGAGTATGCCGAAATTACCCAAATCCCCATCTTCCAAGAACTGAGATATCAGGAAAAAGATCTTTTACTTCTTCTACTCATTCATAGCTGACAAAGAAATTGGCTAAAGAGTCTTCCCCTGACCTGAAGAGTGTCGGACCCGAAAAACCTTCCTCCTTTGCTTCTGCTGTGGTTTTGGTGCCAACGGAGTTTCAAATACAGAGCAGGTCCCTGGAACCGGTCTCCCCAACCCTGAGATCTCCATTGCTCCAATGAGTCAGATCTCCTACTCCCTCCTCTCGATCATCCAGAAGCCTCTCCGATGATGATGTGGATAGTGTATTGTGGAGACTTTTGAAGACACTGGTGCTGGCCAAACTACTGTCAACTCCAACCCAGAGGGATTCGGAGATGACAAAGACCACCCCCTCCATCAATTCCTCCTCTGATTTAGTCCAGGACCTCGGAGCTGGAGTGTCTGGAACTGGTTGTAGTGGAACCCTCAGACCCGATACCCGCACCAGGATCTTTGGGCCTGGCTACTTCTCCAACTTCCTCAGTTCCGTCTGAACTCGAGGGGTCTGGGAACTGATGCTGTCCGATTGGGTCTGGGGAGGAGAGACAGGTTGGACGGTTGTCTGATCCGAACTTGCCTCTCGAGGCTTTGACACGGGTGAGCTCGGCTCCTACATCGGCCTCGAAGCCAACCGCCTTGGATCTGGGGATGCCTTCTGCTTCTTTGTGGCCAGGAGCTTCCTCGGATCAGGGACAGGGGGCCTTAGAGGTGATGAGGAGAGTGCTGTCACCACTGACAACTCCACTTCCAGGTACAGGCATTCTTCCCCCAAAGGCGCCAGTGTCTGTCTCAGTACCATCACATCCACACAGACATGGAGACCCAAAGCCTCAGGATGCCCCATTGAGTGAAGTCCTCTCTTCCAAAACCTCTCTGGAATACCCTCCCAAAGAGGTCCCTCAAAAGAGATTATGCATTTAGACTCCTCAGAGGAGTCCATCACTTTGGATATGGACCTCGATGAATCTTAATAGTCACCCTCTGAGGATGCTTCCTTCACAGACATCCTAGAAATCCTAAAACAGAGAGGTGGCTGGAAGTCCATCAACCCTTCTGAGGAGGAGTCTGTATACCTGGAGGCTTTTGGGTCTCGCCCTTCCACCTCTTGGGTGTCTCCACCTTTTGACGAACTCATGAACGTAGTTAGTCTAAAGGCGTGGAAGTCTCCAGACTCAGTGGAACCTGTTCTTCAGAGGCCAAATAAGTTTATTTCTGCACCTTCGGCCAAGGAGTTTCTCACTAAGGATGTCCCAGTAGATGCTGTGGTGATGGCAGCAGCCACCAAACGGAACTTTCAGAAATATCCATGTCTGTCCATCCACCGAACAAGGAGTCTCATACGATGGACAGATATGGCAAGCACATGTTCTCTTCAGTGATATTTGCACTCAGATCGCTGAATTATCTAGCTGATTTTACTAGGTTGCAGAGAGATCTCCTGAAAGAGCTAAGAGATACTCCCATTCCCTTGATAGCCAAACTTCTTCAGAAAGCCAGCTCATTGGGAAGCAGTCTGATTCTAATCGCCCCATACTGGCCTAGTCAAATTTGGTTTCCCTTCCTTTGGCCTCATCTCAAGGAGAAGGCGTGGATTCTGGACCCAGTTCAGACCCATGCGTCGGGAATGCCCCACCCCTCTCTTCAGACCCTCAAATTGACAGCTTGGCTTCTCCAATTCCAAATATAGCTAGGCTCCCTAAACTTTCCCCTTCTGTCAAACATATCTTGATCTCATCTCATAAAGCTTCAACTAGAAAAGTTTACATGAGCAAATGGAAAAGATTTTCTTCCTGGGCATTAAGTAACCACATTAATCCCTTTTTTGCTCCTATAGGCTCTATTCTTGAATTTCTAACAAAGCTGTTTAATGAAGGTGCAGCTGCAGCCACCATTCAAGTCCAGTTAGCAGCGATATCTAATTTTCATATAAGTGATTTAGCCCCAAATTTGATGTCTCACAGACTATGCAAAGCCTTCCTGAAGGGAATGATTTTGCTAAGACCACCTATTAAAACCCCGCTACCAACATGGGACCTAAACTTTGTTTTGTCCTGTTTGATTCTTCCCCCTTTGAACCTGCAACATCCTGTGATCTAAAGTTCTTGACATGGAAAACAATTATTTTGGTTGCCATCACTTCTGCAAGAAGGGTTTCAGAGCTGCAAGCATTATCGATAAAGCCCCCCTACATGCTTTTCCACAAAGACAGAGTATCCCTTCAAACGAACCCATCCTTCCTAACCAAAGTATGCTGACAGTCTAATTTAAATCAGTCCATAGAACTACCAGTGTTCTTTCCCAACTATGGCAACAAGGCAGAATATATGCTACACCAACTAGATCTACACAGACAATTATGTTTCTACTTACATAGGACAAAGGAATTCAGAAAATCTGACCAACTATTTGTTTCATTTTCGGAAGCTAAGAAAGGTGCTCCTGTCTCTAAGATCACACTTTCAAAATGGCTATCAGATTTTATTACATTTACATACAAATTTAACAACAAAGATCTTCCCTGTAAAGTTAAGGGTCACTCTACAAGAGCTATAGCAGCTTCTTCTGCCTTTTGTGCTAGACTACCATTTGATACCATTTGTGCTGCTGCAACATTGGCAAGGCCTCATACCTTTATCAGTCAAAGTGGATTTGGCCTCCAGGACAAGGGCCTCCTTTGGGTCCACTGTTCTGAAGAATATTCTCCCGTGAGCTGCCCAAGAAGTATGGTGCTAGGGACGCTGTCCCAACCAGTGAAGAATGAAGGTGAGATAGGACAACATCGCATAAAGAAGTTATGTACTCAACATAACGTTCCATGTATGTTGTCCATCTTACCTTCATTCTTACATCCCTCCCTCCTTCCCTCAGCCATTTGGCTTCTGGAGGACCAAGCAGTCACATTTGGCAAATAATGTTCTCTGACCTTCTTCATTGTTATATAAAGTATCAAATAGTCCATTAGGAAATTATTAATGTTATGTTGTCCTATCTCACCTTCATTTTTAGTGTATGGGGTCGGAACCGATCCTCTGTTCTGACTCGGCCGTATACTAAAGGTCGAGGACTTCCACTGGCTCGTGGCTGTATCTCTATCCCATCATGCTGTAGTGAAGCTCCCCAGATCTTGTTTGCCGCTAAACAGCTCGGAGGCTTCCATCTTGGGTCTGGCTATGTGATCAACATTTTTATTACTTTTTTACCTTTATTATCCCTTTGTTATTGGAAAATATGTCTTGTTCACTTAAATATAGATGTGACATTGTTCAATCTCACCGTTTGTTCTTACACACGGGTTCGGAGCCAATCCTCGGCTCTGAGTCGGCCGCATCACAAGCTCTGCATCGAAGAGAAGCTCGAGACTCAGTGTGTATCCCATGATCCTCCCTGCTGTCCCTCAGATCTAGTTTGCCGCTGCAGCTGATCACATCGAGAGAGCTCGGGCCAGTAATTTTATATATATATATATATATATATATATATATATATATATATATATATAGACAGGTTTAGTGTGTGTGTACATGTTTAAACAAGTTTTGTTACCTTTAGAGGCTGTATAGTCAGGGCTCTGGCAGTTAGTTTTAGTAGATCTTTTGTAAAGTTTTTTTCCTAGTATTTAACCACTTAATATTGTGTGCAGTGTTTCATATTTACTCGTAATATATAGATATATTTACATAGTTAAATTAGGACTATTATATTTTTAGTAACCTAGGCTTATAGAGTTGTTATCATAATCCTTTCCTTGCTTGGCAAGTTGCTTTATGTCAAATATGTCTGAAAAAGCTAAATCTGGATTTAAAAGGTGCCAGTGTGGACAAAAGATGTCCATCACCGACAATCATGCTTCCTGCATCTACTGTCTTGGCCCTCTCCACCTGCAGGAGGATTGTTCTATTTGCCACTCCTTCAGTGGAAGGGTCATGATGGAAAGGCGCAGAAAGCTGATAGACAGAGGCTTAATCAAGCCAGACTTCTTGGAAGCCTTGGAGAAGGCTGACCAAACTTCTAGGTCTTCGAAGGGGTCGAAGACGTCGAAGGTGTCGGAGCCCAGGTCCTCGGCTCCGAGCACCTCTTCCAAAGTTCGTTCGCTGGCTCCACAGACCTCGGGGCCGGGCATCGAACGATTACCTTTGATCGAGCCCCAGGTCTTGGAACCGGTGTCGGAGCTGCCTCCACCGTCGATTCTTCGATTGGTGCCGTCTTCGGCCCCTTCGACCCGTTCTTCCAGGCCTTTATCCGAAACTGACGTGGACCGTGTGGTGCAGAAGCTTATGGAGAACACGGCTCTGTCCAAGCTAATTGCGGTTTCGTCCCAATTGGTGTCGAAACTGGAAGCCCTCCCTATGTCTCTGACGGATCCTCCTTCGAGACCTATCCAGTCTTAGGAGCCGGGAGAAGATGAACTGATGACAGTGGAACCCTCGGTGCCGAAGCCTTCCACTGTGCAATCGGCACCGCTGACTTCGACGCCTTTGGAGCCTATCGAGGAGTCGCAGAGCCGACGGTCTCTCCTTGGTTCCGGGGCTGAGAGCCATACTGAATTTTCGGTCCCAACTCTCCCCCTTGGGGCCTCGGCGCAGATCAGTTCGGCTCCGTCCTCTGGGTCGGAGCCCTTGGTTCCGGTGTCGGGGAGGCTTCCCGGTTCTTCGGATCTGGAGGATTCCTCGGCCCAGGGGTCGGGGGCATTCGATCTTATGAGGAAGGTCTTGTCTGAGAAGACATCTAGGTCATCGGAGTCATCTTCTCCTTCCCCTAAAGGGCCACGTTCTACTTCTGTACCCACGATCCCTCCCAAGCGTAGAGTCCCAACACCTCAGCTAACCCCAGTGGGTGCCCCCTGTTCCTCGGAGGCTTCACCAGATGCCCCCTTTGATGAGGTTCCGAGGAAAAGATTGTGCAAGAGGAGGCACATTGATTCCCCACAGGAATCTCTAACATCTGACACCGATTTGGATGAGGCAGAGAGGGGTCCCCACGTTCCCCCTCTGAGGATGTCTCATTTGCTGACATCCTGGAGATCTTAAGACAGAGGTGTGATTGGCAGTCACTTGCCCCCACTGAAGACAAATCCGTGTTGCTGAAGGTATTTGGGGCTCAACCTTCTACCTCCTGGGTGAGCCCGCCCTTCAACGAGCTAATGGACCTGATAACTCGAAGGGCGTGGGAGACACCAGACACAGTGGAACCAGTGCCTCGGAGACCAAACAAGTACATTACCGCCCCCCAGGACAAGACTTGTCTTACCAAAGGAGTCCCAGTCGATGCTATGGTGGTAGCGGCAGCCACAAAAAAGGAAATGCCCGAAGCATCTTCCTCTGTCCATTCTCCTAATAAGCATTCTAGGACTATGGACAGGTATGGGAAGCGCGTATTTAGCTCAGTGACCTTTTTCATCTGTTCGGTGAACTACATGATGCATTTTACGCGACTTCAGAGGGATCTCATTAAAGAGCTGGGAGATACCCTCCAGGGTAACACAGATGCTGCTGTCTCGGACAAAGTGACAGCACAGCTAAACACCCTCACTTCAATAGTCAACTCGTCCATGAGGCTCATCTCGTATGCGGCCGAAGGTTCGAGTAGGGCTGCAGCCTCAGCGATTGCTCTACGTAGACAATCCTGGATGCGGCTGTGCTCCTTTGTGGAAGCCTTTAAGTCTTCCTTTGCCAACGCCCCCTTTGATGGTGCCACCTTGTTTGGCCCCAAAGTAAAGGAGACTCTCACTCAGTGCGAGCTAGAAGGTAAGACCCTGTCTGCTATAGGGGTCCATTTTTCCACTCCGACTAGACCATACCCCAAAGGGCAAAGAGGCGGAAAAATGTGGTTCCGTAAGACTCAGGGATCATACCAGGCCACACAGAGTGATGCCCCCTCCAGAGGCAGAGGGGGGGGGATGGAAG
This sequence comes from Protopterus annectens, assembly GCF_019279795.1. Classification (NCBI taxonomy): domain Eukaryota; kingdom Metazoa; phylum Chordata; order Ceratodontiformes; family Protopteridae; genus Protopterus; species Protopterus annectens. The sequence continues at coordinate 1,655,369,627 of NC_056732.1, forward strand.
ACGCCGCCCAGGCGGCAGAGGAGGTCCGCAGCATCAGGGCGACAGGGATACTGTCCCTGGGAAGCCTTTCCAGCACTCCTGAGTGGAGGCCCGACTGTCCTACTCTGGAGGCAGTCGGGTGTCGCTTGGCTTTGTACCCAGAGGCCTGGCTAAACCTTACCTCAGATTCTTGGGTACAAAGCATAGTAACCAGAGGATACAACATTCCATTTATGTCCACCCCCGCACAAAAGAGATTTCCAGATGTTCCACCCCATCTGCGAGATCCAGCAGCCTTAGAAATTACAAAGCTACTTGAAAAAAGAGTCATCCAACCAGTCCCGGTGGACCAGAGATGGTCCGGAACTTACTCAAGGTTCTTTTTAGTTCCAAAAAAGACAGGGGACTGGAGACCAATATTGGATCTCAGCAAACTCAACTCCTTCATGAGGAAGGAAAAGTTCCGGATGGTCACGCTACAATCAATCCTTCCCTTTATACAGAAGGATGACTGGATGTGCTCAATAGATCTCCAGGACGCATACTACCACATCAAAATGGCCAGAGCGTCCAGCGATTACCTGCGCTTCCGGCTGGGGGCCAGTCATTTCCAATTTCGAGCGCTGCCCTTTGGTCTCACCTCAGCCCCCAGGGTGTTCACCAAATGCATGGCAGTAGTAGCGTCTCACCTAAGACGGCTAGGATTCAGGGTGTTTCCGTATCTGGACGACTGGCTCCTTACCGCTACAACCAAGCATCGTCTTGTACAAGCCAGGGACTACACACTCAGCCTCTGTTCCCATTTAGGACTTTCAGTCAACTTCGAAAAGTCTACCTTATCGCCCTCACAGCGTATCTCATTTATAGGGGCAGAGTTGGATACAACAGCAACGGTGATAAAACTTCCCCTGATAAGGGTGTCAGCTCTCAGGGATCAGATCGCTATTCTCCTACAGAGCAGAAAAGTCCCCGCCGCGCAAGTGTTGAAAGTCCTAGACCTGATGGCGGCTTCTCTTATTGCAGTTCCTCTGGGCAGAATGCACATGAGGGTTCTACAGTGGCTGCTCTTCGCGCAGTGGTCGTTCCAGGATCTCCCCTTCTCACACAACATATTGATCACGGAGTCTTGCAAGCGGGATCTTCAATGATGGATAAACAGTCAAGATCTGACAATATGTCGTCCCTTTGTCCTGCCCAGCCCTACAGCCACCATAACCACGGACGCTTCCCTGATGGGGTGGGGGTGGGGGGGCTTTTTCAGGGAAGAACAGTCCAAGGAGAATGGTCCAAAACAGAGTACAATCTGCACATCAATGTCCTGGAGTTGAGAGCAGTGTTTCTGGCGTTGCAACACTTTCACGAATCTTTGCCTCTGGGAACAATAGCAGCTCAGATGGACAATATGTCAGTGGTCTGGTACATAAACAAACAAGACGGAACCAGGTCTTACCCGTTATGCAGAGAGGCCCTGAGAATTTGGCAATGGGCTGCATCCACGGGTCGCTTTCTGATAGCAACGCACATCCCAGGGTCATCCAACATTATTGCGGACAGGCTGAGCAGAGTCATCCTGTTACCACACGAGTGGTCCCTGAAAATTCAAGTGGCGGAAAAGATTTTCCACAGATGGGGCCAGCCTTGCTGTGATCTATTTGCATCCCCTTTGAATGCCAAATGCAGAAGCTACTTTGCCCTACTTCCCCCTCCGGGGAGTGTCCCCAGGGACGATCTAGTGCACGATTGACCCCCCGGGGCTCCTGTACGCATTTCCCCCTGTTCCTCTCATACCCAAATTTCTTCAGAAAGCCAGGAACATGGACAGGATGATCATCCTGATAGCACCGTTTTGGCCTCGACAGATCTGGTTTCCCTTCCTTCGATCCCATCAGATAGAGGAACCTTGGATTGTGAACCCAGTGCCAGACCTATTGACTCACTTGTCGGGAGTTCCTCATCCATCCCTTCAATCCATCAAATTAACAGCTTGGCTGCTCCGTTTCCCTGTTTAGCCAGGTCGAACCTTTTGTCCTCTGCAGTACAACACATTATAATTTCTTCTCATAAAGCCTCCACCAGAAAGCTATACAGGAGCAAATGGAAGCGCTTTGTGTGTTGGGCATCAGATCACGTTATTGATCCCCTGGTAACCCCGATACACAAAATATTGAAATTCTTATCCATTCTTTTTCATGAAGGGGCTTCTACATCCACCATAAGAATACAGTTAGCGGCCATATCTAACTTCCATGTAGGTGAAGGTGGTAAGGCCTTCATGAAGGGTACTTTCCACCTTCGCCCACCCATTCGAGAGCCAATCTTCCCATGGAACCTAAACTTGATGTTGTCCCAGCTTATGCTAGCGCCCTTCGAGCCTGTGTCATCGTGTCCACTTAAGTTTTTGTCATGGAAGACCCTTTCTTTTATTGCTGTTACCTCAGCTCGAAGAATTTCGGAGCTACAGGCCTTGTCAGTGAGACCACCTTACATGATTTTCCATCCAGACAGAGTTTCCTTATGCACAAACCCGTCGTTTCTCCCCAAAGTCTGTTCTGTGTTAAATATTAACCAATCTATAGAACTCCCTACGTTTTTCAAAAACCATTCAAATAAATTGGAATACATGTTGCACAAATTGGATGTACATAGGCAACTGAGATTTTACCTAGACAGAACTAAAGCTTACAGGAAGTCTGATCAGCTGTTTGTGTCATTCGCAGACAGTAGGAAAGGCATGGCGGTATCAAAGGGTACCTTATCCAAGTGGCTATCGGAGTGCATCAATTTTGTTCATTCAGCTGCTAATCAACCACTACCATTCAAATCTAAGGCTCATTCTACTAGGGCCATTTCTACTTCCTTAGCCCTTACCGTTGGACACTATTTGTGCAGCAGCAACGTGGGCAAAGCCTCATACATTTATCACGCATTACAAGGTGGACAAGGCCTCTAAAGACAGGACTTCCTTTGGTTCCACTGTGCTCAGGAACGTTCTTCCGTGAGTCACCCAGGGTAACGGAGCTAGAGACGCTTCCCATGTGTAAGAACAAATGGTGAAATTGAACAATGTCACATAAAGAAGTTATGTCTTACCATAACGTTCCATGTGAATTGTTCATCTCGCCTTTGTTCTTACATTCCCTCCCTTCTTCCCCCATCACGTTCTGGAAGAACTGGTATGACTAGGGTTTGATTGGTCTATTCCTGAATGAGTTACAATATCCTCTCATTGCTAGGTTGCATTCCATCCTTACACATATATGTGTTGTAGTTCCAATGCCTCATTGCTTGGTGTGTGATTGCGTAGGCGTTAGACGCAGTTGGTATTAGAGCCGGCATCCGTCTCTGCACCACACCATCCAGAGACCAGCGTAGACCCTAGTCCTCAGGGTACCCCACTGGGTGAACCAGTCTTCTGAAACCTGTCCAGAATATGCTTCTGATGAGGTCCCTTGTAAGAGACTCTGCAAAAGGAAGCATTTGCACTCCCCAGAGTCAGAAGGGTCCCCACGTTCACCCTCTGAGGATGTCTCCTTCGCAGAAATCCTAGAAATCCTTGAGCAGAGTGGCAGCTGGAAGTCCATCAACCTTTCTGATGAGGAGTCTGTTTACCTGAAACCCTTTGGGTCTCACCCTTCAGCCACTTGGGTGTCCCTGCCTTTTGACGAACTTATGGAACTAGTTAGTTGAAAGGCATGAGAGTCTCCGGATGTAGTGAAGCCTGTCCCTAGGAGGCCAAATAACATAATTGCAGCCCCTTCAAATAGAGACTTCCTGACCAGGGGTTTCCCTGTAGATGCTATGGTGGTGGCTGCAGCCACCAAGAAGGAACTTTCTGAAACATCCTCGTCTGTCCATCCACTGAACAAAGAGTCTCGTACGATGGACAGATATGGGAAGCACATGTTTGCTTCAGTGACTTTTGCACTCAGATCGCCGAACTATCTGACAATTTTACAAGGCTACAAAGAGATCTCCTAAAGGAGTTAGGAGATACTGTCCAAGGTACAGTAGCTGCTGGGCTATCAGCCAAGGTTTCTTTTCAGCTCTCCACCTTAAATTCTGTGGTCAGCACCTCCATGTGGCTCATTTCTTATGCTGCAGATGGAGTGAGCAGAGCAGCGGGTTCAGGAATTTCCCTAAGGAGACATTCCTGGATGCGCTTATGCGACTTTGTGGAACCTTTCAAATCTTCCTTTATTAATGCCCCATTTGATGGCTCGTCCTTGTTCAGGCCGAAAGATAAGGAGAAATTAACTAGGTGTGAACAAGAAGGAAAGACTTTCTCTGCCATAGGAGTGCGTTTTTCCATACCTTCTAGACCTTATCCAAAAGGCCAGAATGGGTGGGGGGGGGGGTGTGGTTTCATAAATCCCAGAGAGTGCTTCAGGACACAAGTGGTGACTCTACCCCTAGGGGCAGAGGGGGAAGTACAAATGGAAGACGCTATCCACGCGGCAGAGGGGGTCCGCAAAACCAGGGCGACTGAGATTCTTTCAGTGGTTGGCCCTTTTAGCTCTCCTGAAGGGAGGCCCGTTTGTCCATTTTCATAGGCAGTCAGAGGTCGATTGTCTTTGTACCTAAAAGCCTGGCTGGAAATAACAAAAGACAAGTGGGTACAAAGTCTCATATCCAGAGGATACTCCATTCCTTTTTCTCTTCCCATCGCAAACATAAAGAAAACCCCAGATGTTCTACCCAGTCAAAGGGATCAAGCAACTCTAGAAATTCAAAAGTTGCTAGAGAAAAGAGTCATCCAAAGAGTCCCTACAGACCAAATAGGATCCAGAACTTACTGAAGATTCTTTTTAGTGCCATAAAGAACAGGGGACTAGAGACCAATTTTGGAACTCAGCAGATTAAACGAATCAGTAAAAAAAAAAACAAGTTCCTGATGGTAACACTGCAGTTGATTTTTCCCTTTTTGTGAAAAGACAATTGGATGTGCTCTATAAACCTCCAGGATGCATACTACCACATAAATATGGACAGGCCATCCAGGAGTCATCTGCACTTCCAGCTGGGAGCCAATCATTACCAGTTCCGAGCTGTGCCCTTTGGTCTCACAACAGCCCCCAGAGTGTTCACCAAGAGCATGGCAGTAGTCACGGCTCACCTGAGACATCTAGGATTCCAAGTGTTTTCATATCTGGACGACGGGCTCCTAACTGCCACCACCAAGCATCTACTACTGCAATCAAGAGACACCACTCTCTCTCTCTCTCTCTCTCTGCTCTTATCTGGGAATCACAATAAATTATGAAAAATATGCCTTGTTGCCATCGCAACATTGGAGCAAATCTAGACATAATAAACATGAAGGCAAAGCTTCCTACAGAGAGAGTCCTAGTTCTGAGACAGCAAGTCTTTAACCCTCTCTCCAAAACAAAAGTACAGGCAAGAACAGTCTTGAAAGTCTTGGGAACCATGGCAGCTATGATAAATTTCATTCCACTAGCATGCATACACATGAGAATTCAACAGTGGCTACTATTCACCCAGTGGCCGTTACAGGAACTACCCATGTCTCACCAAATTGTGTTAACAGAGTCCTGCAAGAAGGACCTTTGCTGGTGGCTTCACTCTAGTCATGTAACATCAAGTCAGCCTTTTCTTCCCTCTCAGCCAGTGGCCACAGTGACCACGGATGCCTCCCAGATAGGGTGGGGGGGGGATTATCTGGGCAGAACAGTTTAAGGCACTTGGCAGGATCACGAGGCCCATTTGCACATCCATATTCTAGAGATGAGAGTGGTGCTTTTGATTTTGCAGGCACTCCAGGACTCTGTCCTGCTGGGATCTTTTGAATACAGACAGACAGCATGTCGGTTGTGTGGTACATAAACAAACAAGGAGGGACCAGGTCTTACTCCCTTTGTCGAGAGGCCGTCAGATTATGGCAGTGGGCGATCTTCTCCCAATGCTTTCTAATAGCGATGCACATCCCGGGGAGCTTCAATGTGATAGCAGACAAACTCAGAGCGATTCTCATGCCTCATGAGTGGTCCCTAAAATAAGAAGCAGCGGAGAGGATCTTCTGCAAATGGGGCCAGACTTTCTATGACCTTTTTACCACTTCCTTGAATGTCAAATGCAGCAGCTATTTTTCCCTGATTCCCCCCCTCCATGGGGAGTCACCAAGGGATGCATTTGTACACGATTGGCCCTCGGGACCCCTTTGTGCCTTTCCTTCCTTTTGACGGGCACCCAAGGTTCTCCAGAAAGCCAACTCTTTGGGAAGTAAGTTGATTCTCATTGCCCAATACTGGCCTCGTCAGATTTGGTTCCCCTTCCTTTGGCCTCATCTTCAGGAGGAGCGGTGGGTTCTGGACCCAGTTCTAGACCTTCTGACTCATACTTCCGGAACGCACCACCCTTATCTTCGAACACTCAAATTGACAGCTTGGATGCTCCAGTTCCAAATATAGCCAGGCTTCCTAACCTCCCTCAGTCGGTCAAGCATATCTTGAACTCTTCTCATAAAGCATCAACAAGAAAATTATATATCAGTAAATGGAAAAGGTTTTCCTCCTGGGCATTGACAAGGCAGATTGATCCCTCCTCTGCTCTTGTAAGGTCTATCCTCAAATTTCTGCAAAACTATTTAATGATGGCGCAACTGCAGCTGACGAGGTGCTTCTTCTACCGGCTCTGGCAGGTTAGTAAGTTTTCTTGTTTAAAAACTTCAAATTCTACCCCTATTTTTTTCTATTTAGCTTAGTTTTTATACAGAGTATTCCCTTGGTTTAAATCGGGTCCCCTTTGTGTTAGAATTCCCTTTGTATCCCCTTTTTAACTTTTCGGCCTTTGGCCCACTCCCTCTTTTTTCCCTGTCCTTTCAGTCTGACTGGATTTTTATTTGATTAAAGAGTGTGTCTGTGTGTTGTGTTTGTGTTTTTTTTTTTCACACAGCTTTTCAGGATGTCTAAAGACTCCAAGGTCTCAGGCTTCAAGAAGTGTGATTCGTGCTGTCAGAAAATGTCTTTGACAGACGGTCACACTTCTTGTGTCTATTGCCTGGGACCTTTGCAACTGCAGGACTCATGTGCTGTTTGCCATGCATTCAGCCCTAGAGTCATGCAGGAACGCAAAAACAAGTTAATTCTTTGAGGCTTGTTAAAGCCTGAAGGCCCCCTGACCCAGTCTGCATCGGGGAAGCCTTCTAAGACTTCCAGGCCGTCGGCTCCAGCTTCAGAGCCGTCTCCTGGAAGCATTAAAACTGCTTCGACATCGGCTCCGGCTGGAGCTGATGTTTCAAAATCTCATACCATTACCTGTCAAGACTCAGTTGGCTCCGATAGGCTTATCGGAGCCACGTTCAAATAAGAGGTCTAGGTCCCCTTCCATCGGCTCCATCCACTCGGCTGCGGGATCCCCTCTTCTGTCAGAGCAGAGCCATAGGTGTCATTCCTCTCGGTCCTCCAGGCTGTCCGACCATGACTTACAAAGGGTGGTGAGTAGACTTCTCATGTCCGAGGCACTGGCCCAAATGCTGCATAGCCCTACTCAACAGTCAGCGGCTATTTCCATCCCTGATTTTATTCCTCCTCCGACTCCTTTGAGTTCGGAGCCAGGGCTCATCGGAGCCGTGGCTGTTGGTGCTTCAGAGCCGATACCTTCCCTTTCGGCACCGTCATCTGCTCCGATTTCCTCCTTGGAGGGATCTCGGCGCCGGGCTTCCCTCGTCGGCTCCAAGGGGGCGAGTGGCATCAGACCCTTGTCCGACCCCGTTCTCCCTCTCGGGGCATCGGTGCTGGTGAGTTCGGCTCCGACATCGGCCTCGGAGCTATTCCTGTCGGTGCCGGGGGGGGTCCTTGTCTCCTCGGAGCGGGGACCTCCAGCCTTGGCAGATAGGGGCGCCTTCGAGGTCATGAAGAGCGTGCTAGACCCAGTGTCTACCCCACAGTCGCTCCGTCAGCTCCTCCCTCTTCAGTGCCTGCGGTGGTTTCTACCTACCCCCTTGTAACAGACCGTAGAGAGCCAGCTCCTCAGGTTTCCCCATTGGGAATTTCCTCCTCTTGATCCGGTAGGAGAACCCCCTCGGAAGAGACAGTGCAAGAGGAAGCACATTGACTCCCCTGAGTCTATCACCTCTGACACTGACTTGGAGGAATCTGAAGGTTCCCCTTGGTCCCCCTCTGAGGATGTCTCTTTTGCTGACATCCTTGAAATCCTGAAACAGAGGGGGAACTGGCCCGCCCTTAAAACTTCAGAGGACGAGTCGGTTTACCTTGAGGCGTTTGGCGCTCGCCCTTCCACCTCCTGGGTGTCCCCTCCCTTTGACCCCCTTATGGAAGTGGTGGCAAGGAAGGCTTGGACGGCCCCTGATTCAGTGGAACCTACCCCAAGGAGGCCGTCAAAATTTATTACTGCCCCTAAAGAGAAAGAGTTTCTATCTAAAGGTGTCTCTGTTGATGCCATGGTGGTGGCCGCAGCCACTAAGAAGGAGTTAGCCAATCCTTCGGTACCTGTCCATCCTCCTAATAAGGAGTCTAGGACCATGGACAGGTACGGTAAGCGGATGTTTTCATCAGTGACCTTTTCAATGCGGTCGCTGAACTACTTGTGTCACTTCACCCATCTCCAGAGAGATTTGCTCAAGGATATGGGTGAGGCCATGCAGGATCTAACAGCTGAGGGGTTCCAAGACAAAATGAACTCCCAGTTGGCAACCCTGAATTCGATTGTCAACTCCTCCATGCGGCTTATCTCATATGCGGCTGATGGGGCGAGTAGGGCCGCAGGCACAGGTGTAGCTTTACGACGTCATGCCTGGATGCGGCTTTGCAATTTTGCAGACCCTTTCAAGGCTTCCTTCACCAATTTCCCCCTTTGATGGCTCAACATTGTTTGGACCTCAGGTGAAGGATACATTGACTAGGTGCGAGCAGGAAGGTAAGACTCTCTCTGCCGTGGGTGTCCGTTTTTCTACCCCTTCTAGACCTTATCCAAAAGGTCAGAAGGGAGTAAAAATGTGGTTCCGCAAACCACAGGGAGTCTCATCTGACGCACAAGGTCGATTCCCCTCTAGAGGCAAAGGGGGGAATAACAATAGACGCCGCCCTAGGGGCAGAGAAGGTTCGCAAAACCAGGGTAGCAGAGAAACTTTTTCTGATAAACCCTTTCAGCATCCCTGAGGAGCTGCCCGGCTGTCCACCTTCGGAGGCAGTCGGGGGAAGATTATCACTGTACCCAAAAGCCTGGCTTTCCCTCACTCAAGACAAATGGGTACAGTCAGTCATATCCGAGGGTTACAAAATTCCCTTTATTCACATCCCATCCCAACCCAAAGGATCCCTTCCAGACGTTCCACCCAGTCTAAGGGAACAAGCAGCATTAGAAATATCAAAGCTGCTGCAAAAAGAGCTATCCAACCAGTCCCAGCAGACCAGCAAGGATCCGGAATCTACTCCAAATTCTTTTTGGTACCAAAAAAAACAGGGGACTGGAGACCAATACTGGATCTCAGCAAGTTAAACAATTATATCAAAAAAACAAAATTCCGGATGGTCACGCTACAGTCCATTCTACCCTTCTTGGGTCAGGACAATTGGATGTGCTCAATAGACCTTCAGGATGCGTACTACCATATCAAAATGCACAGACGCCCCAGGAGGTGTCCCCGCTTCAGGCTGGGAGCCAGTCACTACCAGTTCAGAGCCCTGCCCTTTGGTCTCACTACAGCCCCCAGAGTGTTTACCAAATGCATGGCAGTGGTCGCGGCTCACTTGAGACGTCAAGGATTCCAGGTGTTTCCATATTTGGACGACTGGCTCCTTACCACCACCACCAGACATCAACTGCTTCTATCCAGAGACTTCACCATCCAAACTTGCCAAGCTCTAGGCATTTCAATAAATTTCGAAAAGTCTGCCTTGTTGCCTTGTCAATCTATTACCTTTATAGGCGCCACCTTAGACACACTCAATCTTTCCATCAGACTTACAGAGCAAAGAGTGTTAGATATCCGCAAACAAGTTTACCTTCTACTTCAATGCAACAAGGTCAAAGCCAGGGTAGTCTTGAAGGTATTAGGACTCATGGCAGCTACTATCACACTTCTCCCCTTAGCTCGTTTTCACATGCGGATCCTCCAGTGGATGCTGTTTACTCAATGGTCCTTCCAACAGCTCCCGATGTCTCACATCATCCTACTAACTCAATCATGCAAGAATCACCTGTCTTGGTGGATCACATCACCTCAAGTTCTCCAGGGCAGACCCTTCACCCCCCCAATCGCCACGGTAACAACGGACGCCCCCCTGATCGGGTGGGGGGGGCATTATCAGGGCAGGACAGTCCAGGGCACATGGCAACCTTTCGAGTGCCACTTGCACATAAATGTCTTAGAGATGAGAGCAGTGCTTTTAGCGTTGCAAGCCCTTCAGGACTCTCTTCCCACAGGGACTATTGCAATTCAGACGGACAAAATGTCCATAGTGTGGTACATCAACAAACAGGGCGGAACCAAGTCCTACCCCTTATGTCGAGAGGCACTCAGATTTTGGCAGTGGGCGATTTCTTCTCAGCGTTTTCTGATAGCAACGCACATTCCCGGGAAATACAACGTGATTGCAGACAAGTTGAGCAGGGCCATTCTCATGCCCCACGAGTGGTCTCTAAAGAAATCAGTGCTGGAAGAAGTCTTCCAAAGATGGGGCCAGCCTTGCTGCGATCTTTTTGCTACTCCCCAAAACAGCAAGTGTCACGACTTCTTCACTCTCTTCCCGTTACCAGGCCATCCCACCAGAGACGCTCTAGTCCACGATTGGCCCCGGGGACTTCTGTATGCTTTCCCCCCCTTTCCACTGATATCTCAATTAATTAAGAAAGCTATCGCCTTGAGAGTTACCATGATCCTCATTGCCCCTTACTGGCCTCGACAGATATGGTTTCCGTTCCTCCATCATTACCTGTTGGAGCAGCCTTGGCATCTGGACCCGGTGCCAGATCTTTTGACCCACCAGTCGGGCCAGCTGCACCACTCCCTTCAATCTCTCAACCTCACAGCGTGGTTTCTCCGATTCCTACCCTAGCCAGGCTTCCCTTAATCTCTCATTCGGTCCGTAACACCCTGATAGCCTCTCACAAGTCTTCTACCAGAAAGATTTATAATAGTAAGTGGAAACGTTTTTCCTTCTGGGCAGCATCAAAAAATATAGACCCCTTCACTGCACCTATCCAGTCTATCCTAGACTTTCTGGCAGAGCTCTTTCATTTAGGCTCTTCCTCATCTACCATTAGAGTACAACTAGCTGCTATATCTAACTTTCATGTAGGTGTCTCGGACTCCAGTATCATGTCCCATAAGCTCTGCAAAGCCTTTTTAAGAGGTGTTTTTCTGCTCAAGCCCCCAATCAAAGATCCCCCACCTCAATGGGACTTGAATTTGGTCCTAGCATCCTTGATTCTTCCCCCCTTCGAACCAGCGGCTTCATGCCCTCTTAAGTTGCTCTCATGGAAAACACTTTTTCTAGTAGCCATAATTTCAGCTAGAAGGGTATCTGAACTTCATGCTCTGTGCATTCGTCCTCCTTACTTAGTTTTCCATGAAGACAGGGTGTCCCTCCAGACTAATCCGTCCTTCTTACCTAAGGTTTCCTCTGAGGCAAACCTAAACCAGACGATTGATCTCCCCGTCTTCTTCCCTGATTATTCCAACAGGTCGGAACAAAAGTTACATTTTCTAGATGTTCACCGCCAACTTAGATATTATTTAGACAGGACTAAACAGTTCAGGAAATCTGATCAGCTTTTCCTGTCTTATGCGGAAGGGAAATTGGGCCTTCCAGTTACTAAAGTGTCCCTTTCAAGATGGCTTACCTCTATAATTACCTTCATCTATGAAATCAGACATCAAAAACTGCCTTCAAGACCTAGAGCTCATTCAACTAGGGCATTAGCTACATCTGTAGCTTTTCAGGACAGGCTGCCAATAGATTCCTTTTGTGCAGCAGCCACATGGGCTTCTCCTCATATCTTTATTTTACATTACAAATTGGATATGGCCTCCAGAAACCGTGCCAACTTTGGTTCCACTGTTCTCAAGAGTCTGTTCCGATAGGCCACCTGGGATAAGGTGCTAGGGACGCGGTCCCATCCAGCAAGAATGAAGGCGAGATTGACAACTTAACATTAAGAAGTTATGTACCTACCATAACGTTCCATGTTAGTTGTCTTCTTCTCGCCTTCTTTCTTGCATCCCACCCTCCTTCCCCCTAGCCTGGACAGACCGATAGGAATTTTTGGGATCTTCCATTGGGGTTTTCCTTCCCATATGTTCTACCACCTCTATTCTCCCTTTTATGTTTGTGGTAGCTTACATACAGGTTTATATAGAGGTGGGTTCTTTTTCTCTCTTCTCCATACTATGGAGACCAGAACTGCTTGGTTTTAGCTATCAAACGAGATCTGAGTAGTTACTGCCTAGCATTGTGGGATATAGGGGAGCCTCGAGCCAGTGGAATTAGCTCTCGAGCTTTAGTATTGGCTGAGTCGGAGCCAAGGATCGGCTCCGAACCCATCCAGCAAGAAAGAAGGCGAGAAGAAGACAACTAACATGGAACGTTATGGTAGGTACATAACTTCTTATTCAGTGTCTAACCTAAATCATTCCATAGAGTTAACAGTTTTTTCCCAATTCACAGCAGCAAAGCAGAATATAAGCTTCACCAACTGAATGTACATAGGCAATTACGCTTCTACTTACATAGGACAAAGGACTTCAGGAAATTTGATCAGTTATTTCTGTCATTTTCAGAAGCAAAGAAAGGTGACCCTATATCTAAGGTTAATCTTTCAAAATTGAAACAAAAAGAAAACGAAAACTAATAACAATAAAAGCGGATCGCAACCAAAACTTTCTCGAAGCTATTTATTAAACAAAAAGCAATAAAACAAATATAACTTCACTTAGCGCTTTCACCCGTTCACATCACGGGTTTCATCAGAGTGAGGAAGTTGTAACAGCAGCCACTTTAAATAGATGGAAATATCCAACCACGTCAATTGATTGATTAATTAATTGATTAGTTGAACAGTTAAACAGTTGTCCGAACAGTGTTGAATAGTAATATAAATAGTTTAAAAAATATATATACATTTACAACAAGTAACATAATTTGTATCTACAATTTGTCCATAATGTAAGGGTATATTCCCAAAAGGGTAAATGATGCTGAAAGTCATATTGATGTAACAAATAAAGATGAAGTAGACAAATCTAGGGTTAGAGCACCAAGCTCTTTGTTTAATAAATAGCTTCGAGAAAGTTTTGGTTGCGATCCGCTTTTATTGTTTATTAGTTTTCGTTTTCTTTTTGTTTCAATTGTGGATTCTGGTGTTTCGCTAACTGACCTTCTACGGGCTATTTTATTTAATTTTATACCAACACGGTAATTATAAGATTTTCGTGCTTTTTTGACTTATGGAGCAGCTACTTCAACAACAACTACTTATTACCCAACGCCTTTTAGAGGTTGTTAAAGAGCAAAATAACACTAACGGAGTTAGTAGAGAGAAAGTTAGTGGTGTTATCAACGGCAACTCACAAAAGAGGGACAATGTGGTTGTCGAAAACATTAACATTTCACTGTCGGATACTGATGAGCAGAACCTTACGTTGCACTCAACGCCAGGAACTTCACACAGTAATCCCGTAGCCAGTTATTGTCCGACGGATTCGATGGGCGGTAGGACAGTGCGTACCACGGAAGTAGATGGAGGGCACAAGGTTCCGAAGCCGAATCCGGAGAGGAACGCTAGGGACGGGTGTATTGGCGGTCGACATTTTGACTTCAATATTCCACGATTGGATGAGGTACTTTCCATTCCCCGTTTTGGACAAACACATATTGGTCACGAAACGGAATCGTTACATAAGCAACTAGAGGAGTTTGGTAAAATTCTACGGAAATACAAAGCACTACAGATGGACAATGTTTACTTAGAAAGATCTTTGGAGCTCAACCAGGTACCTAAAGGACTTAGAGTTTTCAAGGTACTGTTTGGTTTCGAAAAAGACAGTGAATGTTTTAATGAACTGATTGACATATTTGACAATACGGGCAAACTATTGATGAAACTTATTATTAAAAACAATAATGTTAAACTAGCTAAGTTGAATGTTGAACTTACTAGATTAGACAACAGTATTAGAACTGATTTATTATTTGAATATAACAAGGGCAAATTTGACAATATATTAGTGGAAACTAACAGATATGTTAGTAAAGGTCTGGAAAATAAAAATGAAAAACTACAGAGAGATACTAACGACTATTCTTGCAACAAAGCATACTCTCATTTTAAGGATTATAAATTGCTTTTTAGGAGAACAGGGAACAACACTTATAATGGTGAGGGCAGTCGCAGTGACAATACCAGTATGACACACAACAATAACAACAATCACATGTTATTTAGAACAGAATTTGGAAGGAATACTGGAATTCAGGATGAGCAGGTGAATTTAGAAGATGAGCATTTTTTAGAAGAGCCTGCCCTTCGGAGATCGGAACGCTTGAAGGAGCGTTACCGGGGGCAAGGCAGTTATGCACAGCAAAATTACAGGACAAGATTCAGGCAAGAATATTAAATAACAACAATAATAACAAACTGGTCCTAGATACTGACAAAAGGGTAAATGATGCTGAAAGTCATATTGATGTAACAAATAAAGATGAAGTAGACAAATCTAGGGTTAGAGCACCAAGCTCACCGAATGAAAACTTCCAAATATCAACAAATACGTGTGAAACCGATATTTTTCTTTTTAATGATTTGAGTAGTAGTGAAGAAGTCTTTTTAGCACAGAACATTAACGATTTAAAATGTGATATTATTTCAGATGGTGGATTTTCTGTATACAATTATACAGAAAGATCATTAAGTGAAAATGACGTATTACTTTTTAAAAAAGGTTTTAAAATTATTCCTAATTTTAAGATAGATATTGGAAAAATTTTGTTAAATTTGAAAATTTATGTTAGACTTTTAAATTTGAAAATATTTTTTAAAAGTAGGACTGACACTGATCTGACAATAGAAACTAGGAACCTTACACTTAAAAGGTCAAGTACTTTTATACCACCTAGTAATCCAGTCATTCATCTTTTTGAAATGCTATGTGAAACACAAATAAGAAAAGTATGGAAGGAAACACATTTAACAGAGGACAACTTAACAATAGCAGAAAGAAACTGTTTGAGAGAATTAAGTACGTCCAGTGATTTAAGAATTATGAAGCCCGACAAAGGGGGTGGGGTAGTGATTATGAGTAATGTGGACTACCAGCACAAAATGACCTACATGTTAAGTGATGATACCACGTATATATCAGTCTCAAGATATGATATGCTAAAAGCCTATACAAAGATTGACTGGTTATTATATGGTTTGCTTACTGAAGGTAGCATTACAAAAGAAGAATATGATTATTTACTAGTGGAATTTCCAATGACCCCATCCCTATTCGGGATACCTAAAATACACAAAAGCATTTCAAATCCACCGTTCAGACCTATAGTGTCAGCAAAGCAATCTAAAACTGAAACAATAGCACATTACATTGATATTAATTGTTGTGATGTGGTAAAAAACATTAAACACATACTAAAGGATTCTTGGAACTGCTTAGAGAATTTAAAAGAATACGACAAAACAGACTTAGAGAAAACCTTTTTTGTTACAATAGATATTGTTAATTTATTTTCCGTAATACCTCAAGAGGAAGGATTACGATTGTTTGAGGCTAGTTTAGACTACTTTGGTAAATTTAGTATAACAAAACGTAAACTACTAGTAGAACTTATGGAAATGGTTCTCGAGAACAATTTTTTTCAGTTTGCAAATGAATATTACAAACAAAGTTCAGGTGTAGCAATGGGTGCAAGGTGCGCACCTGTTTACGCCAATCTAGTTTTGGCAATGTGGGAGAAAGAAAAAGTTTTTACTAGTAGGCTTTGGTCAAAAGTAGACATGTACCTAAGATTTTTGGACGACATTTTGTTGTTTTGGAAAGGTACATTGGAGGAGTTAAAAGAATTTGTTAGATATTTAGAGAGTACTACTACGTTCTTAAAGTTTACTTACAACATTAGTAACGAAGGGTGTGAATACCTGGACATAAAACTAAGGAAAACAAAAGAAAATATAGAATCAAATATTTATCGAAAAAAGACATTTTCCAACTCCTATCTTCATTTTAAGAGCTGTCACCCCTATTTCCAAAAGTACAATTTGGTTAAGGGACAAATGGTGAGGCTTTCTAGGATCATTAGTGAGGATGAGGAGTTTTTTCAACAGCTAGACATTCTATCAAATATGTTTTTAGACAGGGGTTACCCTAATAAACTATTGGATCAAATTAAAAGGGAAGTTGGAGAAAAAAGATACATTAATTTTAAGCCCATATTAAAACATGGCATTTGTAAGAACAAACCGGAAAAGGACAAAAATGGTCAAAACAATTGTTGTGCATTAGTTTTACCTTACACTATTAATATTAAAACAATGTCAGAAGGTATAAAAGAGACTTGGAGGAATTTATTTAATAATCAAACAGAGATAGTGAAATGTATAGGTGATGAAGCTAAGATTGTTTTTAGTAGAGGTAAAAATCTAAAGGATTATTTTGAAAATGAAATTGTATATAGAAATTCTCAAATGAGAAAATGTGGATTTTGCAGATGTTGCAGATACATAAATGATGGGCCTTATGTGACTATAAAAGGTCTAAACCGGACTATTAGATGTCCGGGGAATGTAAATTGTAATACGAAATTAGTAGTATACTTAGCCAGTTGTCTGACTTGCCAGGCACATTATATAGGTAAAACAATTAGGAAGCTAAGGGAAAGAATTACTGAACACAATAGGGACATCAAAAATAAAAAAAACACTAACTCTCTATACATGCATAGCACAACTTGTACAGATTTTAAGAAATTTCTATTCTTTGTTATTGATAGAATACCTCAAAACTGTGTTAAAGAAGGTGATGTTAATAGTTTGTTAGAATTGAAGGAGTGTCTCTGGCAGTTGAGGTTAAACGCATGTAACCGGCCAGGTATTAATGAATATATTTCTATTGCTTCATATTTAAAATTAAAATCTTATAGTATTTAGTATAACTATTTTTGTACACAAATATACATATATGGTTTTTTAAGGTTAATAATATTACATACATTTATATATATTTTTTAATTAACATTAGGAATAGATAGTTATTTAAGTATTTATATACATTCATTAATATTTATTTATATTTATTAAAAGTTATCATTATTTATTTATAAATTATACTACTTATTGATCTACATATCCATCATCTATTTATTTAATTAATTATATTTCTTTCACACACATACACATAACACAAAGGAATCGTTTTTTAAGGAGAATATATGTTTGTATTTGTACAGATGGTATGGTTTTACAAGTGTCACATTTTGGGAATATACCCTTACATTATGGACAAGTTGTAGATACAAATTATGTTACTTGTTGTAAATGTATATATATTTTTTAAACTATTTATATTACTATTCAACACTGTTAGGACAACTGTTTAACTGTTCAACTAATCAATTAATTAATCAATCAATTGACGTGGTTGGATATTTCCATCTATTTAAAGTGGCTGCTGTTACAACTTCTTCACTCTGATGAAACCCGTGATGTGAACGGGTGAAAGCGCTAAGTGAAGTTATATTTGTTTTATTGCTTTTTGTTTAATAAATAGCTTCGAGAAAGTTTTGGTTGTGATCCGCTTTTATTGTTAATCTTTCAAAATGGCTCTCAGATTGTATCACTTTTATATATAAATCTAATAACAAGGTTCTCCCCTTTAAAGTCAAAGCTCATTCTTCAAGAGCCATGGCAACCTCTTCTGCTTTTAGAGCTAGACTACCACTTGATAGCATTTGTGCTGCTGTGACTTGGGCAATGCCTCATACCTTTATCACTCATTACAAAGGAGATTTGCCTCCAAGGACAGGGCCTCCTTTGGGTCCACTGTCCTGAAGAATATACTTCCATGAGCCACCCAGGAAATATGGTGCTAGGGACACTGTCCCAACCAGTAAGAATGAAAACGAGATAGGACAACATAACATAAAGAAGTTATGTAGTCACCATAATGTTCCATGTTTGTGTCCATCTCGCCTTCATTTTTACATCCCACCCTCCTTCCCCCTATCTGTGGCTCCTGGAGGATAAAAGAGGACAAAGAGGTTCTTTCTCTGGTAAATGTGTCTCTGACCTTCTTCATTGTCTTCATAATACGTATTGATGGTACCTTAGGTTCCTAATGTTATCAGCAAACAAGATCTGGGGAGCTTCACTAGAGCATGATGGGATAGGGATACAGCCACGAGCTAGTGGAAGTCCTTGAGCTTGTATACGTCCGAGTCCCAAACCCAACCAGTAAGAATGAAGGAGAGATGGACAACAAACACGGAACATTATGGTGATTACATAACTTCTTTTTATCAACAAACAAGATCTGGGGAACTCTCCTAGGGCATAATGGGATAGGGATACAGCCATCAGCCAGTGGAAGACCTCGAGCTGTTGTACACGGCTGAGTTGGAACCGAGGATCAGTTCCGAACCCAACCAGTGAAGAATGAAGGCGAGATGGTCAGCACACATGGAATGTTATGGTGAGTACATAACTTCTTTTTACACTTACTGGACATATGTAGACAACTATGTTTTTACCTGAACAGGAATAAAGAGTCCAGGAGATCAGATCAATTGTTCATTTCCTTTTCTGGTCCAGTGTTGGGACAAGCTGTATCAAAGGTGACCTTATCTAAATGTCTGAGAGATTGTGTTACCTTTATTTATGCACATAACAACCAAATGTTACCTGTGCCTGTTAAAGCACATTCAACTAGTTCAGTTGCCACATTAGCAGTTTTTCATTCAAAAGCTTCTGTGAATGAAATTTGTGCAACTGCAACTTAGGCTATGGCTCATACCTTTATCACTCATTACAAATTGGATATGGTCTCCAGGAGAAGAGCATCCTTTGGCTCTGTGGTTCTGTGGAATATCCTTCCATAAGGCCACCCAGGGACTGAAGTAGCTGAGGACTCTGTCCCATTCATCAAGAATGAATGAAGATTGACAACATCAGATAAAGAAGTTATGTACTCACCATAACGTTCCATCTGTGTTATCAATCTTCATTCATTCTTAACATCTCACCCACCTTCCCCCTCCTGTAGATTTCCTGGGGGATCACACCTTTTTCCTGGGGTTTCATAGGGTTGTTTCCTTGGACATTGCTTCTGCTTATAATTCCTATGTATATTCTTGCTATAATCTGCAAACTCGATCTGAGATAATGGAGAGAGGGGAATTGTGTGTAGAGTCTTAGCTCGAGAGTTTTTGGCTGGCGCAAGCTGTGTAACAGCCGAGCCGGTTCCGAGGATTGGAACGGAGTCCCATTCATCAAGAATGAACAAAGATTGACAACACATATGGAATGTTATGGTGAGTACATAACTTCTTTATTTTGGTAATCTTCATTATCATTGTTGGTAACCTTTCTTCCTTCCTTTACCTTGTTTTGAGGTATTTTTTTGTTATACCATTGCTGGTATACATCTTTCCTTATAGTATATTTAAAAAACTAATTTTCTTCTTTATTTGTCAGGCTTTCTGCCGCATTTTGTTATTTTTCAGTATGGCTGAAAAGCGTACTGGGTTCAAAAAGTGTACTTCGTGTCGGCATAAGATCCCCAACTGTGATGCCCACAGGGAGTGCATCTTTTGTCTAGGCCTGGCAAACTTGGATACCTCTTACTCCATCTGTGCTGCTTTTAATACCAGGGCCATAAGTGATGGGAGGAATAAGCTAGTACTAAAAGGCCTCCTTCTGCATCTGCTCCTTTATCTGGTACTTCCACATCAGGCACTCAAACCCCTTCTCATAAGTCCAAGGAGTCCAAGGAGCACTGAAAACACTCCCCTGCATAGTCTCTAAAGTCAGTATTTCCTTTTGAGCCTCCTCAGAAGATTTCCAAGAGTTCGGATCTGAGGACTGGGTCAGAGTCCATCATTACCATTTCAGAACCCTGCCCTTCAGTCTCACCACAGCCCTCAGGGTGTTTACTAAATGAATGGAAGTGGTAGCAGATCATCTAAGACTGCTTAGATGCAGAGTGTTTCCTTACTTAGACGACTGGCTCCTTACCATACGGACCAGGCATCTTCTGACAAGAGCCATGGCTTACTTACTCCAGTTGTCTCACTCCCTGGGAATACAGTCATTCTGGCCAAGTCACAACTTCACTGAGTCCAAGTCTTGGAGTTTATAGGGGCTTGTCTAGACACAGTCAGTTGTTTTATTTACTAGGATAACCCCTGGCTGCTGTGCGCTTCTGGCCCTTGGGCTTTCTACCTTTTCTGTCTTGATTTATTTTGTCCATTCTCAAGCTATCCAACTGGCCAACGCTCCAATTGGAGTTAAGAACCCACCTGCAGCCAAGGACCCCTCCCAACTTTGCAACTGTTTCTGCTCCCTATAAGGGTTCCCTGTGCTATTCCACGAAAAGAAAGAAGAAACTGTCTTGATTTATTTTGTCCATTCTCAGGCTATCCAGCTGGCCAACGCTCCAGTTGGAATTAAGAACCCACCTGCAACCAAGGACTTTTCCCAACTTTGCAACTGTTTCTGCACCCTATAAAGGTTCCCTGTGCTATTCCATGAAAGGAAAGAAGAAACTGTCTTGATTTATTTTGTCCATTCTCAAGCTATCGAACTGGTCAATGCTCCAACTGGAGTTAAGAACCCACCTGCAACTAACGACCCTTCCCAACTTTGCAACTGTTTCTGCACCCTATAAGGGTTCCCTGTGCTATTCCACGAAAAGAAAGAAGAAACTGTCTTGATTTATTTTGTCCATTCTCAAGCTATCCAACTGGCCAACGCTCCAATTGGAGTTAAGAACCCACCTGCAACCAAGAACCCTTCCCAACTCTGCAACTGTTTCTGTACCTTATAAGGGTTCCTTGTGCTATTCCACGAAAAGGAAGAAGAAAGTATGTGTTTTCTTACACTGGCTGTTTAACCTATTTGTAGTATCCTTGGTATAGTCTGTAATTAAAGGGTTCTCAGCCAGGTAAGCCAGCAGCCATACCCCCCTGTACCCTGTAGTTAAATCTAGCCCCTGCCTGCCTTTTATAGCCTTCCATTGCTGAACTTAGCGTCCTATCTAACTCTAGACTAGCCCTCTCCAGACAATACTACTGTGTAATTTAAGTCGTTGGCCACTAGGTGGCACCCTTATCCAGTCTTTATCCTTTTGACTATCCCAACACCCAAGAATAACTCATTCTCTAGACTACTGTCTTCACCCTGTTACTATAGTTTTCTCTTACACCTCTTGTCTTGCTGTAATCTTTCAGTATCCTCCTTGGAATTCTTCCACTATACTTCTCATTTATTCTTCAACTACCCCAACCTAACTTACCTTATCAGTCAGCAATCCACTGATTGTTCTCCTTGCCTTTTTCACTCACTGGTCTCTACCCGCTCCATTCACTCTGCGGGCTCACTCCGCTCCCCTAATCTGCCCCCAATTTCCACACACCCCCAGTGGTCCTACATTTATTTCTCTAAAACCACACCCGCATCAAATCTGCTCCAATCCAGTGGATCATCTAATTACCACTCCCAACCCTCATTAATCACAGCACATTACCTAGTATTACCCCACCTCCCATCCCTCCTTCTTACATCATCTCACTGATTAATATATCTCCTAACCTGCTTACACTTCCTTACCTCCCATTCTTCATCCATTGTACAATCTTATAAAATGGCTATTTTAACTACCCCACACCAAATACAAATGCTACTTTTATTATCACTCTTTCCTCCTCTTACCATTGCCTATCTGCTAACCTCCTACGAACAAACATTATACGTCTCCATATCCTTCCCCTTCATACACACTTTAACACTAACACTCCCTACCTCCCAAAACTTCATAAACACCACATACAAACCCTGCTACCTACAAGCCAAATATCATAGACTAGCACACATTAAGTATACCATTCTAAATATTAGAAAGTTACTTGGCCATTACTACAAGCCTCGATACCCTATAAATAAAATATACCTCCACTCCTTACTAGATGGGGACATCCACCCCAACCCTGGCCCAAACACCACACTTCCTGCGGACAAGTGTAACTCTAACAATAGTAATACCCTGGCCCCTACTAAACATTCTAACTGTCACTAGATAGCTCATCTTAACATAAGCAGCATCAATAATAAAATCAGCCACCTCCATGCCCTCCTAGATGTCCACCTATTTGACATCCTATGTTTATCTGAAACATGGCTAAAGCCTACAACCAAAGACAATGAAGTCACCCCACCTAGTTTCAATATTCTTAGACTAGACCGCACAGCCAAAAAAGGAGGAGGGGTAGCAGTCCTTTATAAAACAGAGCTACAAATCAGCACTGCAAACCTTAAACCACCTTCTGACAATAATGCAGAAATCCTCATTTCTAAATTTCAGGTTAACTCATGTAAATCCATATACATCATCTGTATCTACCTTCCCCTAGGAAATAACGTTAATACCATTGAAAATATCCTTAACTGGCTGTCTATTAATCTCCCACAAGAAACTATAGTCCTAGGAGACTTTAATATAGACTGGAACTCCTGTAGTAATGTACACCCTACTACCCACATTAACCTATATGGCTTTTCACAATATATTAACTCCCTTACTAGAATTAATAAACCTAATAACAAAGAAAGTACCTTAGACTGGATTCTGACTAATACTCCTCACCAAACATACAGAAGAGGTACCCTCCCAGATGACCTAAGTGACCACTCACTAACTTATATTATCAGGCATAAAACCAACCTAACTTTTCCAAACACTTTCAGGACAATACGCACCAAAAAGTATTTTAACCATGAACTCTTCCTAACAGAACTTAGACACTGTAATTGGTCTCCATTTAAATCACTCCCACTTAACAAAGCTGTGGAATACTTTAATTCCACATTCTTAGCCATCCTTGATCAACATGCCCCAATTCGCTCTGTTAGAAATAAAACTAAGCCTGCCCCCTGGCTCGCAAACTCTACTAGACAAAAAATCCTTCAGAGAAACAAATCTTAGGCTAAATGGCGTAATACTAAGGATCCTACAGATCACCAGACCTTTAGACAACTAAGAAATCTTGCAAAAAAGCCATCCTCTTAGACAAAAAAGACTGTTATTACCAAATACAGCAAACTTACCAAAAAGACACAAAAGTTTTGGAATAGCATCAACAAATTACTATACCCAGGACAATTCAGCACACCTAACCCACAAGGCACTAACCCTGAGAATCCCACTTATACTGCTAATGCCTTTAATTCTTTCTTCACACATACCATCCAAACTCTTGCTAGTCAACTTTCTCCAGATACCTCAAAACTGCCTACAACTATGACAAGCCCACCTCCACCTTTTCCGTTACAACCAGTTTCTACTTCCTTTATCTGCTCCCTTCTCCAAAAACTAAAACCTACCACCCCCTCAGCCGACCATCTCCCAGCAGAATACCTGCAAAAAGGGGCTAAAGCCTTAGTCTATCCCATCTCCATTCTTGTTAACCATACCATAAGTGAAGGAACCATCCCATCTATCTGGAAAATTTCTCATATCATCCCACTGCATAAAGGTGGGAACTCATGACTTTTCTAACTGCTGTACTATAGCTCTACTATCTCCCCTAGCAGAAATAATGGAGAAATGCATCCATAAGCAACTACTTAACCACCTACTCCAAAATAACTTACTTGCCAACTGTCAACATGGATTCAGACCTTTCCATAGTACCACCACTGCTCTCCTATCCTTCACAGACTGCATTAACAAAAACCGGAACAACAATACTCTTTCCTCTGCAGTCTTTATTGATTTATCTAAAGCTTTTGGTATGGTCAATCACCAACTCCTCATAAATATATAGAAATCCCTTTCACTTGAACCCCTAGCGATAAATTGGTTCAAATCTTACTTAGACAATAGACATCAGGCTGTGCTATGGGACAATAAACTAACCACCTTCCCATTTCCCTTGGTGTTCCTCAGGGCTCTATATTAGGCCCACTCCTGTTTTTCATCTTTATCAATGACCTTCACTCTTCAATTTCTCATACCACCTGCATTCAGTACGCAGACGACTCTACAATAATCTGTTCAGCCACTTCTCCAACTGAACTACAGTGCCTTACCCAAAATATATTCAGTACTGTCAAACAATGGTTTTTAAACCGCTGCCTTCTCCTAAACCCCCCACGCCAACCCGAAAGTCTACCCTAATAAATTTCTCTCTCACATCTAATAATGGCACTCTCATATCTCCTGAACCTACCACCAAACTTCTAGGTATAACAATAGATAGCAACCTTAACTTCGATATTCATATAAACAGCACAGATAAAACAATCAACAAAAAATTAGGATCCCTCTATAGAATCAAACCCTTTCTTACTCCAGTAGCCAGGACCGCTATAGCCAGAACTCACTTAATCTCCAATCTACTATATGCTTCACGTAGCTATAATAACCTTACTAAGAACAACCTAAATAAACTGGCAATCTCCTACAATAATATTGCCAGATTTGCTACTGCCTCCCTTTTTGGAACACATCACTGTCTTAATCTAAAGCAACTCGGATGGCTTGAATTTCA
Source organism: Protopterus annectens (assembly GCF_019279795.1). NCBI lineage: Eukaryota > Metazoa > Chordata > Ceratodontiformes > Protopteridae > Protopterus > Protopterus annectens. Next base: position 1,655,394,343 of record NC_056732.1, read on the forward strand.
AAACCAAGTTCTTTTTCACCAGCTTAATATAGCCCATAAAACCCTTTTCCAACCCTCCAACACTCCAATACTCGCTAGTATTATTACCCCTTACAACAATGTTAAGAATTTACGCTCCTCAAACAAAATACTTATCAATACTTGCAAAACCAACAACTTGGCAAGAGACTCCCTCTTCTCTGATGCTGTTGGAAAGCACTTGAATCTTTTACCCACTGAACTCGTTTCTCTGTCTTCATTAACTCTTTTTAAACAGATGCTAAAACTATTCCTCCATACCCACTGGTTATGCCCCTGTACTAACCCTGACTAACTTTCCTCCCTTACACTAATGCATTTTCCTCACCTTTATAGACTTACCCTTAAGAAACCAAAGACTATGTCATGACAACTAAAATATATGTATATAGTAACATCTCTTGTATATTTACCTATTACTGTTTGAGTTATGCTTATGATGAGTACTGTAGATGTTTAAGTTTGACTGTTGCAACTTTTTATATTGTTTATTGTATCTGTCTTGGAGCTTATCTCCCCATTTTTTTTGTATCTATCTTGGAGCTTTTCTCCCCGGGCCTCTACTGAAAATGGACATGTATCCAGTTAGACTAGCCCGGTCAAAAAATGTAAAATAAAATAAATAAATAAAAATAATAAAATAAATAGCTCTTTTGCCTTAAAACTAAGTTCTTACTTTGAAATTGCATGTCAGACAGGTACTTTCTCATCCTTCTTCCCCAGCAAAAATGGTACTGAAAACCCTAGGGTTGATGGCTGCTGCAGTAACTTTAATACTCACTGCTTGTCTTCATATGTCTCAGATTTACAGAAAATCCCTGCTGTGGTGGATACACTTTGAAGAAATTTGTCAAAGGTGTCCATTTATTCTTCCTCCCCGAATACCACGTTGACCATGGACTCCACCCACTTTGGGTAGGGGGCATTACTTGGGACGGACAGGTCAAGATATATGGTCCCCAGAAGACACAATTTGTATATAAATGTCCTGGAGATGAGAGCGGTGCTTCTAGTGTTGCAGGCCCTTCAGAGTTCTCTTCCATTAGGAACTATTGCTTTTCAAATGGACAATATGACAGTAGTCTGGTACATCAGCAAACAGGTGGAAACCAGATCTTGCCCCCTTTGCCGAGAAGCAATGACAGTTTGGCAGTGGATGATCTCCTCTAACTGCTTTCATGTAGCTATGCACATACCGGGGAAGTCCAACATCTTAGCGGATAAGCTCAGCAGGACCATCCTGATGCCTCACAAGTGGTCTCTCAGTCAGTCAGTGGCAAATATGATCTTGCACAAATGGGGTCAACCTTGTTGCGATCTATTTGCCTCATCCCTCAACAAAAAATCCAGCAAGTTCTTTACCCTAATTCCTTCTCAGGGGTAGTCACCAAAAGATGCTATAGCCCACGCTTGGTCCCTCTGGTCTTCTATATGCTTATCCTCCCCTACCTCTAATCCCCAAATTTTTTCAGAAAGGACTCCAGTTGAAGAGCAAAGTAATCCTCTTTGCCCAGTTCTGGCCTTGGCAAGTGTGGTTCTCCTTCCTTTGGTCTCACCTACTGTGTCCCCCCTTGGACACTGGACCCCAGCCCAAATCTCTTATCATATCCATGAAGGACGACTCATCTGGACATTGCAAGCCTCAGATTGACCGCATGGTTTCAATAAGTCCTATGATGACTACACATTCCAGGCTTTTCTCTCCTGTTTCACATATTTTGTTTTCATCCCAGAAGCCTTCTACGAGGAAGTTTTGTAAGAGTAAGTGGAAGAGATTTTCTCTTTGGGCATAGCAGAGAGAGTAGGATCCCTTCAGTGCTCCAATCCCTGCTATCCTTGATCTTCTTCCTTCAAGTTTTCAAAGTGGTGCTAGTTTCTTCATCATTACAATTCAGCTGGCAGCCATGTCTAACTATTATATCAGAGGTAATGCTTCCCCATTAGCTTCATCCAAATTATGTAAAATGCTCCTTAAAGATATCTTTTTACTTAGACCTCTGATATAAGCTCTCACTCCTCCTTGGGATCTTACTATTGTTTTATACAGTTTAATACAATCTCCCTTTGAGTCCTCCGCTAAGTCAGATTTCAAGATTCTTTTTTGGAAAACAATCTTTCTTGTGGCTACAAGTTCTGCAAGACGACTTTCTGAGCTCCAGGCACTCTCTTCCAAACCGCCATATCTGATTTTCCACAAAGATAGCATTACCTTATGTGTTAATCCTTTCTTTTTACCCAAAATTGCCTCTGAAATAAACATCAATCAAGTGATCAATTTGCCAGTATTCTTTCCTATATTTTACAACATAGGGGAATGCATGCTTCACCTTTTAGGTGTACATTGAGGGGAGATCTATGCCTGGCATACAGGGCATTGTCAGACCCCACTCTGATGGACTTCTTCCTTATCCACAAAACAAACAGCACCCGAATGAGCTGTTTGAAAAACTTAAACCTTACCTGTGATGCAAATAGGACCTGCTGCAGAGACAGGTGTATATCCCACAGACTACCCCATCTCTGGAACAGGCTCCCCATCCTTGTGACACACAGTTCCTCCCTAACCTAATTCAAGTGTAACTTGGACAGTTGAATGGGGAAAAGGAAATTCATCCCTGGTTTGGCACCTATGTCTCTAATGGACACAGGCAACCTGTAAGTGTTTCATCTCCCAGGTCCCTGCTTGTAAATGTTTCATGTTCCAAGCCCCTGCTTACACTTGTCAAGGGTACCCGAACATATCAGAGATTTGGGATGCATGGCTAGGCTTAAAAAGGCTCTTGTGGTCATTAGCCTAGTAAACACATTTGAACCTATAGGCAACTCTGTTTTTATCTTCATAGAATGAAAGAATTTAAAAAAATCTGACCAATTGTTTGTGTCCTTTTCCAGTAACAAATTGGGAAAACCAGTATCCAAAACTACCCTAGCCAAATGGATAATGGATTCTATCTCTTATGTTTATTCTTTGAGAGGTTTAACCGTGCCAAAGCATCCAGAATCGCACTCAGCTAGGTCGATGACTACATCAGCTGCTTTTTGGGCCAGAGCTTCTTTAGATGATATTTGTGCAACTGCCACTTGGTCTAACACTGTTACTTTTACAAGTTGGATCTCATATCCAGAAATAGGACAGCATTTGGTTCTGTGATTCTCTGGAACATCCTTCCATGCAGGCCACCCAAGGTTAACATAGCTGGGGACTGCCCCATTGCTTGAAGAAGAAATGAAAATGAAAACATCAGATATAAAAGTTATGTACTCAGCATAACTATGCATCTGTGTTGTCAATTTTCTTTCTTCCTCAGCTTCCCCACTCCTTCCCTTAGCCATGTCTTTGGGAGTGACTTGATGAATTTTTATTTAGCAACCACACAGTTCCTGTTTGAACCCCTATTCTATTACTCTGCTGTCTCTAAGTATTGTTATTATTATTGTTATAATTTATACTTTGATAGTCATATAGTATCAGCAAACTCCATCTGAGGTAATGCAGTGATCAGGGGCATTATGGCTAAAGTGAGGAGCTCGAGAGTTGGATCCAAGAATCTAAAAATAAGTGGCTGAGTCAGATCCAAAACCCATTTGTTGAGGAAGAATGAAAATGGACAACACAGATGCATAGTTATGGTGAGTACCTAACTTTTATTTGTTGATGTCAGACTTTAGAAAGTGTTCAGCCTACGGACACAAGATCCCTACTCAAGATTCCTATTCCTTGTGTGTATACTGCTTAGGTACCTCTCACCATTAAACCAAGAAGGTCAAACAAGAAACTATAGAAAAATCACTGTTCCACTGGTTAGAGCCAAATCCTTTAATGAAGTCAAAAACAAATCCAGTTCAATAATATGAGCGCTTTCGTCTGCAACTAGGCAACTAGGCAAACTTCATCTGATGAAGTTTGCCTAGTTGCCTAGTTGCAGACGAAAGCGCTCATATTGTTGAACTGGATTTGTTTTTGACCTCTCACCATTAGACAAATTGTGAAATTTGTGCTGGTTTTTGGACCAGAGCTATTCAAGGTAGAAATTAATAATCAAGTGACCTGATGTCAGTCTTCATTCATTCTTGACTGTTGGGTCTAAATTCCATCCTTGGAACCAGCTCAGCCGTTGTATCAAGCTTGCGCCAGCCAGAAACTCTTGAGCTAAGGCTACCATAGTGCTTCTCTCCCCTTCCCCTCAGATCTCATTGGCCACCATGCTCTCAGTTAAGTGTTACTTTTTTCATAAATATCTTTAACTCTGATCTAGTCATTTATTTAGTTTTCCTGATTACTATTAATATTTTTTGAATGTGAGTGCTGTTTTGTTCCCTTTTTTACCTTTGGTATTTTCTCACATTACCATAGCTGGTATAGCCCCCTCCTTTCCCTCTACCTCTGGTAATTCTTTAGTACCATCATTGGTATTCCCCTTTCTTCCCCTTCTTTACCCCCTCTGGGTATTTTCTTAGTTACCATTGTTGGTACAACCTTAAAAAAAAAAAAAAAAATTCCTTTGTTTTTCCTTACTTCGTGTGTTTTTGTTTCTATTAAAAAATATGTCGGAAAAGCATAAGGGAACAACTGGATTCAAGCAGTCCGAGGAATGTGGTAGAAAGATGCCCAACTTGGACGGGCATCTTTCTTGTGTGTATTGTTTGGGGATGCCACATTTAGAAATCCAACCGCTATGTGAACTGTGCAAGGGTTTCAGCGCTCAGCCTCTTGCAGAGCAGCACAACAAATTGATCCTTAAGCGGCTGTTAAAATGCCCTTTTGGAGAGGCTTTTTCTCAGGCAGAGACATCAAAGTCTCCCAAGAAAGAAGCAAAAAAGAGGGGCCACTCTGCTCTGGCGTCTTTTAAATCTGTTGACTCGAAGTCTTCTAAAGACCTGGTTTCTTCCTCGCAACCGAAGCCTAAAGTTTCAAAATCAACACCTACAACCGTTACAATGCCGAAGCCTATAACTGTTACGGGTGCTTTGACAGTTCTGAGTCCTCTTGGGGCTCCTTCTCTGGAGGTGGGTTTGTTGGAGCGGGGTGTGACCTCGGTTCCGAGGTTGCCTTTCTCTGTCCAAGTTCCCATCCCTCTTCAGGTGGGCCTGCCTTTCAGATTATGGAGAGAGAGCTTTCACCTCAGCAGGCTCGCATTTGGCACCGTCCATGTCGAAGTGTCACATCTGTCTTTCCTCTGCTGTGCAGCTGTCACAATCTGCTACATCAGGGCAGTGGACACAAGAGCAGCAAGACACCTTGCTGCAGGGTAGCATCTCTTTGGAGTCCTCCTCAGACCTTCCACGTTAGGAGCCACCCAGTAAGAGATCATGCAAGAGGAAGCACTTAGATTCTCCAGAAGAAACTCTCACTGAGGATACACACTATGATGAAGGGGAAGGGTCCCCACACTCACCCCCTGAAGATGTCTCATTTGGAGACATCTTGGAAATCTTGAAACAGAGGGGTGATTGGAAGCCCACAAACCCTTCCTCCAAGGAATTTGTCTTCGTGGAGACTTTTCGTGCCTGACCTTCTACTTCTTGGGTGACCCTCACCTGCCAATGAATTGGTCAAACTCATCATGCAGCAAGCATGGAAGGCCCCTAACATTATAGAGCCAATCTCCCGGAGACCGGACAAAATTCTTTCTGCACCAGAAGATCAGCCCCAGTGGTCTAAAGATTTAGTGGCAGATGCTATGGTGGTGGTGACTGCCACAAAAGAAGGAACTCGCAGAGGATAGTCTTGCTGTCCATCCTTCAAACTGAAAGTCTCGGACAGTGGACAGATTTGGGAAGTGGGTCTGTGCTTAAACAACCTTTGCCATAGGGTCGTTGAATTTCTTGGCACATTTCACGCGTCTTCAAAGGATCCTGATAACTGAGGTCTCAGGGACCTTGGCAGGTGCAATGTCTGACAAAGTACGCAATAAGGTTGCCTCCCAGCTTGCAACCCTAGAATCGATATCAAACTCATCAATGCAGCTTATTGCACACACAGCCAAAGGGATGGCCAGGGCAGTGGGTACAGGCATTGCCATTAGGTGTCACACCTGGATGCACTTATGTGACTTCGTGGACCCTTTCAAGTCTTCCTTTGTCAACGCTCCAGTTGATGCTACCTCATTGTTTGGCTCAAAAGACAGAGACACATTAGCCAGGTATGAGAAGGACGGGAAGACCCTTTCTGCTGTGGGCGTGGGTTTTTCCAGTCCTCACCGACCTTATTCCAAGAATCAGAAAGGTTGAAAGATGTGGGTTAGAAAGTCCCAAGGGCCTTTTCGGGACACATGTGGTGAGTTTTCCCCCGGGGCCAGAGGGGGAACTCTTCAGGAAGATGCCCCTCTGTGGCAGAGAGGACCCACATAATCAGGGCTCCAGAGATTCTTTCTCTGGACAACCCTCCCACCGCTCCTGAGCAGCAGCCTGATTGCTTACCTCTGGAGGCAGTCAGGGGAAGATTCTGTCTGCACCACTTTGCCTGGCACTCAGTAACATCAGATTCCTGGGTGCAGATGTTAATCACCAGAGGTTACCATATCCCCTTCAGTCTTAATCCAAGACCACAAAGACAAATCCCCAATGTTCCACCCAGTCAAAGGGATACAGCAGCACTTGAAATTCAAAAGCTGCTTCAAAATGTCATCCAAACAGTCCCACCAGATCAAATAGGATCTGTATTTTACTCGAGATTCTTTTTAGTGCCAAAAAAAGACAGGGTACTGGAGGCCAATTCTAGACTTCAGTGTTTTGAACAAGTTTGTTCGACAGACAAAATTCCGGATGGTCACGTTGCAGTCTATCATTCCTTTTCTAGAGAAAGATGATTGGATATGCTCTGTAGATCTTCAGCGTGTGTATTACCACATGGAAGTGGACAAGCACTCCAGAAGATGCCTCCGCTTCCGGCTCGGGGCCAGTCATTACCAATTTCAAGCACTACCCTTTGGTCTCACCACAGCCCCCAGGGTGTTCACCAAATGCATGGCATTGGTAGCAGCTCACCTAAGGCTACAAGGATTCCGTGTGTTTCTGTATTTAGACAACTGGCTCCTCACTGCCTCCCACCAGGCATCTATTGCTTCATGCCTTGGACTCTGTTCTGAAGCTGGTAGAGTTTTTAGGTATTTCAATAAACAGCAAAAAGTCAAAACTATCCCACACAAGACATAGAATTCATTGGAGCAACATTCAACACAAAATCCTGCGTGGCTGCTCTGCCTCTTCACAGACTGCAAAGGTTGAGTTCACAGCTTCAAGTGATACTCTCTCAAGACAAAGCCCTGGCTCATTTAGTTTTACAACTTCTGGGGTCCATGGCAGTGGCAATCACCTTAGTTCCTCTGGTGTACCACATGAGTCTGCTTCAGTGGCTCTTGGCATCACAGTGGTCTCTGTTAACACACCTGAAGTCCTACTCAATCCGCATAACCAGCCGATGCAAGCAGGACCTATATTGGTGTATGAAGCCAGAAGAGGAATTATGGAGTCGCCCCTTTTCACCCTCCCAGCCCAAGGCCGTAGTGACCATGGATGCATCCCTGATGGGGTGGGGGTGGGGCATTTTCAGGGAAAGACAGTCCAAGGCACTTGATCCCCCTCAGAGGCCAATGTGCATATCAACATCCTAGAACTGAGGGCAGTGCTCTTAACGTTATAAACATTTCAATTTGCCCTCCCTTTGGGGACAATTGCTGTCCAGTCAGACAACATGTCGTTGGTCTGGTACATCAACATACAGGGGTGGGAACCAGATCCTACCCTTTATGTTGGGAAGCCCTAAGAGTGTGGCAATGGGCAATCGCATCCAACCGCTTTCTGATAGCAATGCACATTCTGGGGAATTCCACCGTGATCATGGACAAACTGAGCAGATGCATACTCCTGCCGCACAAGTGGTCTCTCAAACCCAGTGTGGTGACGAAGATCTTTCGTCCATGGGGTCAGCCTTGCTGCGATTTCTTTGCTTCTCCCATAAACCAGAAATGCAGCAACTACTTTGCCCTATCCTCCTCTCTGGGGAGCCCCTGAGAGATGCTGTCCTATACGATTGGCCCCGGGACTGCTTTACGCCTTTCCACCATTCCACCTAATTACCCAGTTTTTAAAGAAAACTCAATGGTTGAGAAGCAAAGCGATACTCATTGCACCTTATTGGCCCTGCCAAGTCTGGTTCCCCTTTTTCTGTTTATCGTCTGTGGACTCTGGATCCAACTCCAGACCTGTTTTCTCATCTGCAGGGACTAGTCCATCACAAGCTACAAAGTCTCAAGTTGACGGCTTAGTACCTCCACTTCCAGTAATTGCTAGGCACAATAATCTATCTTCCCCAGTACAAAAGATATTTCTGGCTTCTCATAAACCATCCACCAGGAAATTTTTACCTTAGTAAATGGAAGAGATTTGTTCTTTGGTCTCATGGAGAAGAAATTGACCCATTTTCAGCCTCAATTAATAAGGTATTAGAATATTTATCAACGTTACTCCAATCAGGAGCATCAACTTCTACTATTAGAGTTCATTTAGCTGCTATTTAAAATTTTCATAATGGCTTTAATGACCTTTCCTTAATGTCTCATTGCTTCTGGAAAACCTTCCTAAAGGGCGTTTTACATTTGAAATCACCTTTTAAAGAACCCATCGAACCTTGGAATTTAATGTTAGTCTTGCAAAGTTTGGTCTGTCAGCCCTTTGAGCCAGCATCCACCTGTAATGGCCCACAAAGGCCCTAGGGAAGACCCTATTCCTGATAACCATCATGTCAGCCAGGAGAATATCAGAAGTGCAGGTTTTGTGTGTGAAACATCCATATATTACTTTTCACAAAGAGAGAGTATCACTTAGAATTAATCCCTCCTTTCTGCCTAAAGTAGTATCAGACTCCAGTATTAATCAGTCTGTAGATCTGCCACTTTTCTTCCCAACCTTCTCAAACAAAGGAGAATAATGTTTGCATTTGTAGGATGTACACAGACAGTTACATTTTTACTTGGATAGAACAAAATCGTTTAGGAAATAGGACCAGTTGTTCCTGTCTTTTTCAGGTACTCGACGGGGAAAACCAGTTTCCAAAATGACTTCTTATCGAAGTGGTTGAGAGATTGCATCACCTTTGTTTATGACCAAAATAAGCTGAACCTATCAACCAAGGTCAAGGCTCATCCTAGTAGATCAGGTTCCACTTCAGTAGCCTTTCATTCCAGAGCCTCTATGGATGACATTTGCACAGCGGCCACCTGGGCTACCCCTCATACCTTTATCACTCATTACAGATTGCATATGGTCTCCAAGGGAAGAGCATCCTTTGGCCCTTTGGTGCTCAGGAATATCCTTCCATAGGCCTCCCAGGACATAAAGTAGATAGGGATCTGTCCCAACAGTCAAGAATGAATGAAGATTGACAACATCAGATAAAGAAGTTATGTTCTTACCATAACATTCCATTTGTGTTGTCAATCTTCATTCATTCTTGACATCCTACCCTCCTACCCCCTCCAAAGACTCCTGGAGGTTTGGAACTAGATAAACATCAGATAAAGAAGTTATGTTCTTACCATAACATTCTATTTGTGTTGTCAATCTTCATTCATTCTTGACATCCTACCCTCCTACCCCGTCCAAAGACTCCTGGAGGTTTGGAACTAGTCCTAGTTTTATAGTAGAGCAGTTGCTCAGACAAAGCTTCCACCTTTTTTCTTTCTATGGGCAAAACTCGATCTGAGGGGAAGGAAGAGAGGCACTATGGGTAGCCTTAGTTCAAGAATTTCTGGCTGACGCGAGCTTGATACAATGGCCGAGCCGGTTCCAAGGATGGAACCAAGACCCAGTAGTCAAGAATGAATGAAGATCGACCACACAGATGGGACACTATGGCAAAAGCATAACTTCTTTTTTTCTTCCCCTACAGACAGGTTTCTTTACTGTGTCTTTTGTAGTAAGACCTATAGCTGCTTCTTCAAGTACTAAAAAGAGGAAGAAGAAAGATGAGGACAGGCCTGAAGAAGAACACCAAGAGAAATCTGTAGATAAAAGGATTTGCTTTTCACTGTTTTGGCAGAAGATTTAATTACACGATGCCGTCGGATGGTCAGCTGACTACCGCAGTTCACAAGAAACGCAAAGAAAAAGAAAAGGACAGGCATCCAAGGTCTAAAACCGATGACAAGGCTTCTTCTAAGCCAGCCGCCAGTTTGCCGGCTTTCAGTGAGGCGCTTCAGCAGCCCCTGACGTCTGCTACTTTGGAACTGCAGGCCGCTATAGACTCCCATGTGGAGTCGCCTATGCCGCTGGAAGCTCAAGGTATTGGACCTTCGGAAACTATTCCCTCAGATGGGTCTGGTGCTGCTGGGCAGGCATCGGCTTCTGAGGGTGTTTTCAGACCTACTCATTGTACATTAAAGTGACTCCAGCTACAAAGGCAAAAACTAAAGCCTCTTTAAAGACAAAGAAACAAGTACAACAGCCTCATGGCCAGGCCTCCATGCCCAAAAAACAGATGCTCAAAATGGCCGAAGACATAATTACTTTGATCAGGGGTTCCCATCCCCCTGCTGATAAGAGGCATAGGCAAGAGACAGAATATGAATCTTCAGATCAGATTTCCATTTCTTCAGATTCCTCTTCTGATCAGGAATACTGTCTTCCTCCCTATGAGGATTCTGATGCTGAAGAATCTATCCCTTCAGCCTCTCCTCCTGAGGATTACTCTTTTGGGGAAACCTTGCATACCATGAGGGAACATTTCCACTGGGAGAGCCAAGATTATTCTGAATCTAAGAAAAGGCTCAGGGACTTCCTTTTGCTCCCACAACACAGGCCCCTAGCTATCCCGCCTGTGTTAGACATTGTAGATGATGTATTTTCAGAGTCCAGTCTGACCCCTGACTCCTTACCTCCAGCTCCTGTTAAGCCAGGCAGGTATTACACAGTACCTGACTCTCATAAATTCCTTTTCAAAAACCCTACTGCTGACCCTGAAACTGTTTCTCAGGGTCCCAAAGGAGTCAAGGCATCCACTGCAAAAAACCCTACCCCCTCTGACAGGGATACTAGGGCATTAGACAGATGGGTAAAAAAGATGTACACCTCTGCTACCTTGGCTATAAGGGCTTTAAATTGTCAGTTTCATATGCTTAAATATCAGCAGTATATTATGTCACTGCTTAAACAGAAAATGTTGATAAATTCTGAAGGTGCAGAAAACAAAGAAATTCAGGATTTATTGCATGCAGCTGAGCAAGTTGGAAAGCATACTTTGCAATGTGATTTTGATTCTTTGGAGGCCACCTGCAGGGCCGCTGTCACGGGTTCTGTCATTAGGAGGCATGCTTGGTTAAAGGAACAAAATTTACCAGATCATGTTAAAGCAAAATTATTGGATGCTCCGTTACAACATGATACTTTGTTTGGTGTTAAAGCAGAAGAGATGTTAAAGAAAATGGAGGACAAAGCTAAATCTATGCAAACAGTCAAGGATTTCTTACAGGTACAACCTCCAAGATTTAGCAGACATTGGCCTACAAAGAATTGGTCCTTTCCAGTGTCAGATAGACCACAAAGGGGCAGATACAGATGCCCAAGAGGCAGATCCCAGCCCCAAGGTTCATACAGGTCTAAACAGTGGGGTGCTTCTACCTCCAAAAGTGGAGAAGACAAATCACAGCCTTACAGGAAACAGTCCCAATGACTTCCCCCTGCCTGCGCCAAGCACTTATCTTCTGGCAGCACCTTTAGGGGGAAAGCTAGCACTTTTTTCTCAAAATTGGCACATAATAACCCAGGACAAATGAGTCTTAGACATAGTGTCAAGGGGCTACAAGTTTCACTTTCATACCCTGCCAAGGACAGACGGTTGGCCAGACCTACCAAAAAAAACAATGGGCAGAGGCACAAAAACAAGTCTCATCCCTCATGGACATGAGGGCCATTCAACAAGTACCAGAACAAGAGCAGGAACAAGGATTTTATTCAAGACTGTTCTTGGTTCCCAGAAAGGACAAAGCCTAGAGACCAATACTGGACCTATCTATTCTAAACACATATCTGGATATACCAAAATTCAAAATGTTGACCTTACAGCAGCTTCTGCCCATGCTGGGCAAGAAGGCTTGGCTTGTGACTTTAGACCTAAAAGAGGCATACCTGCATGTCCCAGTCAGACAAACATGCAGAAGATACCTCAGATTCAAAGCTGGCTCAATGCACTACCAATGCTCTGCACTGCCCTTTGGCTTATCTACTGCGCCCAGGGTCTCCACAAAGTGCCTGGCACCAGTAATTGCATTCTGCAGACAAAGAAGAATACAAATATATCCTTACTTGGACGACTGCCTCATACAAGCCGAGAACAAGGACATTCTGCTACAGCATCTGGCATTTGTAAAAAGATTACTACCATGCCTAGGGTACACAGTCAACAAACAGAAATCAAAACTAGTACCTTCTCAAGAGATAATATTCCTGGGTACAAGCTTAAATACAACTGCCCAGATGGCTTATCTCACGCCAGACAAACAAAGGTAACTGACTACCTATTTCAAATTGTTGGCAACAAAGGCCCAATTATCTGCAAGAAAAATTCTGCAGGCTTTGTGCTTCATGGCATCCTACATTCTACTAATTCCATATGCAAGACTGCATATGAGAAAACTTCAGTGGTACCTAAAAAGTGTTTGGACTCAGCATTGCCACAGCCTGGAAACAATAATTACTCTCATTCCCTGCCTGCAACAGGAGTTTCGATGGTGGGCGAAGACCTGTCACCAGAACAAGGGACAGCCATTCACCTTACCCCCAGCCAGGCAGACATTGACAACGGATGCATCAGATTATGCCTGGGGGTGCACACATGGCAGGAAGATGTATTCAAGGCACATAGTCCGCCAACCAAATGCATCTACATATCAATCAAAAAGAGATGCTAGCTGTTCAGAATGCCCTGACAGCCCTCAAGGACCTACTTCATCCGGGACAACTACTGATAAAGAGAGACAATACCACGGTCATGTGGTATATAAACAAGCAGGGAGGCACTCATTCTTACCCCCTCTGCAGACTAGCCATGACTTTGTAGGATACAGCATTGACTTACCAAGTACAGCTGCAGGCACAATTCCTGCCAGGAAAGATAAATACTCTGTCAGACGAACTAACAGAAACCTTATGGATCCCCACGAGTGGAAATTGGATCCACAAGTCTTCAATATGATAATAAGGAAATGGGGATGCCCGGACATAGACCTATTTGCCTCTCCTCACAACTGCCAAGAACTTATCACAGACAAGCATGGAAAGTGGGTGCCCTATCTTTCAGCTGGAAAAACTTAACAGTATATGCCTTTCCTCCACTGTCTCTCCTCCCCAAGGTGCTCCTAAAGGTCAGACAAGAAAAGCCAAAAATGATACTGATTGCCCCAGACTGGCCCCGCCAGTACTGGTATCCAATCCTAAGGAACTTGTCTCAATGCCCAGCCTGGACCTTACCTCAAATACCTCACCCACTGTCCCAACAAAACAATCAGATCCTGCACAGCCAACTCAAGACCTTAAATCTGCCAGCATGGCGGATAATGTAGTCATACAAAACACACCTCTCACTAAAGCGGTGATGGATGTCATTTTGGAGGCCAGGAGGCCTAGTACTAGAAAATCTTATGCTGGAAAATGGAAGAGATTCTGTGCCTGGAACCAGGCACAAGGAATTGATACAGCAGTACCAAATATTCCTCAGATTTTGCAATACCTAACTGAGATGCTGGACAAAGGCCTATCCTTTTCATCAATTAAAATTCATGCCTCTGCCATTTTGGCTCATTACAATACAGAGCCACCAATCTTTTCTCATCCTTTGTTAAGGCAATAACTCAGAGGAGTCAAAAACTTAAGGCCTTCAAGGAGATCACCAATACCTGCATGGGGCCTCAATTATGTTTTGGAAAACCTCACTCTGCCTCCTTTTGAGCCAGCCTCTACAGCTGATATAAAGTTTTTATCTTGGAAAACAGCTCTGCTCCTAGCAATAACCTCTGCAAGATGAGTCTCAGAGCTACAAGCACTCATGGCTGTGGAACCTTTTATCATTTTTTATCCGGACAGGGTTTCTCTGTGGACAAACCCGACATTTATGCCTAATGTAGTGTCCAGTGTGGCCCTTAACCAAACTATTCATCTGCCTACTTTTTATCCAAACCCACAGAATAAGGGGGAGAGAATTCTGCATTCTTTGGACATACACAGACAGCTACGCTTCTACTTGAACAGAACCAAAGCTTTCAGAAAGACTGAGCAACTACTAGTGGCATACGCTGCAGGATCACAAGGAAAGGCTATCTCAAAGCAGACTATTTCAAAGTGGATAGGCCACTGCATTTGTTTCTGCTATTCACAACATGGCAAGCTAGTGCCTAAGGGCATTAGGCCACATTCTACCAGAGCAGCAGCCACTTCAGCAGCCTTCCTCAGGGGAGTACCAACCAAAGACATTTTAGAGGCTGCTACCTGGAGTTCAGTGCACACCTTTACAAAGCACTATCATTTACCACTCTACTCTAAATCCAGGGCATGCTTTGCCACTGCAGTTCTGCAGGGCCGCATAGCCACTCCTAATGCTATTTAGTTCCAGCCTCCCAACCATAACTTTGGGATTCAACCCAAGTGTAATGACTGCAACAGTGAAACACGAAGAACATAGTACAGTTGTGTACACTTACCATAAATGTAGATGTTCGAGTGTATTCACTGTTGCAGTCCAGGTTACCCACCCAGCATCCTCCATCTCTTTTTTGCTGGAACTTAGCTGCACTTCTCTCATCTATACAACCTATGTGGTGTATTTGCTTGTAGATGAAGGTATAATATATTTTGGTGCATGCATGTTTGATTGGCATATTTTTAGCCTTCCCTTTTGGGGGCACCTGACATCTGGGGCAAGAAAAACTGAAGAAAATGGCGTCGGCTGCATCTTTTATACCCCTGGCGCACTGACGTCAGGGAAGAGGCGATAGCAACCGACGCCGGACCAAGACTTTGGAATTCAGGCCGACTGAGGGTAGCCTGCCAGCAGGATAACCCAAGTGTATTGACTGCAACAGTGAATACACTCGAACATCTACATTTATGGTAAGTGTACACAACTGTACTTTCTCCTTCCTGATGATTTGATTAATCTTATGGCACAGAGGGCATGAAAGGACCCTAATAATACAGAACCAATCCCTAGCAAACCAGACAGAATACTAGTAGCTCCAAAAGACAGAAAACACTGGTTCAAAGGTCCTCTAGTAGATGCCATGGTAGTAGCAGTGGTCTTGAAGAAAGAACTGTCCAAAGTGGGTTCTTCTGTCCATAGAGACTCCAGAGCTTTAGACAGACTAGAGAAACAGATTTATTCTTCAGCAGCTTTTGCTTTCAGGGCACCAAATTACCTTGCTTATTTGACTTGTTTCCAAAGAGACTTGATCAAGGAGACATCCACATCTCTTGTGTAACTTACATTGGATGCCCAAATGATAGTGGACACCCAAATGTCTATTCTACATTCTACTTTTAATGTTGCCATGTGACTGCTTTCAAATGCAGTAAATGGCACAACAAGACCAGCTGTTATTTATTTTATTTATTTATTTGACATTTGTTTACTGGGGTGGTCTGACTGGGTCTACAGAATCTGTTTTCAGCAGAGGCCCGGGGAGAAAAGCTCCACATACAGTACAATACACATACAGTATAATCCAATGCAATAAAGATTACATTAAAAATACTACACATCTAAACAGTTCTATAGTTAAAACATTACAGACGATGATAGTCACTCTCATCATACATGATGTAGAAATAGCAGCCAGAAAGTTAGTGATGCAGCCATATAGCAAGAGAGAGTTAAGAAGGATTGAAGCAATAAAAGCCTGAGCAGCAGCTTAAGAATATGGTATAGAAGCAGACAAGGGGTTAGAAGAGCTTTAGGATCTTGCAGTCTGTGAAGGATTGAAATGTGAGAGAAGAGGAAGATCTGAGCATTAGGCAGGTTTTATGCAGGAGCACAGCCATGTATTTTTAAGATGATATTTTAAAGAGGCTTTGAAATGGGTTAGGCCAGGAATAAGCCTGGTAGCTAGAAGTAGTGAATTCCAGTGTATTGAGACAGAGTATGAATACAGAGAGTGACCAGGTTTTCTTGTGGGTTTTGAGATAGCCAAGAGATTTTTGCCTTCTGATCGTAGGGATCGATTTGGTGTGTAAGATGTGACTAGATTGGCTAGTGCAGGGCAGACAGTAGGCTTGAAAATAAGGTTGTGCAAGGTGGATAGCTGAATAAAGGCAAGTTGATTGGGTAGTTCAAGCCAGTTTAATTCTAGGAGTGGTTTACAGTGGTGTGTGCGATATTTAGAGTTTGTGGCAAACTTTGCAACTTTGTTGTAGCACTGTGCCAACTTGCATAGTGTAGAATTTTATAAGTTAGTTAAGATAGGGGCACCATACAGAAGAGAGGGAAGTAAAAATGTTTTGCAAGGGTAGTTTTGGTTGCTGCAGTAAAAAAAAATGTTTGTTTCTATATGAGTCCCATTTTTGATGAGTTTTCTTTATATTTTGCTGTATATGGGGGTCAAATGAAGGTTTATTGTCAATGATAACACCTAGAAGTTTGGTTTCCTGCACTATTTCTATGGCAGTGTTGTCAGATGCAAGGATGTTGAAATGATCAGTGACAAGGGAGGTGTTTTTGGGGTGAAAGAGTACTAGTTTTGTCTTCTTTGGATTAAGAAAGAGTTGGGCATTTCTTAGCCAGGATTCAACTGCTGTAAAGGACTGCTGAGTTTTTGAGAGTAGTTCTGGTAGTGATTGAGCAGTGCAGATTATGGTGGCATCATCAGCATACTGAATCAGGGTCCCAGGGTGAAAGGTCATGTGAAGGTTGTTTGTGAAAATATTGGAGTAGGGGTCCTAGGATGGAGCCTTGGGTGGCTCCACTAGGGTTGTGGAGAAAGGGGAGAGTGTTGAACCATTTCAAGGTAGCTCTGAAACCATTTTACTGTGTTATGTGAGAAGCCTAAGTTAGACAGTGTGTTCAAAAGTAATGGGTGAGACACTGTGTCAAAGGCCTTAGAGAGATCAAGGAATACTGAGGCTGTATAGCATCTTGCATCTCTGGCCTTGTTCACAGTGTCTGTAAAAGATAATAGGGCTGTAGCTGTGCTGTGGCTAGGTCGCAAGCCATGTTGGGTTTTGGTTAAAAGATTGGTTTGCAATAGATATTGCATTACCTGCTGATGGATACCTCTATCAAGAATTTTTGATATGGGTGACAAGATGGATATAGGACAGAAATTGGATAAATCAAAAGAGTTGCCTCCTTTGTGGATGGGGGTAATGTGAGATTGTTTCCATATGGTAGGTACTTCTGATTCGGATTAAGATCTATTTATTAGGATACTGATTGGGTAGGTAACTGAGTTAGCAGCCAGTTTGAGGTAGTACGGGGGGAGATTGTCAACTGAAGTAGAGCAGGGTTTTAGTTTTTGTAGCAATTTCTTAATGGTGTCAGTGGGTATGGGCTGAAATGAAAATGGGGTTTGTATGACATTTTGTTGAGTATGGGGGTTAGTAATGACAGGGTTAGAAGTAGTTGATGGCCTGGGGTTGGTGTCTGAATAGGTTGAAGGGTGGGGGGTTCCAGCATTAGGGGTGTTGGTAAGTCTGAAATTGATTTTATGAAGTGCTTGTTAAAGTTTTCGGCTGTTTGTGATGGAGAGGTATCAGGGGATAGGGTGTGCTCTCTATTTCTTCCAGGGTTAAGTAGAGAAGATATGGAGTGCCAAAATTTACTGGGGTTGATTTTATGCTGGAATTGAAGCGAATAATATGTCTTCTTATCTCTGTTGATGAGTTTTGCCACTTTTGTTTCCAGGTTGACCAGGCTAGGCCCCTTTGCTTCATCAGGTGTTTACACTCCTTAGAGAGCCATGGTGCTGAGTTCTTTTTGATTCTTTTC
Organism: Protopterus annectens; assembly: GCF_019279795.1. Classification (NCBI taxonomy): domain Eukaryota; kingdom Metazoa; phylum Chordata; order Ceratodontiformes; family Protopteridae; genus Protopterus; species Protopterus annectens. The sequence continues at coordinate 1,655,412,329 of NC_056732.1, forward strand.
ATACGAATGGGAGCTGGTGTATTAAGTATGTGAAGGAAGGTGTTATTAAAGTATAGTACAGCATCATTAAGGGACAGTTGTTTAAGGGGTGTCCAGTCTATTTCCTGTAGGAGATTGCTGAATTTATGCTGACAAAAATTAACTGAGTTCCTTACTGATTTTAAAGTGCGTACTCTTAGTTGTTGGGAGTTTGTTCTAAGGAAGTAAGCTGGTAGATGATCACTCAGGGAGCTAGGCAGTGTACCAGAAGAGAGGTAATTGGCAGGGTGGGATACGAGGATCCATTCTAGGGTGGATTGGCAGACAAGATCTTTGCTGTATCTTGTTGGAGCATTGATAAGCTGAGAAAAAACATACAGATTTATACTGTTTGTGGGGGAGTTGGAAGCTATGGTTTGCCAATCTATATTTACATCTCATAAGATTATTGTTTCAAGGTTTATTGTTTGGGATGTCCAAGATAAAATATTTTCCAACACTGGTATATTGTTACCTGGCGGGATTATTACTGTTATGCAAATTATTTTTGATATATTAAGGTTTAAAAAGGAGATTAGTACCGCAGCACTGGAAAAGATGGGTATATTACTGGTATAGGATGTGATGTTGAATGTAGAGGAATATAGAAGTGCTATCCCTCCCACCTTTTTTTTTAGATCTATCTCTTCTGGTTATTGCAAAGTTTGGCGGTATTATTTCTTGAGTCTTTTACATTGGGATATAGCCATGTTTCAGTAAGGGCTAGTATGTCAGGTTTATTTTGATCAATCCAGGCATGCAGTGGAGCTATTTTATTACATATACTTCTAAGGTTAAGTGTACGTATGTTTAAGTCTTTGGGGTTACTCTTGTGGTAAGGATTAGAGGGTCGGCCAAGGTTAGGATGTATGTCTCCACATTTGAGTAGATAGGTAATGAGGAATGCGTACCATGGGAAGTGTTTTTTATTCCTAGGTGAGAGTACTGGTGTCAAGTGTGGTTTCATAGGAGGTGAGGAGGCCAGTTTGTGGCTTGAATAGAATGGGAGGGTATAGGTGAAAAGCTGGGAGGAGATATGTGAGAAGCTGTGTTGTTTATTGGGGAGAGGGTTAGAGGAGGTTGTTGATGTGTATTGGTGTTTGGGGGTATGCAAAGATATAGCTGTAGTGAGGTTGAGAATTAAGAGTAACAAGGCTAGGCAAGTAAGGAGGAGCATGTCAGCTGTGGTAGTGGGTTTAAAAACAGTAAAAGTGGAATTTGTGTGTTTGAATGCAGTACTGGTGTAAATAAAGATTGTTATCATGTGATATGTGTGCAGCTGAAGGTAACGTTGGAATGTTTTGACTTCAGAGTGGGCTTTGATAATGTGGTTAGGTGTTTTACCTTGCAGTTTGTGATAAGGATGGGTGGGGTTGATGTGATTGGGCAGTAGTAAAATTATGGTGCAGTGCTAGTTTGTGTGTGTATAGTAGAGATGGTGGTAAGCGTGGAGTTAATTTAAAATAGTTTGAGGTGGTGATTGTACTGTGATGGTAGAGTAGAGTAAGATGCAAAAATTGTATAGTAGTGGGCATGGGAGTTCAAGGGGATGGTTGTAAGGGAGAGCAGATAAGTTTGGCTAAATAAAAGAAAGTAAGTTGTGCATGAAATGTGAGTGTGGGCAAGGTTGGGTTGTATGTAATTAGATCATGGGAATGAGGGGGAGTGGTTTGCGTAGGATAAGAGTAGAGGTGCTGGGGGAAGGGCAGGGGAGCAGAATGAGCGGAGCAGGTAGAACTCCCCAGATGGTTTACCACCATAAACAGTCAGTGAGGTAGGATGTTCATGGATACAAAAGACAAGTTGTCTGAACTCTAAATACTTGCCTCTAGTCACTGCATCTAATTTTATATTTATGGGCTTTTCAATGTCTTTCCAGGGATATGTTACACTGATAGTGAAATATGCTGAAGTGTTAATGCAGCTTCACCTTCAGCAGTAAAAAGGCCTATGAGTGTGGGTGAATGAGTGGGGATGGGGCTATCCTTCTAGCAGCACTACAAAACAATGCAAAACTAGACTTAAATTAAATTATTTTCATATTGCCTCACAGAGATTTAACTTTATTTGTTGCTTGTGTACTTCCTGCCAACTGCAGGTGAAATTCAGCTGTGCAAGTTCTTTAAGTAGTACGATATGATAAGTCTGACTACTGCTGCTGCTGCAGAAGGAATATGTGCTTACTTCACTGGGAGGGAGGGAGAGAGAGAGAAAGTCTGATGGTTGAACTAGTTAGGTACAGTACTATTTGTCAATACTCATCCATCTTAAGTAATGTTTGGCAAACAAGAGTAGTGCATTATATTTCACAGTTTTGCGTTTCAGCTTTCTAACCTTTAAACAGGACAATAAGCATACAGGAGATATTTGTAGGTATGCAAGTATGGGATTACTAAAAATAAAAATGGTGGCTTACACACTATAGAAGGACAGAAAGAAAAATGCACTAAACTAATGAGATATGTGTATGCATGCAAGTGTGGGGTTACTGAGTTGTAGGTTTACAGATGTTAGAGGGACAGGAGGCAAGCCGATCCATTAGTTCCCACTCTTTGCTGCACAACATACAGTCTGTAAGTCTGATATTTAAGCACTTAGAAAAGGCAGCCAGCTAGAGAGTGTAACATATATAAAAATAAAAAAGGAAGCAACTCTAGAGAATGACAAAACTTTTCACAAACAGAAACTCTCATATACTAACAATCACCTATATTATCCAGTAACTGTGCTGTTCATACAAACATAAAATCAGGTATTACAATAGAAGGCTTCGGTAGAAGTGAGTGGAAACATATATACATAACATAAACATATGTACTGCAGATTAGCAGGGAGAAAGAAAAAGAAAAAAGAATAAAAAAGAAAGAACAGTTAGCCAGATGGCAACAGACTATAGACTTACTTGGCGTAACTGCAGTACAAACAACAACAAGAAAAATGTTGATGGTTTCACTGAATCCTTCTGTAAAACACCCAGTCAGTAAAAACTTGATAATTCAATTTCTACACCATGTTACTGGCATTACCATGCATTGCTATGCCTGGATGTGGCTTTGCAACTTCGCAGAAAACTTGTAGGTGTCCTTCATTAATACTCCTTTCAATGGTTCCACGCTATTTGGATCCAAGGTAAAATAAATGCTTACCATGAGTGAACAAGATGGCAAGACCCTAACTGCCATAAGAATTTGTTTCTCTATTCCACAAAGATCTTACTCCAGGAGTCAAAGGAGAGATAAGAAGATCTGGTTCAAGACATCACAGGATTTTCACCATGACACTCCTTGGAATAGGCCTCCCAGAGGCAGAAGAGGTAACATGAATGCCCTACAGGCTGAAGCGGACCGTATAGGCAGGGTTTCCATGGTCCCTTCATGAGAAACCATACCAGTCTCCCTGAAGAGTTACCCAACTGCTCCATGCAGGAAGCAGTCAGGGAGTGCCTAACCTTATACCCACAAACCTAACAAGTTATTGCTTCCACTTCATGGGTGTTAAGGGTAATCACCTGATGCTATACCATACCCTAAAAATTTCTGATACTCTGTCCAATCAGTTGGAATTCACAACAACAGAAATTTCAAAGTTGCTTGAGTTGTTCAGCATATCCCCCCCAGACTGGTTAGAATCCAGAATCTGTTGTATATCCAGCCAGCAACCAGAAGTCTACATGCTCCTGCGAGGTACATGCTATGCCGCACATCATCCCACATATGTCGGCCATAAAGAGATGTCGACACGCACCTACCTCAGAACTTTTCTGCTGCCTGTCCAGTCACCTGCTCCAGAGGTTCATTTGCCAGAACAGTTGTGTACCAGATAAGTACACCTTTGCTACAGCTTGTTTGTTGGGTGATTTCCTGTCGGCTAGGAAGGGCAAGTGTCAGTGTGGAAGGCAGATTCCACATAAAGATGCCCATGACCTTTGTTTGTTCTGTCTAGGCCCAGACCACGACCACACCACGTGCACTATCTTTAAGTCGTTTGTCCTGAAGACCCTTCGGAGCCACTTAGCATTGTTCAAATTTTAGAGAACCAATGCCTTAAGCATCTTGCATGGGAGATGAAGGTGAAGTTGGGGCCTTCGGACGAGCCCTTAGCGAAAAAGGCCAAGAAACCCTGGCTTGAACTTCCAACTGCGCCCTCTCTTCCCATTGTCTCTCCTGAGGCCGAACGGGAGGTGGTGGGTGTCCCTTCATTGGGTACCACAGAGGAATCCCCAAAGGAGTCTAACAGCACGTCTGTGAGGGAAGAGTAGGTGTCTAATCAGGGCAAAAAGGAGGAACCAAGGCTTGTTATCTTCGAAAGTCCTTGGAGTATCACACAAATCAATGTGCATGAAGCTGTGCTTACAGATGTAGTGGAATGTAGGCTGACTTCGGGTCCTTCCAGTTTTCACCACATGGAAGCCCCTAAGAAGAAGCTTAAAACAAAGCATGTCACTTCTGTTCCACAACAGCAAACTCCTGATTAGCAGGATTTTTATGAAAGCCTCTTCAATGCTTTTATGGCTCTGCACCAACCCTCTCCTTCTTCTGTCTCTCTGCAGGCCTTTTCTCCTTCTACTGCCTTTAAGGAGACAGCTGCAGATACCTCTTCAAATGAGGAGGAATCTTCTGGAGAGGAGTCCTCGGCCTACTCCACCCAAATAGTTTCCTTCCCACCTTGGGTATGCCTCCCCAGGGAAGAAATCTAATGGTACAGATTCCTCTGGGGAGGATATTTCCTTTGGAGAAACTATCCACAAAATGAAAGATTTTTTCAAGTGGGATTGTTCCCAAGTTTCTGATATACAGAAGAGGTGTTATGACCTCTTGCAGATGTATTCTCCACCCCCCTCTGCCGTTCCTCCAGTCTGCCAGCTTTTCTGGATGCCTTCATTGCTGCTTACCAGTGTCCAGATTTTCATTCTCCTGCTCCCAAGCATCCGGACAAGTTTTAAAAAGTATCTAAGGTCTCCAAGTTGCTTTTCAAGGCTCCTTCTGCTGACCCAGCTACCATTTCAGTTTCTGCTGAGAAGGCCTTAAAATTGCTTCCATCCACCTCTCTATTGCCCTCTAATAAGGTTATGGAGCGACTTGGGAAAAAAGTTTACACCTCTGCCACTCAGGCCTTCCGGGCAATTATTTACCAGACTCACATGGCCAAATACTCTGTGGCTTTTCTTTCAAATGCAGGGAAACTACTTTCAGACCTCCCAGATTCTCCAACCATATCACAGTTAGATGCTGCCCTGTACTCCTTTCTCAGCGGACAATTCAAGAGGTCCCCTCCAACAAGCAAGGGAAATGTTTTTACTCCAGGATGTTTTTGGTCCCCAGGAAGGATGGCCCTTGGAGACCCATCCTGGACCATTCCCATTTAAGCACCTTTCTAAAAGTCCTATCCTTTTGTATGCTGACTTTGCCCTCTCTTCTCCTTCTCATTCTTCCCCAGGCATTTTTGGTATCTTTAGATGTAAAATGTACTTATCTTCACATCAACATTCATCCTCAGTTCAAGAAATGTTTATGTTTTTTCTGTTGCTTCCATGCATTTTCAGTTCTGTGTTTTGCTCTTTGGTCTCTCTAAGGCACCAAAGGTCTTCACAAAATGGTTGGCTCCTGTCATTCTGCAGAATGCAGGGAATTCAGATTTTCCCTTATCCCAATGACCTTCTTATCCAAGCCCAGTCTCCAGGCCTTCTTCAGGAAAATCTTTCCTTCACTGTTGCCCTTCTGGAGAGTCTAGTTTCACTATAAACTACCAGATGTCCTCTCTGTTCCCTTCGCAAGACCACATTTTCCTGGGCTGCAGGATCCAAACAGACAAGATGTTAGCCTCACTTCCCACAGAAAAGGTGCTATTCCTCACCTCTTACTTCCAGAGCATCCTACTCCTGCAGTCTCTGACGGCCAGGGATTTCCTACACCTCCTAGGGTTTATGGCTTCTACCATTCCCATGCTTCCCTTGGCCAAATTGTACATGAGTAAGTTTCAGTTATTCCTAAGAACAGTTTGGATGCAGCACTAACACTGTTTGGAATTCACAATTCTGCTGCTACCCTGCATAAAAAAGGAGTAGGATTGATGGATCCTCCATTTGACTACAAACCTTGTTCTTTCCCAACAACCACTCCACCCCTGTCTAGAGTTATAGACAGACTCTTCCGACACAGGATGGGGTGCACTTCTTCAACCTGGAGGGTCAGAGATGTTTGGTCTCCCAAACAGGCAAAGGAACATGTCAGTGTTAAGGAGATGAGAGCTCTTGTTTTTGCCCTACAAATCTTCAAAAGCAAGCTAGTTCCAGGGGTGCTGAGGTGGTTCACAGACAACACCACAGCCCTTTGCTACATCAACAAACAGGGGGGACAAAGACTAACCTCCTATGCAGACTAGCCCTACTCACTTGGGAGTTAGCCTTACAAAACCAAATTACCCTTTAGGCAGTTTATCTCCCCTCAGTTCAGAATGTAGTGGCAGACTCATTAAGCAGGTCCACAACCCAATCCCACGATTGGATATTACACAGGGGTGTGTTTCTAGACCTAATCCATCATTGGGGTATACCTTAGATAGATCTTTTTGCTTCCCCCATGAACAGACAACTTCCAAAATTTTGTGCCAGGGTCCCACGTCCCCTGGCCTGGATTATTCTCTTGGAAGGGGATGTTTCTGTATACATTTCCCCTCTTGCCTCTCCTACAAAAGGTCCTAATGAAGATTCAGCAGGATCAGCTAGAAATCCTGGTGACTCCCTTTTGGCCAAGGCAGCACTTGTTCTCCCTTCTCCTGCACTTAGCCAGGGGCTATCATCACAAGTTACCCCAGAGGATGGATCTACTCACACAGGACAAGGGAAGCCTAATACATCCACTGCTGTCAACTCTGAACTTGGCTTTCTGGGTGATAGGGTTTTAATCCCTTTTAGACACCTATTTTTAGAGGACGTGCTTCAACTTCTGTTGGAGGTCAGAAAACACACTACTAGGAAATCCTATGATGTTATGTTGTCCTATTGCGCCTTCATTCTTACATGTGGGTTCGGAGCTGATCCTCTGCTCCAACGTGGCCTATTACAGAAGCTCGAAGTCTCTAAGTTGGCTTGTGGCAAGGTAGGCATCCCATCAGGCAGTGGTATCAATCCTCAGATCTCGTTTGCTGTTTTATGAGTTCAGAAGTGCTCTTCTTGGCCGTGGCTAAGTTAAACTTTTCTTCTGTATTTTCATATATATAGCTTGTTTTTCTCAGGTAGAATATAGTTAGAATAATTTTATTTAGATAATAGTTAATCTTAGGTATTGTTAAATAGTTGTCGCTGGTTTGTCAGCTGTTTGGCCGATGTTTTTTCTGCAGGCCTGTTTTGTCGGTATCCTGTAGTGGTAGTTAGATTATTTCTGTTTAGAATTTGCTGTTTCTTCTTGTTGAGCCCTTTGTCGGCTCTTTACTAGTTGATAAGTGTGTATTTACAATACAGGACTTACTATATTTTAGTCCATTTGTTTGGTATTAGCTTCTGCTTGTGTGTTTGTTGTCTAGGCTTAGGTAACTTAGTTAACTGTTTCCAAGGTCTAGGCCCATTTAATTTAGAGGACCTAGTCCTCTATTAATCTTGCCTTTTCTTTTAATAGTGTGGTGTGTTCCTTTCCCGTTCTTTTTAGGGCTAGGCCTGTTTAAGTTAGAGGACCTAATCCTCTCATTGGATTTACTATTTAATGTGGTGTGTTGTTTCTCCTCCTTCCAGTAGTTAGGGTCCGTTTTTAGTTAGAGAACCTTTTTGTACCTGATAGCACTTTTCTGCCTTTGTTACAGAGTGACAGTTATGTCTAAGGAGTCGAAAGAGAAGGATCATGAACATTCGGGTTTTAAAAAAAAGTTAAAAATGTACTCAGAAAATGTCCATAACGGATGGGCATAGTGTATGTGTCTACTGCATGGGGGCCATTCACTTTCAAGAGACTTGTACTTTTTGTCACTCGTTTAGCTCAAGAGTCCTTCAAGAAAGGAAAAACAAATTGATTTTGAAAGGTCTCCTGAAGCCATCCTTTGAGGAAGATTTAGGTAGTTCTTCTTCCGCACAATCAGCAAAGTCTCCCTCTAGCCGGAAAGAAAAGGCCATCTCCAGTGTCCTCTGAGAAATCTGGACCTCCTGAGAAAATACCAAAAAAGACTCACACCTCATTGGCTCCACTGCCCACAGAACTGACTGAGGTTATTACTATTGACATGCCTATATCGGCCCCAAGAACTTTGGAGCCGAAAAAGGATTCTTCAGCTCGGAGCCGGTCAACAGATGTTCCACTGGTCTCCCCTACTTTGAGATCACCTATTTTTTAAAGATCTCTCTCTCCTATCCTTTCCTCCAGGTCCTCTAGGAGCCTATCAGATCAGGATGTGGAGAGGGTGGTGCGCAGACTCTTGAAGGCGCTGAGGTTGACATATTTGCTCTTGGCTCCTGCACAACTGGCCTCGCAGCCGTCCAAATCTTTGACATCCATTACTTTTTGTCCTCGAGCCTATCGGAGCCAGAATATCCAGTACCGCTTGCTATAGAACCTTCGGCTCCAGCACCACATGAGGCCCTACTGGAAACGATATCTGCTCCGACACTCTCAGTGTCGCCTGTAGTGTCTAGGAGCACAAGTTTACCGATCGGCCCCGAGGGAGATTCTCGGACCCGAGCCTCTTTGTTTCCGAGTCTACCTTTTGGTGCGTCGGCTCGACTGAGCTTGGCTCCTACATCGGCTTCGGAACCGATCTCCCTGGAACCAGGGGCTACCTGTACTTCTTCAGAACCAGTGGTGTCCTCGGAACCGGAGGAGTCAGCCTTTGAGCTGATGAGAAGTGTGCTGGGCAAATCTACAGCTCTGAGCAAAGATGCTGATGTTCTTCCCCCAAAAGCATCAGATTCTGTCTTGGTACCACCCTATCCACAAAACAGCAGAGATCTGCAGCCTCAAGAGCACCCTCTGGGTGGTCCCCATTCTTCCAAGACCTTCTCAGAATACCCTTCTGAGGAGCCTCCTCGGAAGAAAACATGCAAGATGAAGCATGTAGACTCCCCTGATGTGTGTTATCTCTGACACTGACCTTGAGGAGTCAGAAGGGTCCTCGCAGTTGTCCTCTGATGATATCTCCTTTGCAGATATCCTTGGAATCCTAAAACAGAGAGGCGGCTGGACTACCATCACCCCTTCTGATGGAGTCGGTGTACCTGAAGGCTTTTGGATCTCAACCTTCAACCTCTTGGGTGTCTCTGCCTTTCGATGAGCTCATGGACTTGTTCAGTCAAAAGGAGTGGGAACCACCTGACACGATGGAGCCAGTCCCTATGAGGTCAAACAAGTTTTTGTCAGCCCCCAAGGAAAAAGATTTCTTGACTAAAGGTGTACCGGTAGAGGCTATGGTGGTGGCAGCAGCCACTAAGAAGGAGCTTGCAGAGACATCATCTGTCCATATGCCGAACAAAGAGTCTTGAACAACAGACAGATATGGGAAGTGTGTTTTTTCTTCAGCAGCTTTCACCCTTAGATCGCTGAATTATCTTATCCAATTTACAAGGCTTGAGAGAGAGATCCTGAAGGAACTATGAGGTACTCTGCAAGGTACTTCAGCTGCGGGGGTACTAGAAAAGGTTACCACTAAGTTATCCACCTTAAACTCCATAATGAATTCCTCCATGAGACTGATATCATACACAGCAGATGGAGCAAGTAGGGCAGGGGGTTCAGGAGTTTTTCTGAGGAGACACTCCTGGATGCGCTTGTGTAACTTTGCAGAACCCTTTAAGTCTACCTTCACTAATGCCCCTTTTGACGGTTCCTCACTTTTTGGACCAAAAGTTAAGGATACACTCACCAGATGGGAGCAGGAAGGGAAAACTCTCTCTGCCGTTGGAGTACATTTTTCCATCCCTTCAAGACCCTACCCTAAATGGCAGAAAGGCGGTAAGATGTGGTTCAAGAAATCCCAGAGATTTTTCCCAGACGCATGAGGTAATTCCTTCCCAAGGGGCAGAGGGGGAGGAAATAATGGTAGACGAAGTCCTAGAGGCAGAGGGGGCCTGCAAAATCAGGGCGACTGTGATTCCTTTTGTAGACGTCCCTATTAGTGCTCCTGAAAGGAGGCCCGACTGTGCTACTCTGAAGCCAGTTGGGGGACATTTATCTTTTTAACCAGAAGCCTGGCACAACATCACAAAAGACAAGTGGGTACAAAACATAATATCCAGAGAATACTTCATACCCTTTTCCCACCCCCCCTCCTCGAACCAGAAAAATCCTGGATGTTCCACCCAATCTCAGGGATCAAGCAACCATAGAAATTCAAAGGTTGCTAAACAAAAGAGTCATCCAAACTGTCCCCGTAGACCAAATCGTTTTTAGTACCAAAAAGAACAGGAGACTGAAGGCCCATATTGGATCTCAGCAAACTAAACGAATCAGTCAAGAAATCCAAGCTCCAAATGATACACTGCAGTCAGTACTCCCCCTTTTAGGGCGAGACAATTGGATGTGCTCGATAGACCTCCAAGATGCATACTACCACATAAAAATGGACAGCGCATCGAGGAATCACTTACGCTTCCGGCTGGGAGCCAATCACTATCAGTTTCGTGCTCTGCTCTTTGATCTCACTATAGCCCTCAGAGTGTTCACCAAATGCGTTGCAGTAGTAATGGCTCACTTGAGACGTCTTGGATTCTGAGTGTTTCCATACCTGGACGACTGGCTCTTAACTGCCACCACCAAGCATTAACTTCAACAGGCGAGAGACATGCCCCTACAAAGTGCTCAGCTAGGCATTACAATAAACTTGCAAAAATCTGCCTTGTGGCTCTGTTAGCATATTACCTTTCTAGGTACAGAAATAGACACCGTTTCGATGATGGCTCACCTTCCCGCAGACAGAGTTGCGAATCTCAAACAATAGATATTGCTTCTTCTTCCCAAACACAAGGTCAAGGCAAAGATAGTGCTCAGACTACTGGGAACAATGGCCTCAACCATAACCCTCTTTCCCTTAGCCAGGATGCATATGAGAATTCTACAGTGGTTACTTTTCTCCCAGTGGTCGCTTCAGGAACTTCCTCTATCTCACCTAATCATAATAACAGAAACTTGCAAGAAGGATCTTTGTTGGTGGATTCAGTCCAACGAGTTAACCATCGGGAGACCATTTGTTCCACATCAGCCTGTTGCTACTGTGACCACGGATGCTTCCCAGATAAAGTGAGGGGGCATTACCCGGGAAAGACAGTCCAAGCCATATGGCAAGAACACAAGGCCCATTTAGACATCAGTGTTCTAGAGATGAGAGCAGTACTTCTGGCGTTGCAAGCACTCTACAACTCTCTTCCTCTAGGGAAGATTGCAATCCAGTCAGACAATATGTCAGTGGTATGGTATATAAATAAACAGTGAGGAACCAGATCATACCCACTTTATCGAGAGGCTCTGGGGGTTTGGCAGTGGGCAATCTCTTCCCATCGCTTTCTAGTAGCAACGCACATCCTGGGAAAGTCCAGTGTAAGAGCCGGCAAGCTCAGCAGGGCACTATTGATGCCTCACGAGTGGTCTCTAAATCAGAACGTAGCGGAAGAGATCTTCCGCAAATGGGGCCAGCCTTGCTGCAATCTTTTTTGCCACCCCTATAAACGCCAAATGCAGCAGCTTCTTTGCCCTAATCCCCCCTCCGAGGGAGACACAGAGAGACACACTTGTTCACAATTGGCCCTCAGGACTTCTTTATGCTTTTCCCTAAATTTTCCCTTATATCAAAAGTCGTACAGAAAGCAAAATCCTTCGTAAGCAAGATGATTCTCATTGCTCCATATTGGCCTTATCAGATTTGGTTCCCCTTTTCTCGGGCCTTATCTACTGGAGGATCCATGGATTCTGGACCCAGTTCCAGACCTGCTGACACATATGTCAGGAACGCTCCACTCTTCTCTCCACACCCTCAGCTTGACAGCTTGGCTGCTCTACTTCCAACTTTAGTCAGGTTTCAGGATTTCACTTCAGCAGTAAAACACATTTTGATATCCTCTCATAAGGTTTCTTCCAGAAAACTGTATACTAGCAAATGGAAAAGATTTTCTTTCTGGGCGCAGACCAGAAACATAGACCCCTTCACTGCCCCAATTTCTTCAATTTTGGATTTTGTTTCGGAACTCTTCCACCAAGGCTCAGTCGCTGCTACAGTTAAAGTCCAGCTAGCAGCTATCTCCAATTTCCACTTAGGACAGCATACACCTAACTTGATGGCACATAGACTGTGTAAAGCATTTTTGAAAGGCACTTCCTTATCGAGACCTCCATTTAAAGAACCTGTCCCTCCTTGGGACTTAAACTTTGTTCTGTCACACTTAAACTCACCACACTTTGAACTTCTTCCACATGCGATCTAAAGTTCCTCTCTTGGAAAACTATTTTTCTGGTAGCTATAGCTTCAGCTAGAAGAGTTTCAGAGCTACAAGCGGGTTCAGTCAATCTGCCCTATTTGATTTTCCATAAAGACAGGGTTTCGCTTTGAACTAACCCATCATTTGACCCTAAGATTTGCTGTCAATCTAATATTAACCAATGTATTGAGCTTCTAGTGTTCTTCCCTAACCATACCAACAAGGCAGATTACAGACTTCACCAACTTGATGTGCATAGACAACTTAGGTTTTGTCTCCACAGTACTAAAGATTTTAGGAAGTCAGATCAATTGTTCATATCCTTTTCAGAGGCAAGAAAGTGTATGCCAGTCACTAAAATCACTAATTGGCTTTCCAGTTGTATAACTTTTATATACTCCTCCAATAACAAGGATCTCCCCTTCAAAGTTAGAGCTCACTCAACCAGGTCAGTAGCAACATCCACTGCCTTTCAAGGCAAAATTTCAGTGGACAGTATTTGTGCAGCCACGACTTGGGCAAGCTCACATAATTTTATCACTCAATTCAAAGTTGATTTGGCCTCCAGGGACACAGCTTCCTTTGGTTCCACAGTGTTCAAAAGTGTATTCCCCGTGAGCCACCCAAGAAAAAGGTGCTAGGGACGCTGTCCTGCATGTAAGAATGAAGGAGAAATAGGACAACATAACATAAAGAAGTTATGTACTCACCATAACATTTGTTTGTTGTCCATCTCACCCTTCATTCTTACGAACCCACCCACCTACCCCCATCCAAATAATCCTAGAGGACCTGTTAGGAAAATTTTTGCTCTATCCTTTATGTTGGAGACCTTTCACTATTTTTTGTCGTTTCCTGAGGGTACAGTATAACTCTTTTCTATTATAGTCAGCAGCAAACAAGATCTGAGGATTGATACCACTGCATGATGGGATACCTACCTTGCCACGAGCCAACTTAGAGACTTTGAGCTTCTGTAATCGGCCGAGTCGGAGCCAAGGATCGGCTCTGAACCCACATGTAAGAATGAAGGTGAAGGGTGAGATGGACAACAAACATAGAACTTTATGGTGAGTACATAACTTCTAAATGAAAATTGTTTTCAATCTGGTGTTGCAAAAAGGGCCTACAGCCACTGTTAGTATATGTCCCGGTGGTTTTGTCTTATCTGTGTGAATTGATGAAGGGTGGACTGTCCTGTTCCTCAGTGAAGGCTCACCTTAGGCTCACCTTTCAGCCATTTCTGCTGGTCTGCCTATGTCCCCACCATTAGCTTCTAAGTTGGAGGTTAAACTGTTTCTTAAAGGCAGCCTTCATATTAGACCACCAAGAAAACCAATCCTTCCTCTTTGGGATGTCAGTTTTGTGTTAGAGAACCTTACATTGGCACATTTTGAACCAGAAAGCTCCTCTTCCCTACAACACTGCACATGGAAAACAGTCATGCTAGTGGTTATTAGGGTCTCAGATTTACACGCCCTGATGTCCTATTCCCCCTTCACAGCCTTTCATAGAGACAGGGTATCTTTGCATACCAGCCCTTCCTTTATGCCCTAGGTGGTAAATGAGTTGTCCCTTAATCAGTCTGTTAACCTTCCCACCGTTTTTCCTTCCCACTGTCTCCCAGTGAGAGAATCCTGCACACTTTGGATGTGCATTGGCAACTCAGATACTATCTTGACAAAACCAAACTTATCTGTAAATTTGAATGCCTGTTTGTGTCCTACCACCCAATGGCCCTGGGTCAGCCAGTGTTCAAGCCAACTATCTCCACCTGGATTTCTAAAGCTATTTCTTTCTACTGTTTTGCTAATGGTAAGTGACTTGCTTCTCCAGTGAGAGCACACTCCACAAGGGCAGTCTCCTCCTCTGGGGTTTTCTTTAAAGGCTTAGACACTTGCTCTATCATTGAGGCAGCTACCTGGTCCTCTGTTCATACTTTCATTAAACTTTACAAGTTTGATGTCATTTCCAAGTCTAGGGCTGGGTTTGCCACAGCAAATTTACATGGATTTGTAGAAAAAGCCTCTGCTCCTCTTCCTCCCAATCTTTCCCAAGCTTGAGCTCCCTAATGCAATGAATACTGCAGCATATGTCTCTTTATTGCCGACATAAGCAGGATGATGTGCGGCATAGCAGTACCTCACAGTGGCATGTAGACTTTTGGACACTAGATGGACGTACAAGTCTGCCGGAGGCGGACTCCTTAATGTGATGAATACTGCAGCATGTGGAAGAGAAGGACATATATGGTTATGGTAAGATTTTACACAACTGTTCTTTCTTTTTAGTTCCAGAAAAGACAGGGGACCTCAGGCCAATGCTGGACCTCAACCACCTCAGTCATTTTGTGAAAAAGGAAGAATTCCAAATGGTTATAGTACAGTCCATGTCATCTCTGTTGAGGAATGATGATTGGATGTGCTCTAGATCTGCAAGATACCTACTACCATAGAATGATTCAAAGGCAATCTAGGAGATTTCTCAGTTTCTGGCTGGGAGTCAGTCATTTTCAGTTCAAAGCACTGCCATCTGATCTCCCTAACCCCCTCCCCCACCTTCACCAGTGTTATGGCAGTGGTGACAGTTCACCTACAACTGCAGGGTATCCAAGTCTTCCCATATCTAGACAATTGGCTCCTAAATGCTACCTCAATGGTTCTATTTAAGAATAACTATCAATTATACAAAGAGCAAAGTATCCCCACCCAGAACATTGAATTCATAGAGTGTCAGATCAGCACAGTTTAACAAATTGGAAAACTACCAGCGGCAAGAGTACTGTCATTAGGGCTGGTGGCTTCTAAGTTAACTCAACATCACCACTCACAAGCAAGATTGATTCTTCATTTGTTAGGTCTAAAGGCCTATATCATCATGTTAGTACCACTAACAAGATACCACACAAGAGTGTTATAGTGGATTCTATTGGTCCCATGGTCACAAAGTCCCCCCCCCACACATCAAAATCCATCTTGCAGGGAGACCCTTCTCTACACCAGTTCTTCAGGCCCTAGTAACCACAGATGCTTCACTTCTAGGGTAGGGAGCATTTTGAGAGGAAGACGGTTCAAGAGACTTGGTCATCTATGGAGGCCATACTTTTCAATATCTAACATTGCAGGCTTTTCAGATCTACTTACCCAAGGGTGTGATTTCTCTCCAGGCAATAATATGTCAGTGGTATGGTACATCAGCAAACAAGGGGTAACATGTTCATATCATTTTTGCTGGAAGTCCATGCGAGTCTGGAAAATGAGTGATGTTTTCTCATCATTTTCTGGTAGCAATGCGCATTCCCAGGACATTGAATGTACTAGCGGGCAAGTTGAGCAGGTGTACCCTATTACCTCATGAGTGGTCTCTCAAATAAATAGTGTCAATAAAAAATCCAGTGTTGTCTGTTTTTGTCCACTCAAACCTATGGGTTGTCGGATCAAATGGGATCTGACCTCAGTGTTGATCTCAGAGCTTTAACTCCTCCCCTACCCATAATTCTCTAGGCTGTACCTCATATCCTCAGATCTCCTTTGTCACTCGAACATTTTGAATGTGTGGAGAGCTCTCAGCTATTCAAGTGGGTTTTCTGTATAGCTACACTCCTCTCCTACAGTGAGTTTTCAACTCTCACTATTTTTCCTCCAGTAGAAAGTTTTCTATTTAGCTAGAGCTTAGTTTAAAAAAATATTATTATAGCTGATAGTTTGCTTAGGCAGAGTTTAGGCCTTTCCTTACTAATTTTTTCTGTGCGTAGTGCAAAATATATATATATTGTTTTTATTACAATACTGTTTATAAGTATATATTAGTATTATTTTGTGTGTCCTAGTTTTTTTTTTCTAAGAGTGCTAATGTTAAAAATATGTTGGAATCATCAAGATTTAAAAATGCTCTGAGTGCGGGCTCAGATTACCTCCTCAGGAGCCACAATCCAAAAGTGTCTATTGTCTCAGTGCCTCTCACCTAGATACGGAATGTCAGTCATACACTGCCTTCAGTGCTAGATTCCACCAAACCAGAAGAGACAAGTTAATATTAAAGGGGCTCCTTCTGGCACAGACAGGGGCTACCCTTTCATCTTTCTCTTCTTTGAAAAAAAGAAGTCACAGTTGAAGGTTCGAGAAAAAGAAAAGAGGATAGAAGAGAAAAGGAAAGAAGCATGTTTCTTCAAAATCAGTTAAGAAAAGGTCTTTGGAACTGACATCAGTCAGTCTTGACCTGCAGCTATCCAGAAGATCAGATCCGACTGCCCCTCAGGCCCTGATCTTCATCTTCTAGAACCAGGTTCTCCCTGGAACCGGTGAGTTACAGGCTCCAGTCAGCCATCCTTCAAGAGAAAAGATATTCTCGACCTTCTTCAGTGGCATCGTCCTCTCGACCTTCAGTGGTATCGCCCTTTCGATCATATAGAAGCCTTACAAAACTCAATGTCAGCAGGATGATAAAGAAATTTATAAGAACCCAGATGCAGCTTGGGATTATCCTGACACTGTCCCTGGGAAGGTACTGATTGTTGGCCATCTTAACCCTCTTATACAAAAGTCCACACTGATCCAACCTTTGGCTTTGGTTTTACTGGAACTAATTGGAACTGTAGCTCCTTTGTTGGAGCCAGAGTGTCTTTCACCTTCGACACAGACTGTATTTCAGTCTCTCTTGAGTCTGATACCATTGGATTGATTTGAGTCTCTAAGTCAAAGGTTCAGAGCAAAGCTTAGAGGGACTGAGTCAATGCTGAGATTCTTAGAGCTGTCTCTTCCCCTTGGGGCTTTGGCCATGGGTAGCTCAAATCTGAGATCTGCTTCAGGGCTGTGGCTCTTTGGTGCTGAGGTTTTGCTCTTCTTCAGAGAGGACAGAATCATCAACTCCAGTGACAGCTTTTGAAGCATTTGAAAGGGTATTGGCAATTTCCAAAGACAAAGTAGCTTCATCTAGTTTGGTTCCACCCAAACTCCACCTGCATTCTGCTTTTCACCTCTTCATCCAATCGAAAAGGGACAGTCGACATCAAGGGTTTTTGAGGAAGTCTGCTTCATCAGTTCCCCATCTGATTTTGACCCTTTGACTGCACCCCCCCCCCCAGAAAGTGATCCCAGAAAACAGCTGTACAAGAAGAACCACTTAAACTCGTCAGCAGAGTATTTCACTGACAATACTGATTTGGAGGAATGGGAGGGTTCCCCTCATTCTCACTCTGAAAATTTCCCATTTGGTGACATCCTAGAGTAAATGAAACAGAGAGAGGAATGAACATCCCAAGACCTTTCTCTGGATGGGTCAGTATTCTTGGAAGCCTTTGGTTCTGGACCAACATTGTCCTGGGTGGTACCCACCATTGATCACTTATAGATCTAATGGCCCAATAGGTGTGGAAGGACCCTGATGTGGTGCAACCCATTTGACAAGGTCCCAGAGAGACTTGACTACAGAGATCACCAAAGGGAGTGTTGCCTGTGGATGTAAACAGTGGACTCCCAGGTTTCCACCCTGCAATCTTCTTCCAATGTGGCCATGCATCTGCTCTCTAATGTAGCTGATGGTATGGCCAGATCAGCAGACATTGGCATTACCATGTGTTGCCATGCATGGATGTGGCTTTGAGGCTTTGTAGAAGGCTTTAAGTCATCCAGTGTTAGTGCCCCTTATGATGGTTCCAACTTGTTTGGACCAAAAAATAAAAGATGCACTCATCAGGAGTCAGCAAGATGGTAACAGTCTGTCTGTAGTGGGAGTGCACTTCTCCCCCCTTTAAAGAACTTTCTGTAGGAACCAGAAGTTGGGGAACAAAATGTGGTTCCACAAGTCACAAAGTACTTTCCAGGACTCCTAAGGTGACAGATCTCACTGTGGCAGAGGGAGAGAGAATTTTTATGGATGACACCCAAGAGGCAGAAGCAGACTGCACAATCAAGGTTTTTTTTAGACTTTCCTCCAAGAAAACTTTTCAGCATCCCTGAACGGTTGCCCAACTGCTGCAGTCTGGAGGCAGTTAGTGGGCATCTTTCTTTGCGCCCTCAAGCCTGGCACAGAATAACGGCAGATTCATGGGTGTTAAGAATAATATCTAAAGGCTATTCAGTTCCCTTTTCCTTCCCATCACAGAAAAAGAAGAAACTCCCAAATGTTCCACTCAGTCAGTCGAATTTAGCAGCCATAGTAATTTCAAAGCTGCTAGAAAAAAAGAGTAATTCAACCCGACTCCCACGGCCATTTAGAATTTAGTCTATTCAAGGTTCTGCTTAGTCCCAAAGAACACCGGGGACCTTAGACCCATTTTGAATCTCAGTCACCTAAACCAGTTCGTAAGACAGACAGAATTCTGTATGATTACAGTTCAGTCCATTCCGAGGAAAGATGATTGGATGTGCTCTGTAGATCTCCAGGATGCCTACTATCATTGTCAAGATAGCAAAGTATTGTAGAAGATTTCTCTGCTTCCGACTGGGAGCCAATCATTTCCAGTTCAGAGTGCTGCCATTTGGTCTTGCCACAGCCACTGGGGTGTTCACCAAGATCATGGCAGTAGTAGCTGCGCACCTGCACTTATTGGGGATCCAAGTTTTCCCATATCTAGATGATTGGCTCCTCACTGCCTCCACTGAGCATCTCCTTATCATACATTAGGACCAAGTACTCCAGCTGCTTGTGAATTTAGGAAGCTCAATAAACCTACCAAAATGTCAGCCAACTCCAACTCATAGCGTAGAATTCATAGGATGCCACCTAAATACAAAATTCCAGATAGTCAGCCTCCCCCAATCTAGGGTCCAGTCACTTTGTCTAACATCCTTTCTGTTTCTGTATCACCCTACACCACCAGAGAGATTAATCCTTTGTCTCTTGGATCTCATGGCATCCATCCACAATTTTAATGACTCCATTAGTCAGATGTTTCATGAGAGTGCTGCAGGGGACCTTAAAAGTACAGTGGCCTCATTCCATACACCCTCTACATTCAAAAATTCAGATTACACAGGTTTGCAAAATACACATTGCTTGGTTGATAATATCCCTGTCTGTGACTGAGGGTCGTTCTTTTCAGACAGATTTGCCTATCATAACAGGGACAATGGACACATCCCTTCTTGGGTGGGGCATTAAGGGGAGATATAGTTCAAGGCACATGATCCATGACAGAGGGCCAATCTTCACATCAGTGTTTTGGAGATGAGAGTGGTCCTACTAGCATTGCAGTCCTTTCAAGACCTCTACCCCAAAAGTGTGATCTCCATACAGACAGACAGCATGACTATAGTATGGCACATCAACAAATAATGACAAACCTGATCATACTCTGTGTCAAGCAGGCATGAGGGTTTGGCAATGGTCGATGTCTTCACAACATTTTCTGATAGCAGTGCAAATCCCAGGGTCCTCCATTGTACTGACGGACAAGCTGAGCAGGATGATGCCAATGCCTCATGAGTGGTCCCTCTATCTTACAGTGACGCAAACAGTTTCGGTCACTGGGGCCAATCTTACTGTGACCTGTTTGCCCTCTACTTGAACAGCAAATGCTGCTAGTATTTTGCCCTGATCCCTCCACAGGGCGAGTCACTGAGGAATGCTGAAGTCCCGGGTCTCCTGTACACTTTTCCCCCTCCTTCATACAGAAAGCAAAAATGTCTAAGTGCAAAGTATTCCTCATTGCCCCCTTTTTAGCAGACCTGGTTTTCTTACCTATAGCCTCTCCTAGTACATCCTCCATGGATGTTGGACAAATATCCAAACCTTTTTACACACCCATCTGGATTACCTCTCCGGATCAGAAGTCCTTGAAATTACCTGCATGATTCCTCCAATTTTGACTATAGCCAGAGATGCCAGTGTTCCCCCAGCAGTAGTCAGTATTCTTTCCACATCACAGAAACTATCACCAAGAAAACTTTATCACAGCAAATGGAAAAGACTCTCAATCTGAGCCTGTTCTAAAGGTCTTGGACCCCTTTTCAGCACCAGTTTTTTCAGTTCTTGAATTTTTGTCTGATCTCCTTGACAGAGGTTACAGTTTTGCAGCCTTTAAGGTTCAGTTGGCTGCAATTTCTGGTTTTCATGTAGGGCATGATAATGTCCTTAGCGTCTCTGAAAATTTCAGAAGCAATCCTCAAGGCTGCCTTACTAAGACCGCCATTAGAGATCCAGCTCCACCATGGCACATTAATGTTATGGTGCAAGCATTAACACAGTCTCCTTTGATCCTGCTTCCACTGCAGAAAACATTTTTTTCTGGTTGCAGTTACATCAGCTAAATGAATCTCGGAAGTTCAATCCTTTTCATCAAAGCCCCTTTTCTAGTTTTTCACAAAGACAGAGTCTCACTCAGAACTAATGCATCCTTTATCTGTAAAGTGGCATCTGAAGCTAATTCGAAACCAGTCTGTACTCCTTCCAGTTTTCTTTCCAGAGTACTCCAGGAAAGAAAAATACTTATTACACATGTTAGATATTCATAGACAACTCAGATTCTTTATCAACAGGACAAAATTTTTTTAGAAAGGATGATCAACTGTTCATTTCTTTTGCCAGGCCTAAGCTTGGAACTCTGTTTCCAAAGTGACTTTATCCAGATGGCTCTCTGATTGTAATTCCTTTGTATCATAAAGAAAGTAAAATAAAAAGCACATTCAACCAGAGCAGTCTCTTCTTTGGTAGTCTTCGACAGAGGTTTATCCATATATGACATCTGTGCTGTGGCCACTTGGGCACACTTTTGTTTCTCACTAAAATCTGTACACACATTCCAGTTCACGCTTATCTTTTGGCTTCACCATACTCAGGAATGTACTTGCTTGATACCACACAGATTGACAGCCTGGGATTCTGTCCCATAGGTTTGAAATGGACAAAAATAGACAACATTGGCTATGAAAGTTAAGTATTCAACATAACATTAGATCCATGTTGCCTGATTTTTGTCTGCTTCAAACACCCCTCCCCCCACAGCACTAGTGTACTGCGAAAGTGTGGAAATGCAAGTCCCATATGCATGCACAGTATATCAGCAGCATCCCAGTATACTGAGGAAAAAGCGGAAGAGCACCACAGCACCATTATACAAAGACATTATTTAAGAAAAGTAAGTAATTTTTATCTTAAATAACGTTATTGTATAATAGCACTAACTGACTCTGTGGTGTGGTATATTGAAGATTTACCCATGGTTGGCTTTGTTTAATCACTCAGGCTTCACCCTCTTGAATAAACCACACCACCCATGGGTAAATCTTCAGTATACCACACCCATGTCATCGGTTATTGCTATACTACGAAATTGGTTGATATTGTGAAACATTTTTTGGATTTTTCCCAGGAATTAAGGTTACAATGCTAGACACCCCATGTTGCTAAAAGTATACTATGCTAATCCTCAAAATGTGGTCAGTAAACTAAATTAAATGTAATCTGTCCAATAAATAATTATGACTTGGTTGTAATTACTGAATCGTGGAATAGTGAAGGAATGCAGCCTCCTGGAGACCAGTCATTTTGCTGCTTGAGAAATAACAGGATAGGAGTTGGAGGAGTTGTTATTTTTGTGGCCAGATGGCTAAATGACAGGTTGCTGTAAGTAGATTAGAATTCAGAACTGATTTTTGTAGAGGTATTAGATGTTGATTTTGGTCTCCCACTACACTTGTTAGGTTGTTATAAAATCTTTGCATTGTCAGGTACTGATGAACTCTGGTATATTAGGTGACTTTAACTTTCCAGGGATCAGTTGGTCTAATGACACAACATTGACAATGTCCGAGGATGAATTTTACTATTTATGTATGTTACATAATTTGACTCAGATGTTTGATTTTCCTACCAGATCAAATAATATATTAGATCTCTTACTTACAAATATTCCAGATAAAATTTCTGAGGTTAACCAACTGTGTTCATTAGGCAATTCAGATTACTTAGCTCTTGAATTTAATGCAGTAGCTAACGCTTTGTGTATGAATCAATAAAATAATATATGTGAAGTTGTTCAATCTCGCCGTTTATTCTTACACATGGGTTGAGTCGACCGCTTTGCTAGCTAAAGATCTCAGAGTAGCTCGAGGCCAGGCCCCTATCCCATGATGCTGTCTGTCCTAACCCAGATCTAGTTTGCCGCTGCAACTGATTGCAAGGTCATTGGAGAGCTCGGGCCAGTAGATTTACATTATTTGTTTTTTGGCAATTTTCTGCTTATTATTCCTTAGATATCTAAAGCATATTCTAGTTTTACTACTTTTGGGCGAGTTAGCCTCTTGAATTCTTTATTTAAATTGACTAGAGTCATTTGTTTGTTTACAGAGCGGTTGCTCTTAGGCCTTTGGCTGTTCCTTGGTTAACCCTTATCCGTTTTTATATATGTATGTATATACATGGTTCCCTATCAGAAGCCTGAAACACTATAAGCTTGAAAATCAAAATCCTGAAACCAGAAGCCTGAAAATTCAAAATCCCGAAAACCCAAAATCCTGAAACTCAAAATCCTGAAAACACAAATAATGCTAATATGTAACTATAAAGACACTAATATCTACCAAGTGACCCTGACCCTAACCCTAACCCTAAGGTCCGTAAATATCGCACACTCATCTGACCCGCGCCCTAACCCTAACTCACTTAAACCGCCCCTAACCCCAATATTTGTCACTATTGCATACATGCCTAACCTGCGCCCTAACCCTAACTCACTTAAACCGCCCCTAACCCTAACATAAAACCAACCGCACACTCACCTGAACCCAAAGCATGACCTAACACCACAGGGCTAACAATAACAAAGCCACAATGACGTCAGTATGTCCATTTTGTGTTTTCAGGATTTTGAGTTTCAGGATTTTGGGTTTTCGGGATTTTGAATTTTCAGGCTTTTGGTTTCAGGATTTTGATTTTCAAGCTTATAGTGTTTCAGGCTTCTGATAGGGAACCATATACATATATATATATATATATATATATATATATATATATATATATATATATATATATATATATAGTGTGTTAGATAGGAGTTTGTTAGTTAATTACACTTATATTATTGTATATATCCTTACAGTTGTACAGGGATCTGGCAACTTAGGACTATTAGTATATTTAGAGTGTGCAGTGTGGTTAGTTTCAGTAACCGTGTTTTCTGTGTTAGTGTTACTGTACATTCTTGGTGTATATTGAAGGTTGTTCAGGGATCTGACAACTAGTACAGTGTGTTTGATCATTTACTGTTTTTCTGTAGCTGTAACAATGTCTGACCATAGGGAGAAACAGAAATCTGGCTTCAAGAAGTGTCCAAAATGCGGGCAGAAGATGTCCACTACGGACGCCCATGTAAATTGTGTTTATTGTTTGGGGCCTGTTCACCTCCATGAGGCTTGATCTATCTGCCATTCCTTCAGTAGTAGGGTTTTACTAGAGAGAAGAAAGAAGCTGGTAGATAGAGGCGTCCTTGAAGCCCAAGTCATCGGCTCCAAACCTTACCGTGAAGTTGCGGTTGCCGGCTCAGCAGTCTTCGAAGCTATGCACTGAGCAGGTGTTTCAGAGCCGGTCCCCAGTCTTGGAACTGGTCTTCGAAACCTTGAATTCACCTATCCTTCAATTGGTGACGTCTTTGGTTCCTTCGATTCATTCTTCAAGGACTCTTTTGGATGTGGATGTGGACTGGGTGGTGCAGAGGCTTCTGGAGAACCCGGCACTGGCTAAATTGCTAGCGGCCTCAACCCAACAGGTTTCGAGGCCTGAGACCATCCCACCGGCTATGATTACTCCTCCTCCGAGCCGAGCAGGGCCTTCGGAGCCAGAGGAGGAAGATCTGATGGTTGTGGAGCCTTCGGAGCCAAGGCCTGTTCCAGTGCCTTCGGCTCCATCAGCCCTGACTTCTTCGGTTCCATTGGAAGAGTCTCGGAGCTGACACTCTTTCGTCGGTTCCAGGAGGGAGAGTTGAACCAATGTGTTGGTTCCAACCCTTCCTGTCGGGGCTTTGGTGCGGATAAGCTTGGCTCCATCCTCTGGTTCGGAGCCGACTGTCTCGGTGCCGGGGAAGTTGCCGTCTTCTTCGGAACCTGCAGTTTCCTCGGGTCGTAGCAGTGGTGTCTTCAATGCCATGAGGAGGGTTATGTCGTCTAAGACACACACATCATCAGGTCCCCCCTCTTCCTCCCCTAAAATGCCGCTTTCTGCCTCTACATCGCAGGTTCCTGTGAAGCATCAAGACCCGGAGCCTCAGGTAACCCCATTGGGTGACCCTTACTCTACTGAGACCTCACTAGAAGTCCCCACTGATGAGGTTCCTAGGAAGAGACTATGCAAGAGGAGGCATTTAGATTCCCCACAGGAGTCTTTGACATCAGACACCGACTTAGAGGCATCGGAAGGGTCCCAACGGTCCTCCTTTGCGGATATCCTAGAAGTCCTAAAGCAGAGGGGTGACTGGCAGTCCGTTTGCCCTACTGAGGATGAGTCGGTGCTCCTGAAGGCCTTTGGGTCTCAACTTTCCACCTCCTGGGTGACTCCGCCCTTCGACGAGTTGATGGAATTGGTTGCTCAAAGGGCGTGGGAGTCTCCTGATACTATGGAACTGGTCCTTCGGAGGCCCAGCAAGTTTATCACCTCCCCCCAAGACAAGATGTTCCTCACTAAGGGAGTCCCCGTTGATGCCATGGTGGTGACGGCGGCTACCAAGAAAGAGATGTCAGAAACCTCTTCTACTGTCCATCCTCCTAATAGGGATTCCAGGACGATGGACAGATACGGGAAATGCACCTTTAGTTCTGCGACCTTTGCTATGCTATCGCTTAACTATTTGACTCATTTTAAACATTTTCAAAGAGATCTCCAGAAAGAGCTTTGAGATACTCTACAGGGTAATACAGATGGAGCTCTCTGATAAAGTGACAGCACAACTCAAAACCCTTAACTCCATTCTGAACTCGTCCATGTGGCTCAT
Source organism: Protopterus annectens (assembly GCF_019279795.1). Lineage (NCBI taxonomy): Eukaryota > Metazoa > Chordata > Ceratodontiformes > Protopteridae > Protopterus > Protopterus annectens. The sequence continues at coordinate 1,655,437,654 of NC_056732.1, forward strand.
TTCCTATGCATCCAGTGGTTCGAGTAATGCAGTGGGTTCAGCGATAGCTCTTCAGAGACAGTCCTGGATGCGCTTATGCTCCTTTGCGGAAGCCTTCAAGTCTTCCTTTGTCAACACCCCATTTGATAGCTCTTCTCTTTTTGGGCCCAAAGTCAAGGAGACTCTCACTAGGTGTGAGCAGGAGGGAAAGACTCTATCTGCCGTAGGAGTCCATTTTTCCACCCCTACCAGACCATACCCCAAAGGGCAGAAAGGTGGAAAAATGTGGTTCCGAAAGTCCCAAGGAGCTTTCCAGAACACATGTAGTGAACCTCCCCTCCAGGAGCAGAGGAGGGGGCAATAATGGAAGACGCCGCCCCAGTGGCAGTGGGGGTCAGCAGAACCAGGGCAACAGGGGTTAGTTCCTTGGTAAGCCCTATCAGTGCTCCTGAAAGGAGACCCGACTGTCCTGCTCTGGAGGCAGTCAGGGGTCGCTTGGCTTTGTATCCAGATGCCTGGCTAGGAATTACAACAGATTCTTGGGTACAAAGCACTGTTACCAAAGGATACATCATTCCAATTTTAGAAAATCCACCTGTTAGCAAAAAAATCCCAGGCATTCCACCCAGTCTCAGGGATCAAGCAGCCATAGAAATCCAGAGGCTGCAGGTAAAGAGAGTCATCCAGCAGACCAGATAGGATCCGGAACTTACTCCAGATTCTTTTTAGTTCCAAAGCAAACAGGGGACTGGAGTCCCATCTTCGATCTCAGCAGACTCAACACATTTGTAAAGAAGGAGAAGTTCTGGATGGTCACGCTTCAGTCTATTCTCCAATTCCTCAGAGTGGGCGATTGGATGTGCTCTATAGATCTCAAGAATGCATACTATCACATCAAAATGGCCAGGCCATCCAGAGATCATCTGCCTTTCCAGCTGGGAGCCAGTCACTACCAATTCCGAGCACTGCCCTTTGGACTCACAACAGCCCCCAGAGTGTTTACCACATGGCAGTGGTTATGGCTCACTTGAGGCATCTAGGATTACGAGTGTTTCCGTATCTGGATGACTGGCTCCTTACCGCCATCTCCAGGCATCAACTAATTCTGTCCAGGGATCACACTCTCAATCTCTGCTCTCAGTTATGCATCACTATCAATTTCGACAAGTCTGAGTTGTCACCATAGCAGCGTATCTCCTTTATCGGAGCAGAACTAGACACTACCACCGCCACAGTAAGATTGCCCCTGGACAGAATAGTCACTCTCCGAAAACCAGGTCTCTGACATTCTGCAGAGAAGAAAAGTACCGGCCCATCAAGTACTGAAACTACTAGGCACCATGGCAGCTACGCTCATAGCAGTTCCTCTGGGACGTATGCACATGAGGATTCTTCAGTGGTTACTATTCACTCCGTGGTCATACCAACAACTTCCCATGTCATTCTTAATCATGATTACGGACTCTTGCAAGAAGGATCTTCACTGGTGGTTGACCAGCCAACAAGTTACAGTGGGTCGACCATTTGTTCTCCCCCCACCGTCAGCCACGGTGAACACGGATGCTTCTCTGCTAGGGGGGGGGGGCTTTTTCAGGGAAGAATAGCCCAAGGCACCTGGTCAGAGACAGAGTCACAGTCGCACATCAGTGTTCTGGAACTGAGAGCTGTGCATTTGGTGTTGCAGCACTTCCACGACTCTCTGCCTCTAGGGACGATTGCGATACAGACGGACAACATGTCAGTAGTCTGGTATATCAACAAGCAAGGGGGAACCAAGTCTTACCCCCTGTGTAGCGAGGCCTTAAGAATTTGGCAGTGGGCTGTGTCCACCGGGCGCTTTTTGATAGCAATGCAAATCCTGGAGAAATCCAGTGTGATAGTGGACAAACTGAGCAGATCCATTCTGCTACCGCAAGAGTGGTCTCTCAAAAACGAAGTTGCGGAGATTTTCAGCAGATGGGGCCAGCCTTGCTTCGACCTGTTTGCATCCCCTATGAATGCCAAATGCAGAAGCTACTTTTCCCTGAATCCCCCACCAGGGGACAGCCCAAGGGACGTGCTCATACACAATTGGCCCCCGGGACTCCTCTATGCCTTTCCATCTATACCCCTGATTCCAAAATTCTTGCAGAAAGCCAAAACCCTGGGAAGGGCTGTAATTTTAATAGCCCCTTTTTGACCTCGTCAAATTTGGTTCCCCTTCCTTCGACTCTATCAACTAGAGGAACCTTGGATTCTGGACCCAGTTCCAGACCTATTGACACATTCATCAGGGGCCCTCCATCCCTCCCTTTCCTTCCCTCAGACTGACAGCTCGGCTGCTTCAATTCCCTACCTAGCCAGGTCACATGATTTTTCTTCGGAGGTACAGCACATTCTTGTATCTTCGCATAAGGCTTCTACCAGAAAGTTGTATGCTAGTAAATGGAAGTGATTTGCTTTTTGGGTCTCTCAAAATAACATTGATCCCTATGTTGCCCCGATTGCTAGTATCCTGGAATTCCTATCTATGCTTTTTTACAAAGGTGCTGCAGCTGCCACTATTAGAGTTCAATTGGCTGCGATCTCGAATTTTCACCTCGGAGGTGAAGGTTCTATTTTAATGTCTCACAGATTATGAAGGGCCTTCTGTAAGGACACCATTCATCTTAGGCCACCTGTTAGACAACCCTTTACTCCCTGGAATCTAAATTTTGTGGTGTCACCTGTTATCCTTCACCCCTTTGAGCCTGCATCATCCTGTCAGTTGAAGTTTCTTTCTTGGAAGACTATTTTCTTGGTGGCCATTACTTCAGCATGCAGGGTATCTGAACTTCAAGCCCTTTCTATCAACCCCCCCGTATTTGGTGTTCCATCCAGACAGGATATCACTGAGGACTAATCCTTCATTCCTGCCAAAGGTGTGTTCTGAGACCAATCTGAACCAAACTATTGAACTTCCAACCTTTTTCAGTAATCATTCTAATCAGTTGGAATACATGTTGCATAAACTTGATGTCCACAGACAATTGAGACTCTATTTGGACAGGACAAAGGAATTTAGAAGATCTGACCAACTCTTTGTATCTTATGCTGACGCTAAGAAAGGATTACCAGTTTCTAAAGTTACCTTTTCCAAATGGTTAACTGACTGCATTAAACTTATCTACTCTTCAGTGAACCAAACATTAGAGCATGGTGTGAAGGCCCATTCGACTAGAGCCGTCTCCACTTCTTTGGCTTATACGGCTTGTTTATCTTTGGATACTATATGTGCAGCTGTCACTTGGTCTAAGCCTCATACCTTTATCACTCATTACAAAGTGGACAGGGCTTTCTTTGGTTCCACTGTCCTCAGGAATATACTCCCTTGTTAGATCTCTTACTTACAAATATTTCAGATAAAATTTCTGAGGTTAACCCACTGAGTTCATTAGGCAATTCAGATTACTTAGCTCTTGAATTTAATGCAGTAGCTAAGGCTTTGTGTATGAATCAATAAAATAATATTTTTGATAAGTCTAAGCTGTTCGATCTCGGTCTAACTATTCTTAATCAAATAAATTCTGTGGACATGAATTCCTCCGAGGTAAATAATGTTGTGAATAAATGTCAGAACTTTGAAAATATTTATAACTTTTTTTGTCTGGATGAAAGAAAATAATAACTAACAGTTTACTGAAGACTACACTTCCATGGTGGAATACTGGTCATACTAAACTTCTGAGAAAAAAAGAGGAAGAAATGTAGGCTCTTGAAGAGGTTCAAGAGAAATGATTTAAAATAGGTCTGTAAGTTCTTCTCCAGAAGGTTAAATGCCTCTTTGAGATTAGCAAAATGTAAATTTGCAGATAATTTAGATAGTAGCCATTGTTCTAAGACATTTTTATTCTTACGTTAGATACATCTGTAATAAGGTTAAATCTTTCAAACCAATTTCTGTTTGAGGTGAAGTGCTAAACAGTGGAGAATTATTAGTGAACTTGCTCAATAAGCACTTCTTGGCAGAAGATGCTATACTGTTTGACATTTCTGATGTTAGAATTTTAATAGAAGATGATTGTATGTGCCCAGTTTTTAGTCTGACCCTTCAGTGAGCATCTTTGAACTGAACCATATTAAACAGGATAGTGTTATGGGACCTGATAATATTTCAGGCATTTTCTGGGCATATTGCAGTAAATATGTCTCTGTTACTTTTGCTCACTGTTTTAATAATCTCTTGTATTGTGGCATTGTTCTTGCTAGTTGGAAACTTGAGGGCATAATTACAATTCATAAGGGGGTCCAATGGACAGTGTAAGTAATTATAGACCTGTTATTTTTATTTCACTGGTGGGAATAGTTTTGAGTGGTGTCTACTTTCCTTTCTTAATCAAGACTTAATTCATGGATATTTAATGGACCTCACTCAACATTGTTTCACAAAGAAAGTTCTATGTTTACTAATTTAATTGAACTTTATGACCCAGTGACGTGTGACTTAGATGTGGGCACGTCCGTAGTGGTGGACTTTTTGAATTTGTCTAAGGCTTTTGACAATGCCGCTCATTCTGCCATCACTGATGCCATGCTCAAACACAAAGTTAATCCATATATTATATGCTGAGTGGCTAACTGGCTTTGTGGTAGATTGCAGAGAGTAAGGACAGTAAATTTTACATCTGGCTGGCATGAAGTGAACAAAGGGGTCTCCCAGGGCTCAGTTCTAGGTGCAGTGTTATTCAACCTGGTATTTTAATTTATTCCTAAGATATCTAATGTTTGGATATCCCCGTTTGCAGATGATATTAAAATATGTTCTGTTCTTACATTGACATAGGATATTGATCACTTTGACACTTGCATGTGTTAGTGGCTGAATGGTTAGACTTAACTGGACTAAAAGTTAATAATGGTAAATATGGTACTTTGTATTTTGGGAAACTGTTGGTTAACTGTTGGTTGAATGTAAAATAAACTTAGGACCCCATGAGTTACAGACGTTGACAGATTATAAGGATTTATATTATTATTATTATTTAAATGCAGTAATTTTAAGTATAGAACTAATGCCTTATACGTTAAAGCTAAGGTATTAAAAGGCATTGGCTTAATTTTTAAGAATTTTACAATAAGAAATAATGACTGTCTGTCTTTTGAGGTTGTTCGTAACATATATTTGACCCATCACTGAGTATAACATGTTGTTTTGCTCCTACAAGAAAGATGATCTGGTTTTAAGCGGTATTCATTGAAAATGTACAAGGTATATCATTACTTGTAGAGATAAATCATACCTATCATACCCATCCAGACTGGAAAGTCCAGGCCTATTTTCAGTTTATTTATTTATTTTATTGTCATTTGTTAACTGGTTGGTCCAGCTGATCCAAAGGCCCATTTTCAGCGGAGACTTGAGGAGAAAAGCTCCAGTTAACAATTGCAACTGTTCAAGACAAAAATTTACAGCACAAAAGGCAAATGTAAACAAAGACATTGGTAATCTCCAAACTCTGGACCCCACCCAGTTCGGGTTTGTAAAAGGCATATCATGTCTCCTAAACCTGATAGACTTCTTTGAAGCAGTCACCAAAGCCGTAGACGAGGGTAAGGTGGCTCACACAGCCTATCTAGATCTTGCCAAGGCTTTCGACACCATCCCCCACTCTGGAATTATAGATAAACTCACTAAACTAGGTATAAATCCCTATGTCACAAGATGGGTTGCCAACTGGCTCACTGACAGAACCCACACTGTGAAAGTAGCAGACTCCAAATCCGACCTCAGACCAGTGACAAATGGAGTACCACAGGGTTCAGTCCTGGGTCCTCTCCTGTTTGGTATCTACTTCTCTGAAGTACAGGCTAACATAGAAGGTCTTTTGCTAACGAAGTTCGCAGATGACTGCAAACTAAGAGCCATAATCGAAATTCCTATCGATGTGGACATCCTACAAAAGGGCCTCACTGACACAGATGCGTGGTGTCAAAGCCATGGCCTCAATCTCAGTGCAAAAAAGTGCATTGTCATCCCCTTTGGTAAAAACCCATGAACTACAATATAGGCAGTAGTATACTTAACACCAAAAGTGTGATAAGAGACCTTGGGACACAGGTGGACAGTAGTCTCTCCTTTGATAATCACATTGCTACAGTAGTCAGGAAATCCTTCTACGTGGCACACCTCATCACAAAAGGTTTCTCATCCAGGAAAAAAGAGGTCATTGTTCCCCTCTACTCATCACTCATTAGACCCATTATAGAATACAACGCCCCTTTAGGTATGTACCTCACAAGACATCTACAACAACTGGAAAGGCCGCAGAAATACCTCACAAAGAGGATTACCGGCCTCAAACAGATGCCCTATGCAGACTGTCTCAAAAACTCCAGCTATACTCTGTCGCATATCGCCTACTCAGAGGTGATCTCTGCTTAACATACAAAGCTATGTCAAACCCAGAGCTGTTGGACATGCTCTACTTAAAGAATTCCCAATCCCTCCGAGCTACACGCTCTTTAGGGACCTAAACTTTGTCACCACAATAAACAGAACATGCCGGAGGGATAGATTCCCATCTCAGAGACTTGCCATACTCTGGAATAAGCTACCTATCTATATCAAACAAAGCTCCTCATTAGCACTCTTCAAGAAGAATCTTGATGATTGGATGGGAAGTAGGAAATTCACTCAGGAGATCACTTCTGTGGCTCTGCTCGACAGTGACACAGGAAAATAATTTTCTTGGGTGGCAAAAGCCAGGGTACCTTTTTGGCTGGGCTTGTATAGGCCCCAGGGCCGATAGCCTAGTACCTACCTATGAACCTAAGAAATATACAGCAGGGTGAAATGACTGAATTTAACAATTTTGTACAGCAGTACAACAGTTAGTTACAGATATTTGAGGAGTAAACTTTGTTTAGCCAGAGGGGGCTCTGGAGAGAAAAATGTCAATCTCTACTAAAGATTAAATTAATGAATACAAGCATGTTAACCAAAGGTGCATATTTTACTTACAGAATTGAGGAGTCAAGGGCAGTCTTAAGAGCAAATATTTAATGCAGTCATTGGTTTGACTTTGGAACAGGGTTTCTTTACATATTCAGCAGTTTTTTTTCTTTGTAGATTGTCAAATAAACAACGTAATACCTGGTTAGGTCCCAAGGTGTGTGTGTGTGTGTGTGTGTGTGTGTGTGTGTGTGTGTGTGTGTGTGTGTGTGTGTGTGTTCATTGAGGAGTCAGCATTCTGAATGGCCTTGGCCTTTACGCAGGAATTAACAATACACTGAACAATTAAACTTGAACTTTCATTTTTCTCTTCTTTTGGAAATGACCAGGGGTATTTATTTATTTATTTATTTGTCAGTTGCAATTACAGAGGATTACTGTATTTTTTTCTAACATTATGGCTTTTACTAAAACAAAAATGTACTCTGCTGCTTGCATCCCTTGCATACAAAGTGATGTACCTAGGGCCCTTGCTAGTTTTTTTATTTTTTGCTGGATGACTTACTAAAAGAACGACTACATACAACCTCAGATTTCAGTCATCCTTGAATCTGTCCATCAGTACAAACTCATTCCACCGACTAGAGCTTTTCAATAATAGTCCATGAAATACAGAAGTCACAAGCTGCAGACATAAAATCCATCTGTCCCTTCCATAAATTCTGGGCCTGTTTAAAAAAAAAAAAAATGTGTAGAACTGAGCGTGTGTTGTAACTTTAAGAAGCATTTCCAAGTTTAGGCACGTACATATAAATAGTGAGCATGTGCAGGCAGCAGTGCCATTTTGAGAGAACAGCCAGAGTGTTAACATGTATGAGTGTAATAGTCAGTCTGTTTATAAGTTTAAGTTCTTAAGCCTCAATCTTGATGTGTTTGTATGTAGTAAAGCTACTTGGACTGAAGCCACAACTGTTCGTTTGTTTTATCCTGACCAGACGAGTGACATGGTGTCAGAACCGCAATTGAGAGTGGAACTTCTTCAAGCCATGAGGTGTAGAATTAACAGTGAAGATATATTGAGCAGGTTGGGTGATACAGTGCTCAAATAATTAAAAAGGGCCAGAAACGAACTTCAGGTAACCAAAACTTGTACAAATTATTTATTTTGCAAAGAAAACAATACGGAGCATTCGTAAGGCACAAAACACATTATTAATCAAACGAGTAGCACAAAAAGTATTATTAATCAAATGAATGGCATGAAATGCACTATTAATTAAACAAAGTGTTCAAAACCATATATTTGATAAAACTATCAGAAATACTAATATGGGTTTATGAATTACCTCCGGTTTGCATAGCAAGCATGTATAAAGTAAAACGAGCTCAAGAAAAGTATAATGAGTATGATAAGAGGTTAAAAGGGCATAACGAGTACAATAAAAGGGCAAAATAAGCTTAGGCGACTGTATGTTTTAGTAAATGACTGTATTTGGGCATAAGCTATTATTTTGCATTGACTGAAGCCATTCAAAGTATGACTAGAGTTGTTCGAAGTATCTCAGAGTGTGCAAAGTGTTTGCAGTGTGTGCTTTATTACGGTGCAGATATTTCAGAGAGTTTGCTGTGTGCAAAGTACAGTTATTTTGCAGAGTGCAGTCACAAAGTACAGCCATTTTGAAATGTTTCTTGTGCTTTGTACATTTATTCGCAGAGTACTGCCATTTCAAAGTGTACAGTCATTTTGAAAAGTTTTTGTGCTGTGTACAGTTCATCTGCAAAGTGTATTCATTCTGAAGTGTTTCTTACTCTGAGCTTCTTGTGCTGTGTACAGTTCATTCGCAAAGTACAGTCATTTTAAAGTATTTCTTACACTGATAAAGGGTGGTTTTGCAAAGTACAGTGATTTTAAAGTGTTCTTGTGCTACGGAGACTTATTTGGCAAAGTGCAGTTATTTGAGAGTCTGTTGTGCTACTGGACATAATTACAAGATGTTATTTGTGTTTCACTGTTGCAGTCATCACCTGTGGGTTTTCCCTGATGTGGTAGCCCTCGGCTGGCCCAAATACCATAGTCAGTATTTTTCTGCTTCGGCTGCTGTCGCTTGTTGCCTGACATCAGGTCATCAGTGCTATAAAGGAAGGCAGCCAATGTCATTACATCAGTCTTTCTTGACGTGGAGCCCATAGGAGAAGCAGTTTGCAAGTATGCCGGTTGGTCACTACCAGAGTTTGAATTACAGCTGAAAACGTCTAAAGCTAAGTACCCCGTTGGGGATCCTTTTTTTTGCACTAACCGATGCCCAAAATAAGTTAACAATTGTCTCGCATGTAGAAAGCAAATACCACACCGAGACGTCCGTTCATGCTACTTCACATGTTTAGGCCCAGACCATGTCGTCCCCTGTTTCCGGTTCTGGGCCCTCACTCTTTAACACGAGAACCATTTGTCATAGAGTGCTTATTGTAGCCAGGTATTTTCGTCTTCAGTCTTCACATTCCGAAAAAACGTAAGGATAAAGATAGAGACAGACCACACAAAGCTAAAGCTTCCGACAACTCTACCACTAAGCAGGTCGTCAGTTCTCTGAAATTCAGTGAGGCTCCTTCTTTGCAGCCCCTGATACCCGATTTGATACCTTTGCATGCTTCTACTGAGACCCTTTCGGAGTCCGATATGCCACAGAGATCCTCTTCATCTTCTGAGCCTTTGGTTGTCTCCGCCTTGGTTGAGTCCGGAGCCGTGACGCAGGCACCTGCTTCCGAGGAGGTTTTTCACACTACCGAATCTAGACAAAAACCTGACGTCTTCTCCTCCATCTACTGATGGATACTCTTAGGCCTAGAAGCAAGGCCACTACTAGGAAAACTACCTCTAGCCACCATTTCACGCCTGCTCCACCAACCCAAGCTCAAATGCTTAAAATGATGGAGGATCTTAACACCCTTATCAGGGTCTATATTATATCATCGAACGCTTAAAAAAGCGAACGCTGATTGATCGACCTAATTTAAGCGAAAGCTTACAATCTCGAACGGTCAGATCAGCGATTTTTTCCCCAGGGAATAAAAGCGCTGATCCAAAACACATACACACAACACAAGCACACCAAGCAAACAGAAATCCACACACATACACCTAACATCTGATACCTAACCCTACACTAAACTATGCACACACCACTAACTACCCACTTACCTTAACCCAAACCCTAACCCTAAGGTCCGTCACTATCGCACACTCACCTCACCCGCTCCCTAACCCTAACTCACTTAAATCCGCCCTAACCCTCATGTCCACTCAATCGCACACACACCTAACCCGAGCCCTAACCCTAACTCACCTAAATCACCCTAACACTCACATCCACACAATCGCACACTTACCTGAATTCGACCGGTAACTTTCCACCATAACACTGAAAATACCATAGCAACAGAAACGGACAACCAAATTCTTTCCCTAGGAAAAAATTTGAGTTTCTGCTGCTTCGATATTTTGCAGTTTCACAAAAATAAGTTCGATCAATCAGCATTTGCTTTTTTAAGCTTTCGAGGATATAATATAGACCCCCCCTTATCAGGGTAGTCAGGCCACACCTTTTAAGAGGAAAAGAGACTTTTCTCCTGAAATACTGACAGAACAGGATTCTGAGGAGCCTGATTATTCAGATTATGAACAGGAACAACAACTTCTGACTGCTTATGAGGATTCAGATGCAGGGAATCCATTCCTTCTGCCTCCCCACCAGCAGATCTTTCCTTTGGGGAAACCCTTCACACCCTCAGGGAACATTTCCACTGGGAATCCCATGACTTCCCTCAGTCTAAGAAAAGGCTAAGAGAGTTTCTAGACTTGCCCCAACACAGACCCTTGGCTATCCCTCCAATCTTAGAGGTGGTTAATGATGTCTTCCATGGATCCCGCTTAACTCCTTACGCCCTCCTACCTGCTCCCAGAAAACCTGACAGGTATTACAGAGTACCGGATTCTCACAAATACTTGTACAGAAATCCTGCTGCGGACCCAGAGGTCATTACACAGGGACCAAAAGGAGCCAAGGCTAATTCTGCAATGAATCCTATTCCTTCTGACAAGGACTCCAGAGCTCTGGACATATGGGGTAAAAAAGTATACACCTCTGCAACCGTAGCTATCAGACACTCAACTGTCAGTTCCACATGTTAAAATATCAACAACACACTTTGGATCTGTTTAAACAAAAGATTTCAACCTTTCCTGACTGTGCCAATTCAAAAGAGTTAGCAGATTTACTGCACACTACTTGTCAAGTGGCTAAACACTCATTACACTGTGGATATGACACCCTAGAAGCCTCAAGCAGGGCAGCAGTGTCAGGATCTGTCATTAGGAGACATGCATGATTGAAGGAACAACCTCTCCCTGATCATGTCAAATCTAAATTACTTGAAGCACCTTTGGATAAGGACCGTTTGTTTAGAGTAAAAGCAGAAAAGGTGCTTAAAAAGATGGAAGACAAAGCAAAATCTATGCAAATAGTAAAAGATTTCCTTCAGGTACAACCTTCTAGATTCAGCAGGAATTTTTCCTCAAAACACTGGTCCTTTCCTGCACTTAGCAGACAGGGACAAGGTAAGCCTCACAGGGACAGACCACCCAGGCCCCTATCCCAGGGACAGCAGAGAACCAAATAGTGGACCACTTCCACGACAAAGGCAGGGAGTTCTAAGCCATCCCTCTATGGCAAAAACTCTCAATGACTCTTCCCCCCCCCCCGCCCTCTTTTCACTCACCAAAAACTAGGAGTAAGGCTTTCCCTCTGCAAAGAATATTGGCTTCTATAACAAAGGACCAATGGTTCTTAAAGATAATTTTTCAGGGATACAAATTCTCTTTCAATGAACTCCCAATTCTCAGAGGGTACCCAGACTTACCTCCAAATCAGTAGGCAGAGGCATTGAAAAAAGTCCAGACTCAGTCCCAAGGGGCAGTGGAACCTGTCCCCTCAGACCAAACAGGCAAAGGCTTTTATTCCAGACTATTCCTTGTTCCCAGAAAAGAGGGCGGTTGGTGCCCCATCTTGGATCTATCCATTCTGAACACGTTCCTGGTGGTCTCAAATTCAAAATGCTAACTTTGCAGCAGCTGCTGCCTATGCTGACAAAAAATGCCTGGTTAGTTACCCTAGATCTAAAAGATGCCTACCTCCACATCCCCATAATGGAATCCTGCAGGAAATTCCTTCGCTTCAGAACAGGCTCACAACACTTTCAGTTCTCTGCGCTACCCTTTGGCTTATCTTCTGCTCCCAGGATATTCACCAAATGCTTGGCCCTGGCAATAGACTTTTGCAGACAGAAAAATATACAAATTTACCCTTATCTGGATGACTGCCTCATTCAGGCAGACTGCAAAGAAAAGCTCCTCAAGGACCTCCTCTTTGTCAAAACCCTCCTGACCTCCTTAGGATACACCATCAATGAGAAGAAATCAAAGCAAACACCCTCCAGGAAGATCATTTTCTTGGGAGCACTGCTGGACACAGCATCCCAAATGGCCTTCCTATTCCCAGAAAAGCAGAGCTTCCTGCCTCTCTATTTTACCCAGCTGGCTTCTAGAAGTCACCTCACTGTGAGGAAGTTCCTGCAATCCTTGGGGTACTTGGCATCTTGCATCCTTCTCATTCGTCTGGCCAGGCTTCACATGAGAAAACTTCAGTGGTATCTAAAGAACCTTTGGTGTCAGCACTCTCAACCTCTAGAGACCTTTCTCCCTCTGATCCCCTATATAAGGGCCAAGTTTCTCTGGTGGGTAGAGGCCTGTGCCCAGAACAAGGGTCTTTCCTTCACCCTCCACCCAACCGGGCAGACCATTACCACCGACGCCTCAGACATAGCTTGGGGCGCTCACCTAGAAGGCAGGTGCACCCAAGGTCTTTGGGATACCCAGCACCTTCCCCTACACATCAACCAGAAGGAAATGGTGGCAGTACAAAAGACTCTGACATCCTTCAAACCCCATCTCAAGCCAGGGGTTCTCCTTATCAAAACAGACAACACCACGGTAATGTGGTACATCAACAAACAGGGGGAGACCCAATCTTACCTTCTGTGTAGGCTAGCTATGAACCTCTGGATGACAGTCTCTTCCATGAGACTACACCTGATAGCCCAATACCTACCAGGGATCAACAACACCTTTGCAGACCACTTAATCAGAAACTTACTGGACCCCCATGAATTGCAGGTCCACAGAAAAATCTTTTTACAAATCACTCAGGCGTTGGGGACTCCGGAGGTGGATCTCTTTGCTTTGCATCTCAACCATCAGCTGGAAAAATTCTGTACCAGGGAGTATCACCACCTAACGTGGAAGGTGATGCCTTGACTTTTCCCTGGAACACCCTCTTTGTGTACGCATTCCCTCCTCTGCCTCTTATTCCAAAGGTACTGATCAAAATAAGGGAGGAGAGACCAAAGGCCATCCTCACTGCTCCAGATTGGCCCAGACAACATTGGTACCCCTTACTGTGCAGCCTGACCTTACAGCCTCCCAGGCAGCTTCCCCTGATCTCAGACCTCTTAACTCAGGTGGGTATGGGGATGCTGCACCCAGACTTGAAGACTCTCAAGCTATCAGCATGGCTAATACTGTAAAGGCAAAGAAGGGTCCCCTGTTAAGCAAACAGGTCCTAGATATTATCACAAAGGCCAGAAGGACCAGCACCAGAAAGTCTTATACAGGAAAATGGAAAAGATTCTGAGCAAGTCCAGAGGGGGTGAGTACTTCACAACATTCCATCCCTCTTATGTTGGACTACCTAGTGGAACTACTTAATAGTGGCTTCTCCTTCTCCTCTGTCAAAATCCACGCCTCAACCATTCCAGCTCATTTTGATACTGAACAGCCCCTGTTTATCCCATCCTTTGATTAAACAATTCCTCAGAGGGGCTTCTAATATCAGATCTCCCAGAAGGCTACCCACTCCAGTCTGGGACCTGAATTATGTTTTGGAAAAACTAACTTTACCACCATTCGAACCTGCTACTTCAGCAGAACTAAGAAACCTCTGCTGGAAGACTGCTTTTCTCCTAGCTATCACCTCAGCCAGAAGAGTTTCAGAACTTCAGGCATTGATGGCCATTGAGCCCTTCATCATCTTCCATGCAGACAGGGTCGCCCTGAGGACTAATCCCTTCTTTATGCCCATGGTGGTATCTAATGTAACTCTCAGCCAGGCCATACATGTACCCACCTTCTTTCCTAACCCTCAAAACAAGGGGGAAATAATTCTGCACTCAGTAGACCTGCACAGACAGCTCAGATACTATCTAGACCATACTAAACCCTTCAGGAATACAGATGAACTACCTGTCAGCTTTGCCCCAGGGCAGAGGGGAAGCCCATTTCCAAACAAACCATTTCCAAATTAATATCACACTGTATCCATTTCTGCTACACATTGCATGGGAACCCCTCCCAAGTCTATTCAAACCCATTCCACTAGGGCAGCCTCCACATCCACAGCATTTCTCAGAGGAGTTCCCACCAGGGACATCCTGGAAGCTGCCACCTGGACTTCTGTCCATACCTTTACTAAGCATTACCACCTACCTCTATTTTCTAAGGCAAGGGCAGGGTTTGCCTCTGCAGTTCTGAAGGCCATGCTGACCCATTCCTAGGTCTCTTACTGATCCTACCACCCCTCTCCTCAGCTTTGGGAATCCTCCCGCAGGTGATGACTGCAACAGTGAATACACTCGAACATCTACATTTATACATTTATGGTAAGTGTACACAACTGTACTTTCTGGCATATATATATATATATATATATATATATATATATATATATATATATAAACATATATATGTGTGTGTGTGTATCTTCATACATAATTTCAAGCACCTTCACTACTGTGTGTTGATATGGCAGAGGCATTTCACAGACCCAGTCCGCTTGTGTTTGATCATAATATTGCAGAGAATTGGAGAGTATCTGAGCAGGAATACAATATTTTCATACAAGCAGCTTTTTCTAAAAAAGATGCATGTACGAGGGCATTTATTTTGCTTAATGTAGCAGGTTTAGAAGTCATTGAAAGAGAGCGTTCATTTGTGTATGCGCCAGCAGTATATGAAGGAGAGGGGGAATCACCATATTGTTGTACCAACTGAATCAAGAGAGGACACTGAGTGCTTGAAACATAAATTTAGAGAATGTGCAATCCACAGACAAATGTTACATTGGAGAGGCACCTATTTTATACAAGAGACCAAAAGCCAGGAAAAGCTCTTGCAGGTTATATCACTTACTTGAGAATTAAAGCTAAAATGTGCAGATTTGGTGATTTGAAAGATGAGTTAATAAAGGACAGGCTTGTGTGTTGTGTTAATAATGTTGCAGTGAGAAAGATTTTGCTTTGTGACAGTGATTTAACGTTGAGCAAAGCTATAGAGATTTGTCAAATCCCTGAGCTCACAGAAAGGCACACAAGTATGTCTGCAAGTGATAAGAGCATGGTTTCGGCAGCCTCTCGAGCAAGGGTAAACAGCATGTAGTACGTGGCTAGCAGAAGCAAGCCTAAGCACATGCCAGCTGTAGCCCCTGTAGCTCTTCCATGGAGGACCCGTAACTTTCTACCAAGTTCCAAGACTATCTCAGCAAAATGGACATGCTCAGTGCAGTATAAGGGTGAGTCAACAAAACCCAAATCAAATGTTATTGTTAACTGTCATAATTGTGGTGCCAATCATAAGTCTAAATGAGAGAAGTGCTTAGCATTTGGTCAGCAATGCCACAAGTGTAAAAAATGGAACCACTTTCAAAAATTTTGTAAATCAAGCAAGCCTCATTCAGTTATTAAGAAAGGTCATTCAAAAAAAAGCAACTTGATCATGTGGAAAGCTGCAACCCTTCTTTTTATGTAGATATTGTATCAGTGGTTGGTGAAAGGGTTAATGCAGTAGAATTGCTGGCAAAGAACAAAGTGTTTTGTACTGTCCTGATCAATGGTAAACCCACTGAGCTCAAAGTAGGCACTGGTTCAAAGTGTAATGTTTTGTCAGCAGAAACATTTGCTAGAGTAAGTGCTGGTGAACAACTTCATTTGGCTAATTGTGTGAAGCGTGTTGCTTATTGCGGTGAAAAGATTCAGACCGAAGGCTCAGTAGTGCTTTCATGCTATTCGGCTGGAAACAGTTACAGCTTGCAATTCTATGTAGTCAGAAGACCTACGCAGTCATTTTCAGATCTCAGAGACAGTTTAAGAATGAAATTACTTTTTTACCAAAGAAGTCCATCATGTAAGCACATGTCCTTGTTCCAGCTTCACTGATGCTATTTTTTCAGAGTATGCTGATTTTTTCAACAACAAGCTATACATACTTCCAGTTGTGTACTCCAAAAAGGTAGACCTAGAGGTCAGTCTAGTGGTCAGACCAGTGAGGAGAGTTCCAATAGCTATGCAAGTAAAAGTCAAGGTCCAGTTAGATAAGATGGTGCAGCAAGGTGTGATTTGTCCAGTCACAAAAACAACTGAGTGGGTGTCTTCTATGGTAGTTGCTCATAAGGAAAGTTCAGATGAAATCAGAAAATGCATGGACTCAAGAGACTTGAACAAGGTATTAAAGAGACCTCATCATCCTATGCATACAGTCAAGGAGGTTGCCACCCTCATGCCAAGTGCCACTGTTTTTTCTGTTTTGGATGCAAAGAGTTCATTTTGGCAAGTATGCTTAATCGCAGATTTTCACTACTGACTACATTCAGCACACCATTTGGTAGCTATAGATTTCACAGAATACCTTTTAGAATAAATTTTGTCAGTCAAGTCTTTCAGCATGCAATGGAGCAAATTTTTTCAGGTTATCCGTGTGCTATAATAGTGGATGATTTACTAGTTGGAGGTAATGGAGAAGCAGAGCATGAGAGAAACCTCAGGAAAGTTCTGGACAGAGCGCGTGAAGTGAACTTGAAGCTCAATTCTCTGGCATGTAAATCAGGCTGCCAGAAGTTACTTATGTAGCTTATTTATTTACCAGTACAGGCTTACGGCCAGACCCTTCCGAACAAGCAGCCATTCTTGAGATGCTAGCTCCAGACAATGCCCAAGCCCTAGAGCTTTTCCTTAGTATAGTTAACTATTTGGGCAGATTTATCCCTTACTTTAGTGAGTTATCAGCGTCTTTAAAAGAGCTGACAGTGGAACAGCACCAGAGAGCATTTGATAGCCTCAAACGGCAAATTACCAGTCTTGAGATACTATGATATCCACAAACCAGTAGTTCTTTCCTGTGATGCTTCAAAGTTCGGTCTTGGTGCACTTATTCTTCTAGAGGGCAGACCAGTTGCCTATCCATCTAGAACTCTTACCCAAACTGAAACTCAGTATGCTCAAATTGAGAAGGAACTTTTTGCAATTGTGTTCGCATGTTCAAAGTTCCATGATTATATTTATGGCCGAACTATCCAGATCGAAACTGATCATCAACCTCTAGTCACTATTTTAAAGAAGCCTATGCATACAGCTTCAACAAGACTACAAAGAATGATGCTCAAATTACAAAAATACAACTTCAAAATGCTCTATACAAAAGACAAACTTATTTATCTGGCTGATACCTTATCCAGATCGCCCAGAAATACCACAGAACAGCTTGATGCAGAGAATTTTGACTTTGATGTCATGGAAGTGCGTAATTTTTCTACATAGAGACATGATGAACTGAGAAGTCATACAAAGACTGATCCAGTTTTGCAGAAGCTCAACCACTTCTTCAATACTGGATGGCTGTCAAAGCAATCTCGTGTACTGCCAGAAGTACAACCTTATTTTCCATACAGAGATGAGGTGCTGATGGAAGATGGTATAATTTTCAAAGGTTCTAAAGTTATTGGTCCTAATTCCTTGCAACATGAATACATTCAGATTTTGCAGGGTGGCCACCCAAGTTCTGAGGCTACCAAAAGAAGGGTGAGAGGACTAGTATTTTGGCCTTCTATGTCAAAAGACATTGATAAAGTGCTGTCATCTTGTTCAGTATACAGTAGTGCTAAACCACATTTGCAAAAAGAACCACTTCATCTAAGCCAGATTCCAGAACTATCTTGGTCAACAGTAGCCATTGACATATTTGAGTAGAACAGTCAGTATTACTTAGTGCTGGTAGACTCTTATTCAAACTGGTTTGAGATCGATTTGCTACCTACCCTAACGTCCAGTACTGTTATTACTAAGTTGAAACATCATTTCTCAGTCCATGGTAGCCCAAACAAAGTTATTTCTGGCAATGGTTCTCAGTTTACCAGACAGTTATTTCAGAAATTTGCAGAAGAGTGGGACTTCATCCATATTACTAGTAGTCCGGAATACCCGCAGTCAAACAGCCTGGTTGAACGTGCAGTACAGAGTGCAAAGCAATTACTAGAGTGGTCAAAGCGTGACAATACCGATATCTTCTTGAATTTACTTAATCTCAGAAATGTACCCCGTAACAACCTACTTGGCTCGCCTGCTCAGAGACTTTTATATAGGCAAACCAGAGCAATTTTGGCTATCAGTTCTAGCTTTTGGTGCTAATGCTAAAAACACCAGAGCAGTAGAAGCCCAACTCTTTAAGAAGCGTTCCTTTCAGAAGTCTAGCTCTGATAAAATGAGCAGATTTTTTCATCCATTGAAAGAAGGATAGAGAGTGAGGATACAAACAGCAAAAGGCTTTGATCAAATCGGTCAAGTGAGAGGTATATGTGACATGCTGAGGTCCTACTTAGTGAATATGAGGGTATAGAATACCGGAGAAACCACAGCCATCTTCTTCTGGTGTCTGAAACAATATCGCAGCATTGTACTTGTGATACAGACTCTAGATTCCAGAGCAACCTAATGTTCATACCAAGGAACATGTCTCAGTGCCTATTCCTGTTGCTGATGATGTCCCAGATGTCCCCAAAGCTGAGCATTCCTTGAAGACAGTGTCTTCATTGCTAGATCAAATTCCGATTTTTATGTTATACGATCAGGTCGTATTTTAGACCTAGTGTAAAATACACAGAAACCTGGACATGATTGTCTTATATGTGTTTAATTTTGTATGATTTTATATTAAAGAATTAGTTCTGTATGACCTATTTCTCAAAGAGGGAGGATGTAGAACAGAGCGTGTGTTGTAACTTTAAGAAGCATTTCCAAGTGTAGGCACGTGCATATAAATAGTGAGCACATGTAGGCAGCAGTGCCACTTTGAGAGAACAGCACGAGTGTTAACATGTATGAATGTAGTAGTCAGTCTGTTTATAAGTTTATTCAAGTTTGTTGCTAAGCCTCAATCCTAATGTGTTTGTATGTAATAAAGCTGCTTGAACCGAACACACAACTGTTAGTCTGTTTTATCCTGACTAGATGAGCAACAACGTATATTCAAGGAAGAATCGTACAACTGCTTCTTCAATGAAGGCTTCATCTGATAACCAATCTGTGCCATCCTAATGTCAGTCCATTCAAAGTGACGCTTTCCATAAGACAAGCCAAATGCACACACAAATCCTTTTCATTTGCTTCACACTTTCCCTTTCTTGTCTTTTTACTTAGTCTTCCATAAATTTCCTACTACTCTACTTAACATTTATCCTTCCACTGCACCCCTCTAACATTAGATTGTTAATCTCACCTTATCTCTACTCTTCCCCTCTCCTCACCTCCTTTCTGCTTTTAATCTCTTATAATTTCTGGATCAAATTTCTATTCCATTTAACAAGGAATAAATAAATATGAGTGGAGAAAACATTTCAAACTTCTATCCAGACCCTAAGATATTTATGGACTCCACAGTTTTTAGAGCGCTACCATGCATTTATATTATTAAGCTTCACATTTTAGTAATGATCACATCAACTAGAAAGATTTCTAAATTACAGACCCTGTTAATACTATTTATCTGGTTATTTTTAATGGCAGGGCATTGCTGCAAACCAACCTTTCTTTATCCTTAAGGTCGCCTCTAAGTCACATATTAGCTAATACATTAATTTACATTTTTTTTCTTCAGATTCTGGGAAGTACTAACTGCAGTGCATGGATGTGCATTGCCAGATTTGCTAACAGAAGCAAACTTGTTAGAAAATATAGCATGTTATGTTGTCCTATCTCGTCTTCATTCTTACATGTGGGTTTGGAGCCGATCTTCAGCTTCGACTCGGCCACTTACAGAAGCTTGAAGTCTCTAAGTTGGCTCGTGGCAAGGTAGGTATCCCATCATGCAGTGGTATCAATCCTCAGATCTTGTTTGCCGCTTTATGAGTTCAAAAGTACTCTTCTTGGCCGTGGCTAAGTTAAACCTTTTCTTTCTGTGTTTTCATATGTATACCTTGTCTTTCTTATATAGAATTTAGTTAGACTATTTTTGTTTAGATAATAGTTAATCTTAGATATTGTTAAATAGTTGTCACTGGTTTGTCAGCTGTTTGGCCGACGTTTTTTCCACAGGCCTGTTTTGTCGGTATCCCATAGTGGTACTTTAGATTTTTTATTTAGCATTTGCTGTTTCTTCCTGTTGAGCCCCTTTGTCGGCTCTTTACTAGCTTGATAAGTGTGTATTTACATTGCAGGACTTGCTGTATTTTAGTCCGTTTTTTTAGTATTAGCTTTCTGCCTGTGTGTGTGTTCATCTAGATAACTTAGTTAGCTGTTTCTAAGCGCTAGGCCCGTTTAAGTTAGAGAACCTAGTCCTCTATTGATCTTGCCTTTTCCATTTATAGTGTGGTGTGTTTTTCCCTCTAGATAAACCTATTACCCATTATTTATTAGGGTTTTTTTTCTAGTGGTGTGTTCCTTTCACGTTCCTGGCAGGGCTAGGCCCGTTTAAGTTAGAGGACCAAGTCCTCTCCTTGGCATTTACTACCTTTTCGTGTGGTGTGTTATTTTCTCCCAGTAGTTAGGGTCCGTTTTAGTTAGAATACCTAACTAATCCCTTTTTGTACATTTATAGCTCATTTCTGCCTTTGCTTACACTGACAATTATGTCTAAGGAGTCTAAAGAGAAAGATCATAAACCTTCAGGTGTTAAGAAATGCCAAAAATGTACCCAGAAAATGTCCATAATGGATGGGCATAGTGTATGTGTCTACTGTTTGAGGGCCATTCACTTACAGGAGACTTGTACTTTTTGTCACTCATTTAGCTCGAGTCCTTCAAGAAAGGAAAAACAAACTGATTTTGAAAGGTCTCCTTAAACCTATATCAGCCCCAAGGACTTCGGAGCCGAAAAAGGATTCTTTAGCTCAGAGCCTGTCAACAGATATTCCACCATTCTCCCCTACTCTGAGATCACCTATTTTTCAAAGATCTCGCCCTTCAACCCTTTCCTCCAGGCCCTCTAGGAGCATATCGGATGAAGATGTGGAGAGGGTGATGCGCAGACTTTTGAAGGCGCCGGGGCTGGAAAATTTGCCCAGCTGGCCTCGGAGCCTTCCAAATCTTTGACATCCACTACTGTTCCTCCTCCGAGCCATACTGGTCTGTCGGAGCCAGAATATCCAGTACTGCTTGCAGTAGAACCTTTGGCTTCGGCACCCCATGAGACCCTAACGGATCTGATAATCTGCTCCGACACTCTCAGTGCCATCCGTAGTGTCTAGGAGCCGAAGTTCACCGGTCGGCCCCAAGGGAGATTCTCAGACCCAAGCCTCTTCGGTTCCGAGTCTACCTCTCGGTGCGTCGGCTCGACTGTACTCAGCTCCTACATTGGCTTCGGAGCCGATCTTCCTGGAACCAGGGGCTACCTCTGCTTCTTCGGAACAGGTGGTGTCCTTGGAACCGGGGGACTTGGCCTTTGAGCTAATAAGGAGAGTACTGGCCAAATCTACAGCTCTTCACAAGGATACTGATGTTCTTCCCCCAAAAGCTTCGGCTTCGGTCTTGGCACCACCCTATCCACAGGACAGCAGAGATCCACAGCCTCAGGAACACCCTCTGGGTGATACCCATTCTTCCGAGACCTTCCCAGAATACCCTTCTGAGGAGCCTCCTCCGAAGAAAACATGCAAGGGGAAGCATGTAGACTCCCCTGATGAGTCTGTCACCTCTGACACTGACCTCGAGGAGTCAGAAGCGTCCCCACGATCGTCCTCTATTAATATCTCCTTTCCTTTTGACGAGCTCATGAACCTGTCAGCCGAAATGTGTGGGAATCACCTGACACGATGAAGCCAGTCCCTAGGAGGCCAAATAAGTTTTTGTCAGCCCCCAATGAAAAAGATTTCTTGACTAAAGGTGTGCCAGTAGATGCTGTGGTGATGGCAGCAGCCAACAAGAAGGAGCTTGCAGAGAGATCCTCATCTGTCCATCCGCCGAACAAAGAGTCTCGAACGATGAACAGATATGGGAAGCGTGTTTTTTCTTCAGTGGCTTTTACCCTTAGATCACTGAATTATCTTACCCATTTTACAAGGCTTCAGAGAGATCTCCTGAAGGAACTAGGAGATACTCTGCAAGGTACTTCAACTGCGGGGGTTCCAGAAAAAGTTACCACTCAGTTATCCACCTTAAACTCCATAATGAATTCCTCCATGAGACTGATATCATGCACAGCAGATAGAGCAAGTAGGGCAGCGGTTTCAGGAATTTCCCTTAGGAGACACTCCTGGATGCACTTGTGTAACTTTGCAGAACCCTGTAAGTCTACCTTCACTAATGCCCCTTTTGATGGTTCCTCACTTTTTGGACCAAATGTTAAGGATACAATCACCAGATATGAGCAGGAAGGGAAAACTCTCTCTGCCGTTAGAGTACATTTTTCTGTCCCTTCAAGACCCTACCCTAAAGGGCAGAAAGGCGATAAGATGTGGTTTAAGAAATCCCACAGATTTTTCCCAGATGCACGAGGTGATTCCTTTCCCAGGGACAGAGGGAGAGGAAATAATGGTAGATGCCGTCCTAGAGGCAGAGGGGACCCGCAAAACCAGGGCAACCGTGATTCCTTTCGCAGATGTCCCTTTCAGCGCATATGAAAGGGAGGCCTGACTGTACTACTCTGGAGCCAGTCAGGGGGCGTTTATATTTGTATCCAGAAGCCTGGCACAACATCACAAAAGACAAGTGGGTACAAAACATAATGTCCAGAGGATACTTCATACCCTTTTCCTACCCCCGTCCTCGAACCAGAACAATCCTGGATGTTCCACCCAATCTCAGGGATCAAGCAACCATAGAAATCCAAAAGTTGCTAAACAAAAAAGTCATCCAAACCGTCCCCGCAGACCAAATAGGATTCGGAACTTATTCAACATTCTTTTTAGTACCTAAAAGAACAGGGGACTGGAGGCCCATATTGGATCTTAGCAAACTAAACGAATCAGTCAAGAAGTCCAAGTTCCAAATGGTGACACTACAGTCGATACTTCTTTTTTTAGACAAAGACAATTGGATGTGCTCGATAGACCTCCAAGATGCGTACTACCACATAAAAATGGACAGAGCATTAAGGAGTCACTTATATTTCTGGCTAGGAGCCAGTCACTATCAGTTTCATGCTCTGCCCTTTGGTCTCACTACAGCCCCCAGAGTGTTCACCAAATGCATGGCAGTAGTAACGGCTCACTTGAGACGTCTTGGATTCCGAGTGTTTCCATACCTGGATGACTGGCTCCTAACTGCCATCACCAAGCATCTACTTCTACAGGCCAGAGACATGAAGCTGCAAATTTGTGCTCAGCTACGCATTACAATAAACTTGCAAAAATCTGCCTTGCCGCCCTGTCAACATATTACCTTTATAAGCGCAGAAATAAACACCATTTTGATGATGGCTCGCTTTCCTACCGACAGAATTGCAAATCTCAAACAACAGATATTGCTTTTTCTTCCCAAACACAAGGTTAAGGCAAAGATAGTATTCAAACTGCTGGGAACAATGGCCTCAACCATAACCCTTGTTCCCTTAGCCAGGATGCATATGAGAATTCTACAGTGGTTACTATTTTCCCAGTGGCTGCTTCAGGAACTTCCTCTATCTCACCTAATCATAATAACAGAAACTTGCAAGAAGGACCTTCGTTGGTGGATTCAATCCAATGACTTAACTATTGGGAGACCATTTGTTCCACATCAACCTGTTGCTACTGTGACCACGCATGCTTCCCAGATTGGGGGGGGGGCATTACCTGGGAAAGACAGTCCAAGGTGTATGGCAAGAACACAAGGCCCATTTGCACATCAGTGTTCTAGAGATAAGAGCAGTACATCTGGTGTTGCAAGCACTCCACAACTCTCTTCCTCTAGGGACAATTGCAGTCCAGTCAGACAATATGTCTGTGGTATGGTATATAAACAAACAGGGAGGAACCAGATCATACCCACTTTGTCGAGAGGCTCTGAGGGTTTGGCAGTGGGCAACCTCTTCCCAATGCTTTCTAGTAGCAATGCACATCCCGGGTAAATCCAGTGTGATAGCCGACAAGCTCACCAGGGCAATATTAATGCCTCACGAGTGGTCTCTTAAGTCAGAACATAGCGGAAAAGATCTTCCTCAAATGGGACCAGCCATGCTGCTATCTTTTTGCGACTCCTATGAATGCCAAATGCAGCAGCTACTTTCCCCTAATCCCTACTCTGGTGAGATACCAAGAGACACACTTATTCACAATTGGCCCTCGGGACTTCTTTATGCTTTTACCCTGAACAGTAACTGAGACCTGGTTCAAGGCTCCAGAGAGCACCCTTGCAATACCAGGCTACAATTCTTACCACACTTTTCAGCCACAAAACCAAGACCGAATCACTAAAGGTAGAGGAGTGTCCATATTCACCAAGGATATTCACACCTCAGGGTAGTTGCCCAACACAATGCATCTGAAATTCTCCAGGTGCAACTAACACTAGGTAAGACTGCAATCCAAATTGTAGCTTGCTACAGATCCCCCACCATGCCCCAAGATTCTCACTACACCTTTCTAAACATACTGGAAAATATTAAGATACAACCAAACACCCTAATACTGGGTGATTTCAACTACACTGCCATTAACTGGGAAAACTACTCGGGTACCAGCTCCTTTTCCCAACGGTTCTTGGAATTCATAAATTCTAACACCCTGGATCAACTAATCCATTGTCCCACCAGGGGCTCAAATATCCTAGACCTGGTCATTACCAACATGGGAGATAGATGCTCCACACCAGTGGTCACCCCCTCATTGGTCAGGTCTGACCATAAGCAAATCACCCTTGACATCCACATCCCACCTCCACCTCCCAGTAAGGAAACCTCATTAAAAAACTTCTCCAAAGCCAACTTCATGCTACTGAAGTCAGAAGTGACAAACTTCATGACACCCATGCAGACGGGATCTGAAAGTTCGACTGCAGAATCCTACACTAAGGCACTGTATGAGCACATCCACTCATGCATGAATTGTGCCATCCCAAATAGAACCAAGATGCTCTCCTCCAAAAAAAGGAAGCCAATCTGGTGGTCCCCCGCTATAAACAAACTGTACAACAGAAGGAAGAAACTGTTGCAGAAAAGAGGAAAATCCCAGGATGCAAAAAATTCCCTCACCAGCCTCAGTAAGAAGCTGAGAGCCCTCATAAAATCCTCAAAAGCTAGTTATGAAAATAAAATTGCCAACGATTCCAAAGACAACCATAAGACATTCTATAGTTATGTCAAGAATCTAAATAGCAATGCTCAGATCTGCTCTGAGCTACAACAGAATGGCATTAAATATACTGTTCCTAAGGATATTGCCAATATCCTGGCAGATAGATTTAGTGCCAACTTCACCCCACTCTCACCCCCTAAAGGGCCCATCTCAATACCAAAAGATTGCCAAATTCTGGTAATCACAGCCACACAGGTAGAAACCGCACTCTCCAATGCTAAGAATACAACATCCATGGGACCAGATGACATCCCAGGCTGTTTACTACATGAACTACAAAATGAACTGGCACCTCACCTAAGTGTCATGTTTAATCATAGCCTCACCTCAGGCTTCGTGCTTACTGAGTGGTGCACAGCTACAGTTATCCCACTCCACAAGGGGGGATCCACCTTGTATCCCGGGAACTACTGTTCTATCAATCTGACAAGCCTGATCTGCAAGGGCATGGAACACATTATCATGGAACTTATAAACAAAGACATTGGCAACCTTAAAACACTGGACCCCACCCAGTTTGGGTTTGCAAAGGGCCGATCTTGTCTCCTGAACCTGATTGACTTCTTCGAATCAGTCTCCAGAGCTGTGGACGAGGGTAAGGCGGTCCACACAGCCTATCTGGGCCTCGCCAAGGCCTTCGACACCATCCCCCACTCTGGAATCATAGATAAACTTACTACGCTGGGCATAAATCCCTACGTCACTCGATGGGTTGCCAACTGACTTACTGACAGAACCCAGACTAAAACTAGCCAACTCCAAATCCAGCTGCAGATAGTGACAAGTGGATTACCTCAGGGTTCAATCCTGGGACCACTCTTGTTTGGCATCTACTTCTCTGAAGTACAAGCCAACACTAAGGGACTCAGGCTAACAAAGTTCGCAGATGACTGCAAACTGGGAGCCATTATTGAATCCCCAAATGATGTGGATATTCTACAAAAGGGCCTTACAGAAACAGATGCCTGGTGCCAGAGCCATGGGCTCAAGCTTAATGCCAAGAAATGTATAGTTATCCCTTTGGAAAAAAACATGTACCCATGAATTACCACATAGGTGGCAGTACACTAAACATCGAAAGTGTGATGAGAGACTTAGAGACGCAGGTGGACAGTGGTCTCACTTTCGATAACCACATCGCCACAACAGTCAGGAAATCCTTCTATGTGGCACACCTCATCACTAAGGGCTTTTCATCCAGAAAAAAGGAGGTCATTGTCCCACTGTACTCATCCCTCATTAGACCCATTATAGAGTATAATGCCCCGTTTGGTATGTACCTTACAAGACATCTGCAACAGCTGGAAAGGCCACAGAAATACCTCACTAAAAGAATCACAGGCCTAAAGCAGATGCCATATGCTGACCATCTAAAAAAACTCCAGCTATACTCTGTGGCATATCGTCTACTCAGAGGCGATCTCTGCTTAACATACAAGGCCATGTCAAACCGTGAGCTGTTGGACATGCTCCACTTAAAGAAATCTCAATCCCTCAGAGTCGCATGCTCCAGGGATCTAAACCTTGTCATCACAATGAACAAAGCATGCTGGAGGGATAGGTTCCTGACCCAGGGACTCCCCATACTCTGGAATAGACTGCCCATACATGTCAGGCAGAACGCCTCCTTGGCCATCTTCAAAAGGAACCTTGATGATTGGATGGGAGATAGGAAATTCACCCCGGGGATCATGTCAGTCGCCCTGCTAGACAGGGGTCCAGAGAAGTAAATATTGTGGGAAGAAATATCCAGGGAATTGTTATGGCTAGGCTTGTATAGGCCATAGGGCCGATAGCCTAGTACCAACCTATGAACCCCCGATGTTAAGTTGTCTATCTCGCCTTCATTCTTGCTGGATGGGTTCGGAGCCGACCTCGGCTCCGACTCGGCCACTCTAAAAGCTCGAGAGTTGGTTCCACCGGCTCGAGGCTCCCCTTATATCCCACAATGCTCGTTTGCCGCTACAGCTATCGAGGTGTTGGTTTTCTACCGGTTCTTGGTAAGTGACTTTTCTTGTGAAGTTAGTCTATTAAAACCCCTTTAATTTTAATATTTTTACTTATTTCCCTTAGTTTAGAGAAATTCTTATCCCCTTTCTCAAAAATTCCTGTTTTTTTCCCTCAAGAACTTTAAGTTCTTCCCTTGGGCCTACAGGCCTTTTTTCTTTCCCTAGTGGAGTGTGTGTGTTATTTTCTTATTTAAAAAACCTAGTTAGTGGTTTATTATAATTTAAACTAGACAGGGTGTAATTAGTGTGTTTGTGACTGTGTGTGTGATTACACCTTTAGATATGTCTAAAGAAGCAAAGGTCTCCGGATTCAAGAAGTGTGATGCGTGCTGTCAGAAAATGTCTCTGACAGACGCTCACACTTCTTGTGTCTACTGTCTGGGACCTTTGCACCTGCAGGACTCCTGTGCTGTGTGCCATGGCTTCAGCCCCAGGGTCCTGCAGGAAAGAAAAAATAAGTTAATTTTAAGGGGCTTACTCAAGCCAGAGGATTCCCTTTCTGTATCTACAGGGAAGCCCTCTAAGGCATCTAGGTCTTCGGCTCCAGCAACTGAGCCGAGACCTAAGGTTTCGAAACCTCTGTCTACATCGGCTCCAGCTGGAGCCGATGAGTCTCAGTCCACAGTTTCTGTGGTTCCCTCGGCTCCGGCTGGAGCCGAGGTATTAGAAATTTCCGTGTCGGCTCCGACCAGACCTTCGGAGCCGACAACTAGGAAGAGGTCCAGGTCACCATCCCTTGGCTCCGTTCATTCGGCTCCAGGATCTCCCCTGCTGTCTGAACGGAGCCAAAGATCTCACTCCTCTAGGTCATCGAGGCTGTCGGATCATGACCTTCAGAGGGTAGTGAGTCGACTTCTTAAGTCCGAGGCACTGGCCCAGATGCTTCAGAGCCCGACTCATCAGTCGATGCCTGCCCCGTCCATCAATATATTCCTCCTTCGACTCTCTTGAGCTCGGAGCCGGGTCGCGTCGGAACCGAGACTGTGATAGCGTCGGAGCCGATACAATTGTCTTCGGCTCCGTCGGCTCGATTTCTTCCTTGGAAGAATCTCGGTGCCGGACTTCCCTCGTCGGCTCCGAGGGGGTGAGTGGCATCGGACCCTTGTCCGACCCCCTCTCCCTCTCGGTGCTTCGGCGCTGGTGAGTTCGGCTCCGACATCGGCCTCGGAGCCATCACTGTCAGTGCCGAGGGGGGTTCTTAGCTTCTCGGAGCGGGGACCCCTGGCTTTGCCTGACAGGTGTGCATTCGAGGTCATGCGGAGTGTGTTAGAGCCTGGCTCTACTCCACAGTCGGCTCCGTCCGTCCCTCCCTCTACGGTGCCTCAGGTCAAGTCGACTCACTCCCTCATCCCGGACCGCAGAGAGCCAGCTCCTCAGGAAACCCCTGTGGGGATTTCATCCTCTTCCGAGGCCTCTCCTGATTTGGCAGAAGAGCCCCCTCGGAAGAGGAAGTGTAAGAGGAAACACATTGACTCACCTGAGTCCATCACGTCTGACACAGATTTAGATGATTCTGAGGGTTCCCCTTCTGAAGATGTCTCATTTGCAGACATTCTAGAGATCCTGAAGCAGAGGGGAAATTGGCCAGCCCTCAACCCTTCAGAGGACGAATCTGTGTATCTTGAGGCATTTGGCTCTCGCCCTTCCACCTCCTGGGTGTCCCCCCCTTTGACCCCCTCATGCAGGTGGTTGCTAAGAAGGCATGGACGGCTCCTGATTCAGTGGACCCCACTCCCAGGAGACCCTCCAAGTTCATAACGGCACCAGCAGACAAACAGTTCTTAACAAAAGGAGTTTCTGTGGATGCTATGGTGGTAGCTGCTGCCACTAAGAAGGAGCTAGCTGATCCTTCAGTACCTGTCCATCCACCTAACAAGGAATCTAGGTCCATGGACAGGTACGGGAAGCGGATGTTCTCGTCAGCGACATTTACCATGCGTTCGCTGAACTACCTATGCCATTTTACTCGTCTTCAAAGGGACTTGATTAAGGAAGCGAGTGAAATGCTAAAGGACCCTACAGCTGCAGGTTTTCAAGATAAGATGAACACGCAGCTGGCTACTCTTAACTCCATAACCAACTCCTCCATGCGCCTCCTTTCTTATGCGGCTGATGGAGCGAGTAGGGCCGCAGGGACAGGTGTGGCCTTACGTAGGCATGCCTGGATGCGGCTATGCAATTTTGCGGACCCCTTCAAGACGTCTTTCAATAACTCCCCGTTTGATGGATCATCTCTTTTTGGTCCTCAAGTGAAAGAAACCCTGACTAGGTGCGAAACTGATGGCAAGACCCTTTCTGCCGTCGGAGTCCGTTTTTCTACTCCTTCTAGGCCTTACCCCAAAGGCCAGAAAGGTGGAAAGATGTGGTTCCGTAAACAATCTCAAGGGACTTCGCCTGACACACAGAGTCGTTTCCCCGCCAGAGGCAGAGGCGGGAATAACAATGGTAGACGTCGCCCTAGGGGCAGGGGGGGTCTGCAGAACCAGGGCAATCGGGAAGCTTTCTCTGACAAGCCCTTTCAGCATCCCTGAGGTGTTGCCCGACTGCCCACCTTCGGAGGCAGTCGGGGGAAGATTGTCACTGTACCCAGAAGCCTGGCTATCCCTGACTCAAGACAAATGGGTACAGTCCATCATTTCTGAAGGCTATTCTATCCCCTTTCTTCGCATTCCAAACCAATCAAAAAAATCCCTTCCAGATGTTCCACCCGCTCAAAGGGATCTAGCGGTTTTGGAGATTTCAAAACTGCTTGCAAAAAGAGCAATTCAGCCAGTTCCAGCAGACCAGCAAGGATCCGGAATCTACTCAAGGTTCTTTTTAGTTCCAAAGAAAACAGGGGACTAGAGACCAATTTTGGATCTCAGTATCTTGAACAGATCAGTCAAGAAAACAAGATTTCGGATGGTCACGCTGCAATCCATCCTTCCCTTTTGGGCAAAGGAAACTGGATGTGCTCTATAGATCTTCAGGATGCGTACTATCACATAAAAATGAACAGACGCTCCAGAAGATTCCTCCGCTTCAGGCTGGGAACCAGTCATTTTCAGTTCAGGGCCCTGCCCTTTGGTCTCACCACTGCCCCGGTGTTTACCAAATGCATGGCAGTGGTAGCTTCTCACCTGAGACGACAAGGATTCCAGGTGTTTCCATATTTGGACGACTGGCTCCTCACAGCTCCCACCAAGCATCTCCTTCTGATGGCCAGGGATTACACTTTTCGCATTTGTCAAAAGTTAGGCATTTCAATAAATTGCGAAAAGTCTGTTTTGTCGCCTTGTCGTACTATTACCTACATAGGCGCAAATCTAGACACAGTAGACATGTCTGCGAGGCTAACAGATCAGAGGATAACAGACATTCACAGACTGGTCTCACTCCTTTTCAACAACAACAGAATCAAAGCCAGGTTAGTTCTGAAAGTGTTGGGAATTATGGCTGCGGCCATACCTCTGCTTCCATTAGCCAGATTCCACATGCGGATCCTTCAATGGATGCTCTTTACTCAATGGTCATACCAGCAACTTCCAATGTCTCACACCATTATGATCACGCAAGCGTGCAAAAATCATCTCATGTGGTGGATATCTTCCCCTCAGCTCTTGCTGGGAAGACCCTTTGTTCCACCCCCTCCGGTTGCTACTCTGACAACGGATGCCTCCCTGATCGGGTGGGGGGGGCATTATCAGGGCAGGACGGTCCAGGGCACATGGCAACCAGACGAATGCCACTTGCACATAAATGTTCTGGAGATGAGAGCAGTGTTTTTAGCGTTGCAAGCCCTTCAAGACTCTCTTCCCTTGGGAACGATTGCAATCCAAACAGACAATATGTCTGTAGTGTGGTACATCAACAAACAAGGCGGAACCAGATCATACCCCCTGTGTCGAGAAGCACTCAGAGTGTGGCAATGGGCGATTTCTTCTCAGCGGTTTCTGATAGCAACGCACATCCCCGGGAAGTCCAATCAAATTGCGGACAAGTTGAGCAGAGCTATCCTCATGACTCACGAGTGGTCTCTGAAAGACTCTGTTGTGAGAGAAATTTTCCTCAAGTGGGGTCAGCCTTGCTGCGATCTTTTTGCTACTCCCCAAAACAGCAAGTGCAGAGAATATTTCACTCTATTCCCTTTACCAGGCCAACCCAGCAGAGACGCTCTAGTCCAAGTTTGGCCCCGGGGACTTCTGTATGCATTTCCTCCCTTCCCACTAATCTCTCAAGTGATACAGAAAGCTATCGCTCAGAAGGCCTCATTGATCCTCATTGCTCCTTACTGGCCTCGACAGGTGTGGTTCCCCTTTCTACATCGTTTTCTTTTGGAGCGACCGTGGAATCTGGACCTAGTTCCAGATCTTTTGATCCATCAGTCGGGTCAGTTTCATCGCTCCCTCCCTCTCTGAACCTCACTGCTTGGTTCCTCCAGTTCCAACCTTAGCCAGGCTTCCTCAATTATCTCACTCCGTTCGAGATATTTTGATAGCTTCCCATAAATCTTCCACTCGAAAGATTTATTTGAGTAAGTGGAAACGCTTCACATATTGGGCTCAAGGAAAGGACATAGATCCTTTCACTGCTTCCATCCAATTAGTCCTTGAATTTCTAGCTGAACTCTTCCATGCAGGTTCATCTCCCTCTACTCTTAAAGTTCAATTGGCAGCTATTTCTAACTTTCATGTGGGTATTTCTGAATCTGCATTAATGTCCCACAAGCTTTGCAAAGCCTTTTTGAAAGGAGTTTTTCTTCTCAGACCTCCTATAAGAAATCCTCCTTCTCCTTGGGACCTAAATTTAGTACTTGCTTCTTTGATTCTTCCCCCTTTCGAACCTGCAGTCTCCTGTTCTTTAAAATTGCTATCATGGAAGACTCTTTTTCTGGTGGCTATTACTTCAGCTAGAAGAGTTTCAGAACTTCAAGCACTCAGCTGTCGACCTCCTTATCTATTGTTTCATAAGGACAGAGTATCCTTACGAACTAACCCGTCCTTTTTGCCTAAGGTGGTCTCGACGTCAAATCTAAATCAAAGCATTGACCTCCCTGTCTTTTTTCCAGAATATTCCAATAGGTCTGAACAAAAATTACACTGCCTGGATGTTCATCGTCAATTGAGGTACTACTTGGATAGAACAAAACAATTCAGAAAATCTGATCAGCTGTTTGTCTCCTATGCGGAAAGCAGAAAGGGACTTTCAGTTTCAAAGGTATCATTATCCAGATGGCTAACATCTTTGATTTCCCTTGTATATGAAATTAGACACCAAAAACTGCCTAATAAACCTAAGGCCCATTCCACCAGAGCCTTGGCTACTTCTTTAGCCTTCCAAGACAGACTGCCTATTGACACCATTTGTGCAGCAGCTACTTGGGCTACTCCTCACACTTTCATTTCTCATTATAAGTTGGACTTAGCTTCTAGGCATAGAGCTAACTTTGGTTCCACTGTTCTCAGGAGTCTGTTCCGTTAGGCCACCCGGGACAAGGTGCTAGGGATGCGGTCCCATCCAGCAAGAATGAAGGCGAGATAGACAACTTAACATATAGAAGTTATGTTCTTACCATAACGTTCCATGTTAGTTGTCTTCTTCTCGCCTTCTTCTTGCGTCCCACCCTCCTTCCCCCTGGCCTGGACAGACCTAGAGGAGTTGTGATTGTGACCTCTCTTTCTACCACTTCTTTCTTAGGCATATGCTGTTGTGCATAGTTCCTGGTTCAGGATGTAGGTCACCCATCTTTCTTCCTGTTGTTAGAGGTGGACTCTGTTTAGAGTTATTCTGTTACTATTATAAGCTGGGGTTAGCTTACAAACGAGATCTGAGGTAACTCTCGCCTAGCATTGTGGGATATAAGGGGAGCCTCGAGCCGGTGGAACCAACTCTCGAGCTTTTAGATTGGCCGAGTCGGAGCCGAGGTCGGCTCCGAACCCATCCAGCAAGAAGAAGGCGAGAAGAAGACAACTAACATGGAACGTTATGGTAAGAACATAACTTCTATTTTCCCCTCATATCAAAAGTCATTCAGAAAGCAAAATCCTTAAGAAGCAAGATGATTCTCATTGCTCCATATTGGCCTCGTCAGATTTGGTTCCCCTTTCTCTACCATCATCTACTGGAGGATCCATGGATTTTGGATCCAGTTCCAGATATCCTGACACATATGTCAGGAACGCTCCATCCTTCTCTCCACACCCTCAACTTGACAGCTTGGCTGCTCCACTTCCAACTTTAGTCAGGTTTCAGGATTTCACTTCAGCAGTAAAACACATTTTGATATTCTCTTATAAGGTGTCTACCAGAAAACTATATGCTGGTAATTGAAAAAGATTTTGTATCTCAGTGCAGACCAGAACACATAGACTCCTTCACTGCCACAATTTCTTCAGTTTTGGATTTCCTTTCAGAACTCTTCCAACAAGGCTCAGCCGCTTCTACAATTAAAATCCAGCTAGCAGCTATCTCCAATTTCCACTTAGGACAGCATACACCCAGCTTGATGGCACATAGACTGTATAAAGCCTTTTTGAAAGCCACGTCATTATTGAGACCTCCATTTAAAGAACCTGTCCCTCCTTGGGACTTAAACTTTGTCCTATCGCACTTAAACTTACCACACTTTGAGCCGTCTTCCACATGCAAACTAAAGTTCCTGTCTTGGAAAACGATTTATATGGTAGCTATAACATCAACTAGAAGAGCTTCAGAGTTACAAGCGGATTCAGTCAAACCACCCTATTTGATTTTCCATAAAGACAGGATTTCGCTTCGAACTAATCCATCCTTTGTCCATAAGATGTGCTCTCATTGTAACATTAACCAATCTATTGAGCTTCCAGTGTTCTTCTCTAACCATACCAACAAAGCAGAATACAGACTTCACCAACTTGATGTGCATAGACAACTTAGGTTCTATCTCCACAGAACAAAAGATTTTAGGAAGTCAGATCAGTTGTTCATATCCTTTTCAGAGGCAAGAAAGAGTATGCCAGTCTCTAAAATCACATTATCTAATTGGCTTTCCAGTTGTATAACTTTTATATACTCCTCCAATAACAAGGATCTCCCCTTCAAAGTTAGAGCTCACTCATCCAGGTCAGTAGCAACATCCACTGCCTTTCAAGCCAGAATTTGAATGGACATAATTTCTGCGGCAGCGACTTGGGCAAGCTCACATACTTTTATCACTCATTACAAAGTTGATTTGGGCTCCAGGGATAGAGCTTCCTTTGGTTCCACAGTGATCAAGAGTGTATTCCCGTGAGCCACCCAAGAAAAAGGTGTTAGGGACGCTGTCCCACATGTAAGAATGAAGGCGAGATAGGACAACATAACGTAAAGAAGTAATGTACTCATCGTAACATTCTATCTATGTTTGTTGTCCATCTTGCCCTTCATTCTTATGAACCCACCCACCTACCCCCGTCCAAATAATCCTAGAGGACCTAGTAGGAAAATGTTTACTCCTTTCCTTTATGTTAGAGACCTTTCACTATTGTTTCTCCTTTACCTGAGGGTACAGAATATCTAATGGTAAGTTGCCTATCTCGCCTTCATTCTTGCTGGTTGGGAACGGAGCCGAGGATCATCTTCTACAGCTCGAAAGCTGTTTACTGGCTCGAGGCTACCCCTTATCCCATGATGCTTAGCGCTAGCTACTCAGATCTCTTTTGCCGCTTCAGCTGCGAGGTGTCGTTTTTCTGTCTCAGGCTCGTATAAAGTTTCTTTATAGAACTTTTGTACTAGAAATAGTTCTTTTCCGTAGGGGTTATTGTTAGTTTTTAGTCTTATATTTGTTGTGTTAGCTAAATATGTATTTGTAGCTTCCTTCCCTTCCCTTTAGAACTCGTTTAATTTAGAGAGTTCTCCCCCTTCACCCCTCCTTATTCTTTTCCTGTCAGGTTAGCCGTTTAAGTTAGAGGCTTTCCTTCTACCTTCTTTATAGGCTAGCCATATGAGTTAGAGGCTTTCCTATCAAAAAAAAAAAAAAAACTTTAGCTTTAGTCTGTAGTATACTGTGTTTTTCTGTAGACTGTATTTTGTTTGGTTAGCTATTGTTGTATTATTTGTTACAGGATGTCCAAAGAATCCAAGGTGTCTGGGTTCAAGAAGTGTGACTCATGCTGTCAGAAGATGTCTCTGACAGATGGCCACACTTCTTGCGTCTGTTGTTTAGGCGCTGTGCACCTGCAGGACTCTTGTTCTATCTGCCATGAATTTAGTCCAAGAGTTCTGCAGGAGCGTAAGAATAAGCTTATTCTTAGGGGCCTTTTAAAGCCCCAGGATTCACCGGCCAAGACTCAGCCTGTGAAATCCCCCAAATCTACCAAATTGTCGGCTCCAGGTTCGGAGCCGTCTTTGGTTCAGACTCTACCTGCTACTTCGGTTCCGGCTGGAACCGATAAGACTATCTCCCCATCGGCTCCATCAGAAACTTCGGAGCCTTCGTGGAGCCACAAGAGGCTGAGATCCCCTTGTCTGGAATCGATACATTTGGCTCCTCGGTCTCCCCTGCTTCAGAGCGAGCGCAGTCACAGATCTTTTCACTCCTCTCGATCCTCTAGGCTCTCGGATCACGACGTGGAGAGAGTGGTCAGTAGGTTGCTAAAGTCGCAGGCAATTGCCAAGATGTTGTCCAGCCCTCCTAAACAGGTGTCGGCTCCGTCCACTTCTGTCGATGTTCCTCCTTCGACTCCATTGAACTCGGAGCCGGAGTTCGTTGGGGTTCGAGTAGTGGAACCGTCAGCTCTGATAACTCTATCTCCTTCGGTTCAGTCGTCGGCTCCGATTCCCTCGATGGTGTTGTCCGTCTAGGGATCTGGGCACTGGGGCTCCCTCATCGTCTCCGAGGGGGCGAGTGGCATCGGACCCTCGTCTGACCCCGTTCTCCCTCTCTGAGCTTCGGCGCAGGTGAGTTCGGCTCCTACATTGGCCTCGGAGCCGTCTCCCTCGGTGCGGAGAAAGATTCCGATTTCCTCGGAACCGGAGCTTTCTCTGCATCGTGGCAGGGGTGCCTTCGATGTCATAAGGAGTGTGCTGGCCACTGAGTCAGCTCCACTATCAGCACCATCTGCTCCGTCCCCTGTAGTGCCTGTGCCAACCTCTGCTCCTCCTCCAGATCCCAGACGTGGGGAACCGGCACTTCAGGGTACCCCATTGGGTGTTTCCTCTTCTTGCGAGGCCTCCCCTGATCATTCAGAGGAGCCCCCTTGTAAGAAGAAGTGCAAGAGGAAGCACATTGACTCCCCTGAGTCTGTCACTTCTGATACAGACTTAGATGACACGGAAGGGTCCCCGAGATCCCCCTCTGAAGATGTTTCCTTTTCGGACATCCTCGAAATGCTTAAGCAGAGGGGGAACTGGAATCCCCTAGCCCCTACCGAGGATGAGTCTGTATTCCTGGATGCGTTCGGTTCCCGACCTTCCACCTCCTGGGTTTCTCCGCCTTTCGATCCACTTATGTCCGTGGTGGCTCAAAAGGCTTGGTCAGCCCCAGATACAGTGGAACCAACTCTGAGGAGACCTGGCAAGTTAATCACAGCACACCATGATAAGCAGTTCCTTACCAAAGGTGTTCCTGTTGATGCCATGGTGGTAGTAGCAGCCAACAAAAAAGAGTTAGCAGAAACCTCTTCGTCTGTCCATCCTCCTAACAAGGAGTCTAGGACCATGGACAGATAAGGGAAGTGAATGTTTGCTTCAGCGACCTTTTCTGTGAGGTCACTGAACTACTTATGCCATTTTACCTGGCTTCAGAGGGATCTCCTTAAAGAGCTCGGAGATACCCTTCAAGATCCATCAGCTGAGGGGGCTCAAGCTAAAGCGGCTTCCCAACTGGCGACCCTTAATTCTGTAGTCAACTCTTCCATGAGGCTCATTTCCTATGCAGACGTTGGTGCGAGTAGAGCCACAGGTACAGGCGTGGCCCTTAGGAGACATGCATGGATGTGGCTGTGTAACTTTGTGGAACCCTTTAGAGTGTCATTCACCAACACCCCCTTTGATGGTTCCTTTCTTTTTGGACCACATGTGAAAGACACTTTGACTAGGTGTGAGCAAGAAGGCAAGGCTCTCTCTGCCATGGAAGTCCGTTTTTCCACTCCTTCCAGACCATACCCCAAGGGTCAGAAGAGTGGTGAAATGTGGTTCCGAAAATCCCAGGGAGCCTCACCTGACACGCATAGCGATTTTTCCGCCAGGGGCAGAGGGGGAAACATCAACAACAGACGCCGCCTTTGTGGCAGAGGGGGTCCGCAGAACCAGGGCAACAGAGAATCCTTCTCTGAGAAGCCCTTTCAGCATCCCTGAAGGGTTGCCCGGCTGCCCGCCTCTGGAAGCAGTCGGGGGAAGACTTTCACTGTACCCAAAAGCCTGGCAAAATTTAACGCAAGTCAAATGGGTACGGTCAATTATATCCAGAGATTACAAAATTCCCTTCTCTCAACCCCCCTTATCGTCAAACAAATCCCTTCCAGATGTTCCACCCAATCTGAGGGACCAAGCAGTCATAGAAGTTTCAAAACTGCTAGAAAAAAAAGAGTTATCCAGGAAGTCATGGCAGACCAACACGGATCTGGAACTTACTTAAGGTTCTTTTTGGTACCAAAAAAGACAGGGGACTGGAGACCGATTCTGGATCTCAGCAGACTAAACAAATCTGTTCAAAGAACAAAGTTTCGGTTGGTCACTCTACAGTCCATTTAACCCTTTCTGGGTCAGGACAATTGGATGTGCTCCATAGATCTTCAGGATGTGTACTACCACATCAAAATGGACAGGTGCTCCAGGAGATTCCTTCGCTTCTGGCTGGGAGCCAGTCATTACCAGTTCAGAGCTCTGCCTTTTGGTCTCACCACAGCTCCCAGGGTGTTCACCAAATGTATGGCAGTGGTCACGGCTCACCTGACACGTCGAGGATTCCAGGTGTTTCCATATCTAGACGACTGGCTCCTCACTGCTACTACCAGGCATCAACTTCTGCAAGCCAGGGACTACACAATCACAGTCTGCTCCCAGCTAGACATTACAGTAAACTTTGAAAAATCTGCCTTGTTGTCCTGTCAATCTATCACCTATATAGGAGCAGACATAGACACAAGGAACATGTCCGCAAGGCTACCGCCAGAAAGGGTGTCTACAATTCACCAGCAAGTACAAATTCTAATGCAGAGCAGAAGGATCCAAGTCAGATTCATCCTTCAAACTCTGGGTTCCATGGCAGCGGCAATTCTTCTAATCCCACTTGCCCGCTTTCACATGAGGATTCTATAGTGGCTTCTGTTCACACAGTGGTCTTTCCAACAGCTACCCATGTCTCACATGATCATGATTACAGAAGCATGCAAAAGGCACCTTTCCTGGTGGATGGTCTCCCCACTAGTGACTCAGGGCAGACCCTTCATTCAGCCCCCTCCGGTTGCCACAGTGACCACAGATGCCTCCCTGATAGGGTGGGGGGGCCATTATCAGGACAGGACAGTCCAAGGCACTTGGCAGCCTCACAAGTACCATCTGCATATAAACGTCCTAGGAATGAGAGCCGTGCTCCTAGTGTTGCAAGCTCTTCTGGACTCTCTCCCTTCTGGGACCATTGCAATTCAAACGGACAACATGTCAGTGGTGTGGTACATCAACAAGCAGGGCGGAACCAGGTCCTACCCCCTATGTTGAGAAGCACTCAGACTCTGGCAGTGGGCGATTTCCTCCCAACGTTTTCTGATTGCGACGCACATCCCTGGGAGATCCAACGTCATAGCGGACAGGCTGAGCAGAGCTATTCTCATGCCTCACGAGTGGTCTCTGAATCAGGTAGCTGTGGATCTGATCTTCCACAAATGGGGACAACCTTGCTGCGATCTTTTTACCACCACCTTCAACAGCAAATGCAGCAACTACTTCTCCCTTCTTCCACTTCCAGGTCACACTCCCAGAGACGCTCTAGTCCACGATTGGCCTCAGGGACTTCTTTATGCCTTCCCTCCGTTTCCCCTGATACCTAAACTCATACAGAAAGCAATATCGTTGGATTGCAAAATAATCCTCATTGTCCCCTACTGGCCTCGACAGATATGGTTTCCGTTTCTGCACCATTACCTTCTCGATCAGCCCTGGACTCTGGATCCGATTCCAGACCTACTGATTCATCAATCAGGCGGGCTGCATCAATCCCTCCAAACACTCCAGCTCACAGCTTGGTTGCTCCACTTCCAACCTTAGCCAGGCTTCCCAGCATTTCTCCGGCCGTGCATGAAATTATTGTCTCCTCTCACAAGTCCACAACTAGAAAAACTTATGCTAGCAATGGAAACGTTTTTCTAGTTGGGCAGAGGCTAGGAATGTAGATCCTTTTTCAGCTCCAGTCCACGAAATTTTGGAGTTCCTAGCACAACTTTTTAATTCTGGGTCCGCTTCTGCTACAATCAGGGTCCAATTGGCGGCCATTTCTAACTTTCATGTTGGGTTGTCTAATTCAAACATTATATCTCATAAGCTCTGTAAAGCCTTTTTAAGAGGGACTACTCTCCTGAGACCTCCAGTGTGAGATCCCCCTCCTCCTTGGGACCTTAATTTTGTACTAACCTCTTTAATTATGCCCCTCTTTGAACCTGAGGCATCCTGCTCCATTAAGTTTCTATCTTGGAAAACACTCTTTCTGGTAGCTATTACTTCAGCCAGATGCGTCTCTGAACTTCAGGCACTATGTGTTCGTCCTCCATACTTGTTTTTTCATAAGGGCAGGGTTGCTCTAAGGACTAATCCCTCATTCCTTCCGAAAGTCTGCTCAGAACACAATTTGAACCAATCTATAGACCTTCCTGTGTTTTTCCCTAACCACTCCAACAAGGCAGAATACAAATTACACCAATTGGACATTCATAGACAATTGCGTTTTTACTTGCATAGGACTAAGGATACAAGGAAGTCGGACCAACTATTCCTTTCCTATGCTCTAGGCAAACAAGGTCTCCCAGTTTCCAAAGTGACCTTATCCAGGTGGTTGTCTCACATTATCACGTTCATTTATCAATTGAGAAACAAAGAGTTGCCTATC
This sequence comes from Protopterus annectens, assembly GCF_019279795.1. Taxonomy (NCBI): domain Eukaryota; kingdom Metazoa; phylum Chordata; order Ceratodontiformes; family Protopteridae; genus Protopterus; species Protopterus annectens. Next base: position 1,655,478,229 of record NC_056732.1, read on the forward strand.
AAACCGAAAGGTCATTATACTAGGGCTTTGGCCACCTCTGTAGCCTTCCAGTCTAGGTTGCTGATGTATTCTATCTGTGCAGCTGCTACGTGGGCAAATCCTTATACCTTTATTTCTCATTACAAGCTGGATATGGTCTCCAGGAGCAGAGCTGACTTTGGTTCCACTGTTCTGAAGAGTGTGTTCCAATGAGCCACCCAGGATTGTAGGTGCTAGGGACACTGTCCCAACCAGCAAGAATGAAGGCGAGATAGACAACTTAACATTAAGAAGTTATGTACCTATCATAACATTCCATGTTAGTTGTCTTCATCTCGCCTTCTTTCTTCCGTCCCATCCCCCATCCCTCTGTCCTATTGGATCGAGAGGAGTTTTGGTTTCACTGGCTGAGTGTTCTCTGGTTTGTTTCCTCTACTGATTTAGAGAGTATGACAGGTATGCCCAACCTGTTTGTTTGGACAGGTTGATTCTCTCGCTATGTCTGGGGTTAGCTATTTCAAACGAGATCTGGGTAGCTAGCGCTAGGCATCATGGGATAAGGGGTAGCCTCGAGCCAGTAAACAGCTCTCAAGCTATAGAAGATGGCCGAGTCAGAGCCGAGGATCGGCTCCGATCCCAACCAGCAAGAAAGAAGGCGAGATGAAGACAACTAACATGGAACGTTATGGTAGGTACATAACTTCTTATTTTCTATTATAGTCAGCAGCAAACAAGATTTGAGTATTGATACCACTGCATGATGGGATACCTACCTTGCCAGCAGCCAACTTAGAGACTTTGAGCTTCTGTAATCGGCTGAGTCAGAGCTGAGGATCATCTCCGAACCCACACGCAAGAATGAAGGGCGAGATGGACAACAAACAGAATGTTATGGTGAGTACATAACTTCTTTTTTTCATTTCCATCTGATCAGAAACGTATTTATAATTTTGAAGAGCAATCTTGTCAGACAGTTGTCAGACTACATTAAAGTATGTTAGTTGAAATATAACAAACCATTAACAGTAATTTCTAAGGCTCATTATAGAAGAGGTTTAGCTAATACACTTGTTGATACAGTGGAAGAAAAAGTTAGGACTTACCATGCTGAAGAAACCGTTATATTAGAAGCAAGTTTTGCAATATACACCTGTTGCAAGTTTCAAAATTGCTGTTCTGTGACTTCTTGTATAGTAAGATGGGGCTCATTGTTTTCTCTTGTACTATAATGTGTAAATTCAGGTGGCTGGACATGGTGATTATGTAAATGAGACAATCACAGTACTTCTGAATTGCTCAAGTTATGTGTCACACTAACTGACTAAACTCCATTTACATGCCTAGCAACTGAGGGCAGCACTGCAGACGTGCAACTCAGCTTACGGCTCCTGGGGGTGGTGGGGTTGGAATATGTAATTCCACATGCCACATAATGGAATTTGAGTTGCTGTAATGCGGTTTGCTATCAGCATCTACATGGATAGTGAGCTGCCATGCTTTATGCCATGAAACGCAGTGCGTAAACATTCTCATACCTTCCTTATGTGGGACTGTCCCACAATCGGTTGCACAAGGGAGCTGCCAACCTTTGTGAGACAGATGGCATACCAAAACCTGGTGTGTCCATGAAATGTCTTTTTTTTTTTGCTAGTTTTTACCTACTGAGACATGAATTGAGGAAGAAAGCAGTGCTGCTTTTAGAAAACAAAAGTGATATGTGGAGGAAAATAAAACTTTCCTCAGCCCACTACACCAAAACTATAGCCATAGACTCTGTGAGGTTCCTCAACTCAAGGCTGAGGCATGGAGTAGTTTGGGCCAGACAGAAACACGTGACACTGGTACGCACTCATGGGAATAATGTCATCACTTCTATAGTGACTTAAAAAAATGTCATACCAACCTCCTAGACTTATGGTAGGCTGAGGTTGGAGCTCATCCACAACCTACATAATGCTTAGTGTGTGTGTGTGTGCCATTCACATATCTAAAACACACCAGTTTCTCTCTCCATAACCACTGAAGCTGTTGCAGAGAATGTGCAGCTGCACAGGAGGTGGATAGACCACATTAGAGAATCCTAGATTGAGTATACCTTTTACATACAGTAGTGGTGTCAATACAAGACTATTCCTTTTATAATATATAATCTGGTTTTGTCAATTTTCATTCATTCCTCAACAGCTGGGTTCATATCTGATTTTTGGCTCTGATGCAGCTGTTACTGTAGCTTATGGTAACCATAAAGCTTTTGAGCTTCTCCCTTACCTATAATGCACCACCCCAACACACCTCAGATCTCATTTTCTGCTTTCACAAAATTGATGTGGTCATCTGAGCACTAAGTTTATACTTAAGATAAGTGATTTTCCTTGTCTCATAGTACTATCTTTTTCCATCAATTTCTTACACTTAGTGTATTTCTTATACATAACATTGGTTCATAGGTTCATAGGTTCATACTAGGCTATCTGCCCTGGGGCAATTATAAGCCTAGCCCGATTCTGTATGGCTTACGCCACCCCTTGATTTGAATATACTGTGCCCTTTTTAAGGTTTAGTTTACTGTGCCTCTGTCTAATAGTGACAGGGGAGTAATCCCTGGGACAAACCTACGATCCCCCATCCACTTATCAAGATTCTTCTTGAAGAGATTCAGTGAGGTGCTCTGCCTCACATGAACTGGAATTCTCTTCCAGAGCGAAGGGAGCCTCTGGGTTATGAACCTGTCCCTCCAGCAAGTTCTATTTATTTCTGTGCTGAGGTTCAAGTCCCTCGAGCGTGTGGCTCTAAGGGATTTAGATTTACTGAGGTGGAGCATGTCCATTAATTCTGGATTTGACATAGCTTTGTATGTCAGGCATAGATCGCCTCGAAGTAGGTGGTATGCAACTGAGTAGAGCTGGAGTTTTTTTAACCGAGCAGCATATGGCATCTGTTTGACACCCTTGATCCTCTTGGTGAGATACTTTTGGGGTCTTTCTAATTGCTGCAGGTGTCAGGTAAGGTAAATCCCAAAAGGGGCATTGTATTCTATAATGGGCCTGATGAGGGATGAATAAAGGGGCACGATTACCTCTCTTGATCTAGATGTGAAACCCTTCGTGATGAGGTGGGCTATGTAGAAGGTCTTTCTAACCACTTTGGCAATGTGGTTTTCAAAGGAGAGATTGCTATCAACTTGGGTCCCCAGGTCCCTAATAACTTTCTCTGTACTTAATGGGTTTCCACCTATGTGGTAATTTGTGGACACATTGTTTTTGCCAAAGGGTATGACTATACATTTTTTGGCATTTAGCTTTAAACCATGGCGCTGGCACCAGTTATCTGTCTCTGTGAGACCTTTTGAAGGATGTTTGTGTCAGCTGGAGAGTTGATTATGGCCCAGTTTGCAGTCATCTGCGCACTTGGTGAGCCATAGTCCTCCCACGCTTGCCTGTACCTCGGAAAAGTATATACCGAACAAGAGTGGTCCCAGGATAGAACCCTGTGGGACGCCACTTGTGACCGGTTTCGAGTCTGACATGGCTCCAGCAACTCTCACTCTGTGGGTTCTGTCTTTGAGCCAGTTTGCGACCCATCTTGTGACATAGGGGTTTATATTTAAGCTGGATAGCTTATCTATGATGCCCGAGTGGGGTATTGTGTCAAATGCCTTTGCAAGGTCCAGATAGGCTGTGTGGACTACCTTCCCTTCATCTATGGCTTTGGTGACTGTTTCAAAGAAGTCAACCAGGTTCAAAAGGCAGGATCTCCCTTGACAAAGCCGAACTGGGTAGGATCTAGTGTCTGTAGGTCCCCAATGTCTTTGTTTATGAGCTCCATGATGATCCTCTCCATAGCCTTGCAGACTAAGCTAGTCAGGCTTATGGGGCGATAGTTTCCAGGGTCCGTAGAGGCTCCACCTTTGTGGAGTGGGACCACTGTTGCTGTCCCCCATTCTGTGGGCACATATCCTGTAGTGAGGCTGAGATTGTATAGCTGTTTTATTTGAGGGATTAGTTCCTCTTGTAGTTCATGTAGGACGCAACTTGGGACGCCATCTGGTCCCATCGAAGCAGTGTTTTTTGCTTTGGAGAGGGCAGCCTTCACCTGAGCATCTGAGATGTTTGGGTGGCAGCCCTCTGCCGGGATAGATACTTGCTCTTTTGGGGAGGGAGAAGTTTGCACTGAACCTGTCTGCCAGGATATTGGCGATGTCTGTGGGTTCACTGTATTTTTTGTCGTTTAGAATCAACTCAGAGCAAGTCTGGAAGTTGCATCCCAGGTTTCTAACATAACTGAAAAAGGCCTTATGATTGTCTTTGGTGTCCTGTGCAATTTTTCTCTCGAAGCTGGCCTTGGAGGATTTTATGAGGGATCATAATTTTTTGCTAGTACTGATCAGAGATGCCTTCCCTATTTGGGATTTTGCTCTATCATGTAGTAGCTTCCTCCTTCTGTTGTACAGTTTATTTATGGCAGGGGTCCACCAGACTGGACGCCTGCCTTTGGATGATTGGGTCTTGTTTTTGTTTGGGATAGCATGATCCATGCATTCCTGGAGATGTCCGTAGAATGCATTTATATAGGATTCTGCAGTTTGGGCTGTAGTTTCCACTGGCCCTGGGACCTTGAAGGATTCCACTTCGGTTTTGAGAAGTGAGAAGTTCGCTTTTGAGAAGTTTTTCACTGTGGTTTTCTGGGCTGGGGGTGGGGTCGGGATGTGGACATCCAGTGAAATTAATTTATGGTCTGATCTTACCAATGAGGGATATACTTCTGGTGTGGAGCATAGAGTCCCCATGTTGGTAATGATCAGGTCTAGTATGTTGTCCCCTCTTGTGGGAGTGGTGACTAGTTGTTCTATAGCATTTGAGTTTATAATTTCCAGGAATCTTTGGCCTAAGGTGCTGGGGCTTGAGTAGTGCTCCCAGTCAATGTTTGGGTAGTTGAAGTCGCCCAACATAATAGTGTTCAGAGAGATCTTCATGTTCTCCAATGTTTTCAGGAAAGCCGAATGGGATTCCAGACTTTGAGAGGGTGGTCTGTAGGATGCTATAAACTGAAAAGCAGTCTTGCCCACTGTTAGTTGCACATGGATGGTCTCCGATACTTCGTGCAATGCCACTAACCTGGAGGTGTGGATATCCTTGATAAATATGGAAACTCCCCCTCCTTTTGTGGTTTGGTCTGGGTTTTGGGGCCGAAAAGCATGATAATGAGGTATAGCCTGGTAGTGCTGGGGTGCTCTCTGGAGCCTTGAACCAGGTTTCTGTCACTGCACAGATATCGATGTTCTCCATACTGAGGAGAGCTTCGAGTGCGTACATCTTGAGGTTAAGACTTCTGGCATTTAGCAGCATTACCCTTAGTTTCTTGTTCCTTGTGCTGTCTATGGGGGTGGGTTTGATATTTGAGCCTTGCCTAAAAAAGGCACTATGGGGGTGGCAAGAGCCTTTGCCAATATCTGAAAGCCCAGTGGTAACAGGTGCAAGCCGTCCCTAGCGAAGCAACGTGGCTTGTTGATCATGTCATTCCAGGCTGACAGACACTGGATCCCCTTTGAATGACACCAAAATTTTAGCCAGTTGTTAAAATCGATCATTTTGTCTTTGTACTGTGGCATCATTCTAGGTGAGGGTAAGATGCTGCTCAAGGTCAGGGTCATACCAGCCTGGGCTACATGATCAGAGAGCTCCTCTATGTCTCTTTTCATGTAGTCCAGGGAGGTACGTCTCAGGTCATTCACACCAGCATGTACAATGACTGAGTCATATTTGTATTTGCTTTGGAGTGACCTGAGTGCTTGCGTTATGTGTCGGATCCTAGCACCTGACAGGCAGCTCACCGTGACCTTCTCTTTATTCAGCCTGGTGAGTGGGACGTCAGTGTGTCTGACAATAGAGTCACCTATTACAAGAGTATCAGGTGTGTTATACAGCCTTAAGGGCTGTGGCTGCTTGGCACACTGACATTGTGGGTTATGTGTTGTGTGTGTTTTGTTTTGAGGTAGCGTTTGCTTGGATGTCTGCTTTGGAGGTCTCTGTTGCTTAGGTAGATTTTTATTTAGAGCCTCCAGTATGTTTTTGTGTATTTATGTGTTTGGTTCGCTGATGTGGTGGGACTATGTGATACTGGAATTGTGTTGTGTGAGGTTACCTTCTCCTCCTGACTGGTTACACCAGTTTTGAGATGAGAGAGCTCAGCCTCCATTTTGGCTAAATAGTTGCATCTCTCACATATATTTGAACCTGTTTGGAGGAGGAGAGGGTTGTCCGTGTACATGCGACAGTTGTAACATTGCCTCAAAATTCCCAGATTCACCAGCTGGACTGGAGAGGAAACCATTGACTGACCTTTGGACATGCTAGAGTAATAGGGAAACTGAATTTAAGACGGACCAATAGAGGACAGGGTAATCGTAGAGAGTATAAGAGTAAGTAGTGCTCATGGTTTAATAGTGCTAACTTGTAGGGTTACTTAATTGGACCAGTGATGGGCCTTAGAATGAGAATATGGTGTTTAAATTGAGAGATAGAGCAGTTCTAAGGGAAAAAGTGAAGAGCAGACTTTGTGGAGCCAGGAATAGTTTAAACCCAATTAGGCGGTGCTGCCCATTGTTGCGCTATGCTCAAAAACTCGCAAAACTGCGCAAAAGAGGGTTTTAAGAGAGGAAGATGAAGGAGTTTTGGAATTGACCCAAAATGGCCAATAAAACTACAGTTTCAAGTCAGTAACCACTCCCACAGGGGCAGGCAGGCTGCTCAATGTTTTTCACTGCCACTGATCAACAGAGAGACTTTCCTTTAGCCCAAGCAAAAATGGCCTTGTCTTTTTTTCTGTTTAACTGTTTTACACAGCCTAGTATTGTTTTCCATACCACTGTTGGTACTTTTTGCTCCCTTGCCTTTTATTTATTTAAAAAAAAAACTAGTTTTCTATCTTTTGTAAAGATGTCAGAAAAAGGCCCTTCAGGGTTTAAAAATGTGGTCATAAGCTTCCCCTCTCAGACACACATAATTTAGGTCTGTATTGCCTGAGACCAGGCCATTTGAACATAGACTGCTTTTTTTGTAAAAAATTAAATCCGTGAGCTATAGCGTATTGCAAAAACAAAATGATTTTAAAAGGTTTGTTACCTTCTACTTTTTCAGAAGCAATTACTGGGGCCAAACCCCCTCCCCCAAAATACCTTAGGAGACTTCTAAATAAATCCCTGAGACCGTTTGAATCTTCTACTCTGTCATCAAAGGAACCTCCTAAAACGAAACACAAGACAGCTCTGAAGGCTTCGGTCTTGAAGCAGGCTTTGACATCTCCAAAAACTTCTTCATATCTGAGTTCTTCAGATCTGAGGCTTCTCCCAAGAACTCGTTATTCACCTAGCACTGACCAGATCCCATCCCAGTATATGGAAAAATGGGATTCAAAGCCGTCTTCTTTAGTCTGCTCTCCTTCTTCCAGGAGTCTGACCAAAGCTGATGTGAATAGGATGATGAGGAGATTTCTCTCAGTGCAGATACAAATGGGTGTTCTCCTGGCTCCTATCCCTTCAGATCAGGAAGCCTTGATTTGCTCTACCCCTCCCACTGTCGGCTCCTTCTCCGATCCAGACAGCTGTTTCAGAGCTCCAGGATCCAAGTTTACTGAGACCATCTTGGTCAGATCCAAGGATATTGTAATATTTGACTCCAAGGACTTCTCTGAGCGCTCCGGCTTCATTGAGTTCGGAGCCGACTGATACTCAGAGCCATAGCATCCCTGCCGGATCTGAGGTGTTGGAGTGAACTCTAAAGTCATTGGACCCTTCCCTGCCCCTCTGAGATTTGGCATTGGACATCTCAGCTCCAACCTCTGCCTTGGGTGGAATGCCTTTGTGGCAGATGGAGCCGATGGGGTGGAAGCATGACTTCTCTGCTCTGTCGGCTTCCTTCTGCCTGGAATATTCTACTTTTATTTATTTATTTCTAGTTTGATGACCAGGGAGGTCCACTGGGCTCAAGGAGCCCATTTTCAGTGGGGGCCTGGGGAGAAAAGCTCCATAATACATAGTAGAAATAGTAACAATTAAGCAAATTGTAAATATACAATAGCAAAACGAATTAAAGCAAAGTAATACAGCAACATAGAGTAAAATACAATACATATTTACATGTTTACAGATTGGAGAACAGTAATACAGAGATAAAATTGTATAGAGGGTTAAATCATCTGTGAATGGTATAAAAGTAACATTAGTAAGAAGGCAGTAAATAAGGTTAATCCCTAAAGGGTAAGGATGAAGAATCCTTATGTGTAATGAGTGTATTCATGTATTAAGCAGGTTAAGTAGGTAGAGTGCAATTGCATTTCCATTTATAGGAGAGATAAGAATGGAGCTGGGTTTTGAGGTATTGGACAGAGCTTTCTCTGCTTCAGCAGAATGGATGGTCTCTCCCTCCCTCGGATCTCCCTTCAGGATCTCATGTCTCTGCACCTTGAGCCTCTGCATCCGATTCCACAGGGACAGCCAGACCAAACTCACAGGACTTTTTATCATCATGTCTTATGATACTTCTCCGGAGCATACCACTGAAGAAGTACCTCAGAAGTGAAAGTGCAAAAGGAGCAATTAGATTCCCTACAGGAATCTGTCACTGAACATGCCGATTTTGACAAATGGGAAGGATCCCCAACCAAAGACGTCTCATTTGGACACATCCCAGAGATCCTTAAACAGAGGAGTGTTTGGTCCTCTGACAGTCCTTCTCTGGACAAATTGGCATTCCTGGAGGCATTTGAATCCGGCCCATCTACCTCCTGGGTAAATCTGCCCACTGATGAGCTCATTGACTTGATCACTAAGCAGGCATGGAAGGAGCCGGAGTCAGATGAACCTATCCCCAAGAAACCGTACTGGATTCTGGCACCACCTGCAGGAAGGGATTTTAGCAGTAAAGGAGCACCTGTGTATGTTATGGTCATGGCAGCGGCCACTAAGAGGAAGTTATGGAACAGAGTTCTATTGTTCATCCCCCTAACAGAAAGTCCAAGCCTTTGGACAGGTTTGGGAAGTATGTGTATGCTTCAGCAACCTTTGCCGTTAGGTCACTGAACTACTTGACACACTTCACAAAACTTCAGAGGGTCTTGATTAAGGAACTGTCAAAATCCCTTTCTGGAACCACTAGTGCTAAGACTTAGGCTTCTGTGACCTCACAGTTGGCAATCCTTCAGTCCATCTTAAGTTCATCGGTGAGGCTTATCTCTCATGCAGCTGAGGGCACCTCAAGGGCAGTGGGTTCAGGCATTTCCATTTAGAGGCATGCATGAATGTGCTTGTGTGACTTTGCAGAGCTCTTCAGGTCCCCTTTTGTCAATGCTGCTTTTGATGGAACCTCCTTATTTGGCCCCAAAGTGAAGGACATACTCTCCAGGTGTGAGCAGGATGGAAAGGCCCTCTCTACAGTGGGAGTATATTTTTCGACCCCCTCAAAGGACCTTCTGTAGGAACCAATGAGGATGACATAAAATGTGATTCAAAAAATCTCAGTGTCTTTTCCAAGATCCAAATGGAGATAGTTCCCCAAAAAGCAGTGGGGAACTAACGGAAGGCACCACCCATGCAGCAGAAGTGGCCCGCAAAAGCCAAGGTCTAGAGATTCTTTCTCTGACAGACCTTATCAGCGCTCATGAAAGCAGGCCCGCTTGTCCCCCTCTGGAGGCAATAGGGGGTTGTTTATCTCTGCACCAGAGAGCCTGGCTAGACATCACAAAAGACTCGTGGGTAAAGATGATTATTTCCAGAGGTTATATAATTCCTTTTTCACTTCCATCTCTATTCTCATGCAAGTTTCCCAATGTTCCACCCAGTCAGAGGAAAGCAGCAGTACTAGAAATACAAAAGCTGCTGGAAAAAAGAGTCGTCCAAGAGGTCCCTCCAGACCAGATAGAATCTGCAACTTACTCAGTATTCTTTTTAGTGCCAAAGAAAACAGAGAACTGGAGACTAATTTTAGATCTCAGTAATTTGAACAAATCAGTTTGACACACGAAGTTTCGGATGGTCAAGGTTCAGTCCATTTTGCCCTTTTATTGCAAGGACGAATGGATGTGCTTAATAAACCTTCAAGATGTGTACTATCACATAAAAATGAGCAGACAGTCCAGAAGGTTCTTACACTTCTGGCTGGGAGACAGGCATTACCAGTTCAGAGCCCTGCCCTTTGGTCTCACCACAGCCCCAAGCATGTTCACCAAGTGCATGGCAGTGGTAGCAACTCACTTGAGGCTGCAGGGATCCTGGATGTTTCCGTATCTAGACAACTGGCTCATTACTACCCCAGCCAGGCATCTACTTATAAGAGAAAGCGATCAGGTACTCCAGACTTGCACCCTTCTGGGAATTACCATTTATTACAGCAAATTTTAGTTAGAATCTTCTCAGATACTGGAGTTTATAACAATAGATCTGAAGTTGTTGTTTTCATTTGGTCTTCAACCTGTGGGACTTAGATCTGACTTGGCCGTATACACTAGCATCGGAGCCGAAATCCGAGTTCCTCCCCTACCCATAATGCTCCTCTTTCCCTCCTCCCCTCAGATCACATATGCCACTCGACTGAACAGCACGGGAACGCATATTCTGAGCTCCTCCCTGATAGTGTACAAAGTAGACGTGATCCCTGGGGTGAATTTCCTATCTCCCATCCAATCTTCAAAGTTCCTTTTGAAGAGGGCCAAGGAGACACTCTGCTTGACATGTATGGGCAGTCTATTCCAGAGTATGGGGAGTCTCTGGGTCAGGAACCTGTCCCTCCAGCATATTTTGTTCATTGTGATGCCAAGGTTTAAATCCCTGGAGCATGTGGCTCTGAAGGATTGGGATTTCTCTAAGTGGAGCAGGTCCAACAGCTCAGGGTTTGAATGGCCTTGTATGTTAAGCAGAGATCGCCTCTGAGTAGACGATATGCCACAGAGTATAGCTGGAGTTTTTTTTAGACTGTCAGTATAGGGCATCTGCTTTAGGCCTGTGATTCTTTTAGTGAGGTATTTCTGTAGCCTTTCCAGCTGTTGCAGATGTCTTGTGAGGTACATACCAAATGGGACGTTGTACTCTATAATGTATAATGGGTCTAATGAGGGATGAGTGCAGTGGGACAATAACCTCCACTTTTCTGGATGAAAAGCCTTTACTGATGAGGTGTGCCACATAGGAGGAGTTCCTGACTGTTATGGCGATGTGGTTATCGAAGGTGAGACCACTGTCCACCTGTGTCCCTAAGTCTCTAATCACACTTTTGGTGTTTAGTGTACTGCCACCTATGTGGTAATTCATGGGTACATGTTTTTTTCCCAAAGGGGATAACTATACATGTCTTGGCATTAAGCTTGAGCCCATGGCTCTGGCACCAAACATCTATTTCTGTAAGGCGCTTTTGTAGAATATCCACATCATTTGGGGATTTAATAATGGCTTCCAGTTTGCAGTCATCTGCGAACTTTGTTAGCCAGAGTCCCTTAGTGTTGGCCTGTACTTCAGAGAAGTAGATGCCAAACAAGAGCGGTCCCAGGACTGAACCCTGAGGTACTCCACTTGTCACTTGTCTGGAGCTGGATTTGGAGTTGGCTACTTTTACAGTCTGGGTTCTGTCAGTAAGCCAGTTGGCAACCCATCGAGTGACTTAGGGATTTATGCCCAGCTTTGTAAGTTTATCTATGATTCCAGAGTGTGGGATGGTGTCGAAGGCCTTGGAGAGGTCCAGATAGCCTGTGTGGACCGCCTTACCCTTCTCCACAGCTATGGAGACTGATTTGAAGAAGTTAGTCAGGTTCAGGAGACAAGATCGGCCCTTCATGAACCCAAACTGGGTGGGGTCCAGTGTTTGAAGGTTGCCAATGTCTTTGTTTATAAGTTCCATGATAATGCATTCCATGCTCTTGCAGATCAGGCACGTCAGACTGATGGGACGGTAGTTCCCGGGATCCAAGGTGGATCCCCTCTTGTGGAGTGGGATAACCGTAGCTGTGTGCCACTCAGTGGTTACGAAGTCTGAGGTGAGGCTATGATTAGACATGACACTTAGGTGAGGTGCCAGTTCATTTTGTAGTTCATGTAGTACATAGCCCGGGATGTCATCTGGTCCCATGGATGCTGTATTCTTAGCTTTGGTGAGTGCGGTTTCTACCTATGTGGCTGTGACTACCGTAATTTGGCAATCTTTTGGTATTGAGATGGGCCATTTAGGGGGTGAGAGGGGGGTGAAGTTGGCACTAAATCAATCTGCCAGAATATTGGCAATATCCTTAGGATCATTATATTTAATGCCATTCTGTTGTAGCTCAGAGCATATCTAATCATTGCCATTTAGATTCTTGACATAACTATAGAATGCCTTGTGGTTGTCTTTGAAATCTTTGGCAATTTTATTTTCGTAAATAGCTTTGGAGGATTTTATGAGGTATCTCAGCTTCTTACTGAGGCTGGTAAGGGAGTATTTTGCATCCTGGGATTTTCCTCTTTTCTGCAACAGTTTTTTTCTTCTGTTGTATAGTTTGTTTATGGCAGGGTACCACCAGATTGGCTTCCTTTTTTTGGAGGAGAGCGTCTTGGTTCTATTTGGGATGGCACGATTCATGCACAAGTGGATGTGCTCGTACAGTGCCTTAGTGTAGGATTCAGCAGTCAAACTATCAGCTCCCGTATGCATGGGTGTCATAAAGTGTGTCACTTCTGACTTGAGTAGCATAAAGTTAGCTTTGGAGAAGTTTTTTACTGCGGTTTCCTTATTGGGGGGGGGGGTGGGATGTGGATGTCAAGGGTGATTTGCTTATAGTCAGTCCTGACCAATGAAGGGGTGACCACTGGTGTGGAGCATCTATCTCCCATGTTGGTAATGACCAGGTCTAGGATATTGGAGCCCCTGATGGGACAATGGATTAGTTGATCCAGGGCGTTGGAATTTATGAATTCCAAGAACCATTGGGAAAAGGTGTTGGTACTGGTGTAGTTTTCCCAGTTAATGGCAGTGTAGTTGAAATCACCCAGTATTAGGGTGTTTGGTTGTATCGTAATATTTTCCAGTATGTTTAGAAAGGTGTAGTGAGAATCTTGGGGCATGGTGGGGGATCTGTAGCAAGCTACAATTTGGATTGCAGTCTTACCTAGTGTTAGTTGCACCTGGCGAATTTCAGATGCATTGTGTTGGGCAACTAGCGTGGAGGTGTGAATATCCTTGGTGAATATGGACACTCCTCCAGCTTGTGTTTCGGTCTTGGTTTGGTGGCTGAAAAGTGTGGTAAGAGTTGTAGCCTGGTATTGCAGGGGTGCTATTTGGAGCCTTGAACCAGGTCTCAGTTACTGCACAGATATCAATGTTCTTCATTTTTAGGAGTGCCTCGAGAGAGTGCTTTTTGAGGTTTAGACTTCTAGCATTGAGTAGCATTACCTTCAGATTTTGCATGCTTGTATCTGTTATGGTGGTGGTTTTGTCCTTTGAACCTGGCCTAAAAAAGGCACTATAGGGGTGGCTAGAGCTTCAGCCAGTAACCTGAATCCCAGGGGTGACAGGTGCATACCATCTGTGGCAAAGCATCGTGGTCTGTCGATCATGTCGTCCCAGGCAGACAAATACTGGATCCCTTTTGAATGACACCAGAAGCTTAGCCAATTGTTGAAGTCAATCATTTTGTCCTTATACTGTGTGGTATAATTCTGGGCGAAGGGATGCTACTCAGGGCTAGGGTCGTACCTGCCTGGGCCACATGATCTGAGAGCTCTTCCATGTCTCTTTTCGTGTAGTCCAGGGAGGCACGTCTCAAGTCATTCACTCCAACATGGACAATGACAGAGTCATATTTGTACTTGTTGTGGAGTGACTTGAGTGCATGCGTTATATGGTGGATCCTGGCATCCGACAGGTGGCTGACTGTAATTTTCTCCTTGTTCAGCCTGGTGAGTTGGACATTAGTGTGCCTGACTGGTACCTCAACTCCGACAGTTACGTTGAGCGGTTTGGCTTAGATGTCTTCGGACCTTAACGGCTCTCAGAGCCATACCTTCGGCTTCGGCTCTGAGGGGTTGGCTTGACTGTGAAGTTTTCAGTGCTGCCTGTTCCCCACGGGGCTTCAATTCTGGGAAGCTTGTCTCTGACTCCCCCCTTCAGCACCAGGAGTGATTGTCCAGGAGACTTTGGTGCCAGCGGCTTCGACTGTGGCGGCTATGTCTTCAATGATCCACTCACCTTTGGCCTTTGAGGTGGTAGAGAGGGTCCTCTTGGCTCCCTCGAGGTTCTTAACATTTCCCTCCTCTGAGCCCTCCCCTGCTCCCTCTGTTTCTGGGTCAAAGTCATCCATCCTGCCTCCTCAGGGACAGCTTGTTGCCAGACCTCCTTAGGATGTTCCTTTTCAGGAACCCCTTGAAGCTTTTGAGTCCTCCCCAGAGTCTCCCTCTGAGGAGGTGCCTCAGAAGCATACGTGCAAGAGGAGGCACTTAGATTCCTCCCTGAAATCTCTCACGGAAGATACGGACTTGGATGAGGGGAGGGATCCCCTAAATCACCTCCTGACAGTGTTTCATTTGGAGACATCATGGAGATCCTGCTTCAGAAAGGTGGATGTTCTTCCCATAAACCCAACCCTGACGAGTCCGTATTCCTAGAGGTGTTTGGCACAGGGCCCTCTATATCTTGGGTGTCCCCCTCTGAGGATCCATTGGTAGATGTCATCTCCCGCAGGGCATAGAAGGAACCGGACACAGTTGAGCCCATTCCCAAGTGCCTGGACAAGGTTCTCAGTGCCCCCGTGACAGGCCTCATTGGTCCAAGGGTTCCCCAGTTGATGCCATGGTGATTGCAGCAGCCAACAAAAAGGAGATGGCTTGGGGGAGATCCTCAGTTCATCCTCCAGGCAGGGAGTCTAGGGCTATGGCCTTCTTTGGGAGGTGAATTTACACTTCAGCAACCTTTGCTGTGCATGCGCTGAACTTTAGCACAGTTCACCAGATTGCAAAGAAGTATGGTTAAGGAACTCTGTGCGTCTGCCCTGGGGTCCATGTCGGAGGAGGAGGAGAAAGTTTGCTCCTTCCAACTGGCCACCTTGACAGCCATCCGCAATGTGTCCATGTGGTTACTTTCTCATGCTACTGAAGGTGTCTTTAGGGTGGCCGGGTCATGTATTCCCATTAGGTGACACGCCTGGCTCTGACTTTGTGATTTTTTTGGACCCCTTCAAGGCATCCTTCATGAACGCCCCCTTTGACAAGTCCACCTTGTTTGGATTTACTCTTTATGATACTCTTACCCAGAGCGAGAAAGACGGGAACACCTTGTCTGCTGTCGGGCTCTGCTTCTCTACCCCACAACAGATGTATTCTAGGAGCCAGCGTAGGGATAAGTAGTTGTGGTTTAGAAAGTCTTAAGGCTCTTCCCAGGAAGTTCAGGGTGAACCTTCCCTCAGAGACAGAGGGGGAAGTGAGAGATTCTGTCCACATTGCAGAGGAGGTCCGAGGAATCAAGGGCCTTAAGATTCTTTGTCGGAAAGACCCTTTCAGCAATCCTGAGGGATTTTCCGACTGTTCTACTCTGGAGGCAAATGGGGAGGTCATCTCTGTCTGCATCCAGCAGCCTGGAAGTCCATCACAAATGATTTTGTGCTTCAGATTATATCCAGAGGTTATTCAATCCCATTTCTTCATCCCCCCCACTCCAGAGAGAAACCTCCTGGATATTTCACCAGGAGAGCCAGAGGCAGCAGCTGTAGAGATCTCCAGGCTGCTTGAAAAATGAATCATCCAGTCCATCCCCTCCAGACTGGTCCGGATCAGGCATTTATTCCAGAATCTTTTTGGTGCCAAAGAAAACCGGGGCTTCAGGCCCATCGTGGATCTCACTGCCCTGAACCTGATTGTTGCCAAAACGAAGTTTCAAATGATCACCTTGCAGGCCGTTCTTCCCTTTCTGCAGAACAGCAGCTGGATGTGCTCCATAGACCTTCAGGATGCATACTGTTGTATAAAAATGAACTGGCGCTCCACAAGGTTTCTTCACTTCCGGCTAGGAGCCAATCACTTCCAGTTCAGAGTACTCCGCTTTGGACTCACCTCAGCTCCCCAAATGTTTATCAAAGTGATGGCGGTAATGGCAACACACTTGAGACTGCAGAGATTCCATGCATTTCCTCACCTGGATGATTGGCTCCTCTCTGCTCCCGCAAGGCGTTGTCTTCTTAGGCCAGGGATTACCTCCTTCTCCTAGCATCTTCCCTGGGCTTATCGATCAATCTGCCCAAATTGAACTTGAACAGGTTCAGGTGATAGATTTTATAAGTGCCCAGTTAGACACGGTACAGAGCAGGGTGTTTCTGCCTCCAGACAGGAAACTTTCACTCCAGCAACATGTCATATATATACTACAAACTCCTTTCCCCCCAGCAGGTATAGTTCTTTAGGCGCTGGGGTTGATGGCCACTATTACTCTCCTGCCAACTGCGCACCTACACATGAGGGTCCTGCAGTGGACCTTGGTGGTGCAGTGGTCCTTACTCGGCCTTCCTCTTTCATACCTGGTTTGGCAATCTCAGGTTTGTTGGGACTCTCTTTGATGGTGGCTCCAGTCCCTGGACATCCTTCTGGGCCAGCCAGTTGTTCTTCCTTCACCCTCAAGCATGGTGACCACGGACGCCTGTCAAATTGGGGGGGGGCATTGCATGGGACGGACGCTACAGGGCACTTGGTCCCCCTTGGAGATCAGTCTGCATATCAGTGTCCTGGAGATAAGCGCTATACGTCTGGCACTGCAAGCCCTTCAAGCTTTTCTTCCCACCGGGCACTTGGCATCCAGATGGGCATGGTATATCAGCAAATGGTGGAGGGGGCAGATCTTATCCCCTATGCCATGAGACTGTGAGAGTGGGTAATCTCTTCCAACCATTTTCTGGTGGCAATGCACATTCTGGGGAAGTCCAGTATTCTAGCGGACAGGCTCAGCAGAACGATTCTGATGCCTTATGAGTGGTCTCTGAATCCTTCAGTGGCGGACATGCAATCTTTTCATCTCTCTTTCCAACACCAAGTGCAGCGAGTTTTTCACCCTGAATCCCCCTCCGGGGGAGTCACCCAGGGACACTCTGGTCCATGTTTGGCCCTATGGTCTACTTTATACTTAGCCCCCCTCTTCCTTTGATCCCCAAGTTTCTTCAGAAAGCTCAGTGGTTGATGAGCAAAGTCATCCTCATTGCTGCCTTCTGGCCTCACCAAGTTTGGTTCACCCCTCTTTGGTCTCATCTGGTGTTTCTGCCCTTGATTCTGGATCCAATTCTGGATCTCCTCTCACACCCGTCAGAGTTTCTACACCCAGACTCAGTCAACCTGAAGCTCACCACATTGCTGCTCCAGTTCCTTTGGTGGCGTGAACTCCCGGGCTGTCTTCACCAGTTAAAAAGATTTTGGTTGCGACTCATAAGGTCTCTACTAGGAAAATTTACTCCAGTAAATGGAAACATTTTTCCGTATGGATGTCACAGCCCAAGGTGGATCCTTTTACAGCTTCTGTTCCTGCCATTCTGGATTTTCTAGCCCATACCTTCCACAACAGAGATACTTTTCTATGATTCAAGTTCTTTTGGCAACCATCTT
This sequence comes from Protopterus annectens, assembly GCF_019279795.1. NCBI lineage: Eukaryota > Metazoa > Chordata > Ceratodontiformes > Protopteridae > Protopterus > Protopterus annectens. Next base: position 1,655,495,801 of record NC_056732.1, read on the forward strand.
AAATTTCCATGTGGGTGAGAATTCTGCCTCCCTGGCTTCTTCTAAACTCTGCAAGGACTTTTTGAAGGGTACATTCCTCTTTAGGCCACCAGTCAAGGACCCCATGCCTCCTTGGGATCTTATGTTGGTTTTGCAGGCCCTAGTTTCTTCTCCCTTCAAACCAGCTTTCACTGTGGATTTACAGTTTCTGTCTTGGAAGACGGCCTTCTTGGTGGCTATTACTTTTTGCCAAGTGAGTATTTGAATGTCAGGTGTTGTCAATCAAGCCTCCTTATCTTGTCTTCCACAAGGACAGAGTGACTATTCGTGCCAACCCCTCTTTCATGCCAAAGGTGGCATCCAAAGCCAACATTAACAAGGTATTTAATTTGTCAGTGTTCTTTCTAAATTATCAGAAGAAAGGGGAATACAAATTCTATTTGCTTGATGTCCACAGGCAGTTGCACTTCTGTTTGGACAGAACCAAACATTTACAGCAGTCTGACTTTTTGTGTCCTTTTCAAAGCTCCGTTTGGGAAAGCCTATTTCTAAGGTCACCATTAATCAGTGGATTTCCAGTTGCATCTCTGTGCTTTATTGCGCTAAAGGTTTGCCTTTACCAGGCCCCGTCCGGGTGCACTCCACCAGGTCAGTGTCTACTTCTGCGGCTTTTTGGTCCGGGGTTCCTTTTGATGACATTTGCTCTACTGCCACTTGGTCCTCTTCACATACTTCATTTCCTATTACAAAATGGACATTCTCTCCAGGAGTAGGGCTTCCTTTGGCTCTGCTGTGCTCCAGAATATCCTTCCATGAGGGCCTGCCAAGGTTACTGTTGCTAGGGACTCTGTCTCATAGGTTGAAGACCAAATGAAAACAACAACTTCAGATAAAGAAGTTATGTACTTACTATAACAGTCCATCTGAGATGTTGTTTTTCTTTTGTCTTCAATCGTCCCTCCCTCCTTCCCCTTGCTTTTTAGCTTGTGTTGTGGACCAGACAGATGGAGGCGTAGGCTTATCTTCTTTTTGGTCTTAGGTTTGAGTCTGGTGTGTGTGTACCCCTTCAATGGTTAGGGGTTAAGGTGCTTTGCTGTGGGTTGGGTGGTGCTGTCCTGCAGCAAACTCGATCTGAAGGGAGGAGGGAGAGTGAGGCATTATGGGTAGGGGAGGAGCTCGGATTTCAGCTCTGATGCTTGTGTATACAGCCAAGTCAGATGCAGTCTTGGATCTGAGTCCCGTAGGTTGAAGACAAATGAAAAGCAACAACTCAGACGGAACGTTATGGTAGGTACATGACGTCTTTTTTTCGACATGGTATCAGCAACAGGTTCTCTCTCTCTCTTGCAAGAGTAAAGACATTCTCTCCTTCTTGCTAGAGTAAAGACTATCAGATTCCAGGTCAAGAAGATAATTCACAGTACAATAATTTCAACACAATTGCTACCACCAGACATCACCTTCTGCGAGCCAGAGACTGCACTATCGACACTTGCTCCAGGCTAGGTATCACAATAAATTTTGAAAAGTCTGCATTGTCGCCCTGTCAATCTATCACCGTTATAGGCACAAATTTAAATACCAAAGACATGTTAGCGAGCCTCCCACCAGACAGGGTGTTAGTGATTCATCAGCATGTGAAGATTTTATTAGCATGCAAAAGAATTCAAGCCTGGTTTGTCCTTCAAACTCTGGGTCTCATGGCAACAGCGATCATACTTGTCCCTCTAGCTCGTTTTCACATGAGGATTCTCCAGTGGCTTCTTTTCACCCAATGGTCCTTCCAGCAGCTTCCAATGTCTTACATGATTATGATCACACAAGCATGCAAGAAGCACCTTGCGTGGTGGATGGTCTCCACATCAGTGCTCCATGGCAGACCATTTGTTCTCCCCCCTCCAGTTGCTACTGTGACCACGGTCGTCTCCCTGATTGGGTGGGGGGGCATTATCAGGGCAGAACAGTCCAAGGCACCTGGCAACCTCACGAGTACCATCTGCACATAAATGTCTTGGAGATGAGAGCCGTGCTCTTAGCGTTGCAGGCTCTTCAGGACTCTCTTCCTACTGGGACCATTGTAGTTCAAATGGACAATATGTCTGTAGTGTGGTACATCAACAAGCAGGGCGGAACCAGGTCCTACCCCCTATGTTGAGAAGCACTCAGACTCTGGCAGTGGGCGATCTCTTCCCAACGGTTTCTGATTGCAACGCACATCCCTGGGAGGTCCAATGTCATAGCAGACAGACTGAGCAGAGCAATTCTCATGCCTCACGAGTGATCTCTGAACCAGGTATTTGCCGACCAAATCTGCTGCAAATGGGGCCAACCTTGCTGCGACCTTTTTGCAACTCCCTTCAACAGCAAGTGCAGCAATTTCTTCTCTCTCCTTCCACTTCCCGGGCACTCCCCCAGAGACGCTCTAGTCCACGATTGGCCTCAGTGACTTCTTTATGCATTCCTTCCTTTTCCCCTAATTTTTTGTGTCTTTCGGCTTTTCCCGGTTAGGGGTCGCCACAGCGGAACTCCGGTCCGCTAATGATTGGCAGTAGATTTTTACGTGCAGGCTTGCTGGGCCTAACACACAACCTTCAACGAAGGAATGCCCACTCACGCATGTCGCCACACAGAAGACACTCTAACTGAGAATCGAACGGGCAACGTCTAATTGTGAGGCGACAACGCTACCGCAGCACCACCACCGCAGTCCTCCTTTTCCCCTAATCCCGAAGCTAATTCAGAAAGCTACCGTATTGGGTTGCAAAATGATCCTCATTGCTCCTTACTGGCCTCGATAAATATGGTTCCCGTTCCTGCATCACTATCTTCTCGTGCAGCCTTCGACTCTGGACCTAGTTCCAGACCTCCTGATTCATCAATCGGGCAGGCTGCACCAATCTCTACGCTCTCTACAGCTCACGGCTTGGTTGCTCCACTTCCAACTTTAGCCAGGCTTCCAGATATCTCCCCCTCTGTATGCAAAATCATTTTGTCATCACACAAGTCTACGACTAGAAAAAATTACGCTAGTAAGTGGAAACGTTTTTCTTCTTGGGCAGAGGCTAAAAGTATAGACCTCTTTTCAGCCCCTGCACACTGCATTTTGGAATTTCTTGCGGAACTCTTCCATGCTGGGTCCGCCTCCGCTACAATTAGAGTTCAGTTAGCTGCAATTTCAGATTTTCACATTGGCCTGTCGAAAAACAATATCATGTCTCATAAGCTGTGTAAAGCCTTTCTCAAAGGAACCACGCTGCTCAGGCCCCCAGTGAGAGATCCTCCACCACAGTGGGATCTAAATTTGATTTTAGCCTCTCTAATTTTGCCCCCTTTCGAACCTGCAGCTTCTTGTTCTTTGAAGTTCTTATCTTGGAAAACCCTTTTTCTGGTAGCTATTACTTCAGCCAGAAGAGTTTCGGAACTACAGGCTCTTTCTATTCGTCCCCCATACCCCGTGTTCCACAATGACAGGGTTGCTCTTAGGACTAATCCGTCCTTCGTTCCTAAGGTCTCTTCAGAGAGTAACTTGAATCAATCCATAGACCTTCCTGTGTTTTTCCCTAACCACTCCAACAGGGCGGAATATAAGTTGCATCAGTTAGGTGTTCACAGGCAGCTATGCTTTTATTTGCATAGAACCAAGGACATTAGAAAATCAGATCAACTTTTCCTGTCTTTTGCAGTAGGTAAACAAGGTCTTCCGGTCTCCAGAGTAACCTTATCCAGGTGGTTGACTTCTATCATCACTTTCATATATCAACAGAGGAATAAAGAATTGCCAGTTAAACCAAAAGGTCACTCCACCAAAGCTTTAGCTACTTTGGTGGCCTTTCAGGCTAGGTTGCCCATGGAATCTATTTGCGCTGCGGCTACATGGACCAACCCACATACTTTCATTTCACATTACAAGTTGGATTTGGTTTCCAGGAGCAGAGCTGATTTTGGTTCCACTGTTCTGAAGAGTCTTTTCCGATGAGCCACCCAAGATTTTAGGTGCTAGGGACGCTGTCCCAACCAGCAAGAATGAAGGCGAGATAGACAACTTAACATAAAGAAGTTATGTACCTACCATAACGTTCCATGTTAGTTGTCTTCTTCTCGCCTTCTTTCTTGTGTCCCACCCTCCATCCCCCTATCCTAGTGGACTGAGAAGAGGTCTTCTTGATTTTTCACTGGCTGAGTCTTCTCTGGCTATTCCTTTCTGACTAGTAGTCTCTTCAGTAGGATTTATGCATTCTAGGATAGGATTTTTTTATTATTATGTCTGCAGTTAGACTTACCAAAGGAGATCTGGGTATCTAGCGCCAGGCATCATGGGATATAGGGGGGCCTTGAGCCAGTAAGCAGCTCTCGAGCTTTTGAAGATGGCCGAGTTGGAGCCGAGGATCGGCTCCGAACCCAACCAGCAAGAAAGAAGGCGAGAAGAAGACAACTAACATGGAACGTTATGGTAGGTACATAACTACATAACTTCTTTTTGTGTTCCCTCCAAGTAGGGCAGGTCCCGTATTTATGTTGGTCGCTGTATGGTTATGGGTCTGCTCTCTCCCTTTTACCAGCAAATATAAATTAATGCAGAGCTGATGATCAGTTCGGACAAGCTTGTTGACAGAATTTGAAGGCATTTTTTTTTTATCCAGGCTTTAATAAGAAGCGGTGCCTGAGTGCAGCTGTCAATTGACCAGATATTCGCAGTGTGCCAGATTTTTGCCTTATTTGGTCTATTTCGCATAAAATGGGGTTTCTCTGGCAAATCATTGAGGACAGAAGAAAATAATGGCATACTTTTGAGCTTTACATTTCATACTTTTCAGAAAATTCGTATTAATTCAAAACCTGTTGTTCTATCAACTTTCTAAGTTTATAAGAGTAATATTTAAAATCTATCCTTAGCTTTGGCCCTTTGTTCCCCACATTATGAAAGGGTTTGTCCATATTTCTTGTGCTGAAGAGGTTGAGAGGTATTGTGTGTGTGTGTGTGTGTGTGTGTGTGTGTGTGTGTGTGTGTGTGTGTGTGTGTGTGTGTGTGTGTGTGTGTGTGTGTGTGTGTGTGTGTGTGTGTGTGTGTGTGTGTGTGTGTGTGTGTGTGTGTGTGTGTGTGTGTAAGAGGGAGACAGGGGTGTGTGTGTGTGTGTGTGTGTGTGTGTGTGTGTGTGTGTGTGTGTGTGTGTGTGTGTGTGTGTGTGTGTGTGTAAGAGGGGAAAGTGGTGTGTGTAAGGGGTAGGTAGCATACCCTTCAGATGTCCAGGTTTTTACAGAATGCCCATATTTTTGCCTCATATTTTCAGTCTGTTTCTAATAAAATTGTGTTTTTCTGGAAAATCCCTGGCAAATCATTGATGACTGAAGTCAGAAAATAATGGCAGATATTTGAGCATCAGACTTCATAGCCTTCAGAAAATTTGTACTAATGCAAAACTTGTTCTATTAACTTTCTAAGTTTACAAGACCAAATATTAAAATGTGTCCTAAGTTTTGGCTGTCTGTCCCCCCATTATGGCGGGTGCATTTTTCAAGAAATTTAGTTTCAAGTGCATTTTCAAGGAATTGTGAGCTTCAAGGGAAGGGAAGTTTACTGCTGCTCATGCTAAGTCTGTTCACAATGTGTAACAGATTTGTTTAGCTAGTTAGCAAAGAGTATCACTGTTGTGGTGCAGCTTTTGAAAGCTGTCTTAGTAGCACAGCAGGTAGGATGCCTTAATTTAAATGCAGAAGGCTGTGGGTTCTACTCCTTCAGCATATTGAAGAATTGTTGGTACTGTTTTGCATTTTTAGGGGGTGGGTACTGAAGTCCTGAATATGTCCTCTTTTGGATGCGATGCCTAGTAACTACGAACATGTTTTCAGTTTGTCATCCATGCAATATTACCAGCATACCATTTTTTAAGTAGGCAATTTATTCTTCAAGGGCAGCAGGCACTGAATTTGTAGATGAAACACTGAAATAAAGTTGTTTGCTAGCGGCAACCTTTTCATTAGTTACAGATGTCCTTAAGGTGGAATTATTCAGATGACTTACTTCTGCAGAGATTGTGCATATTGACTGATATTGGCGGATTGTAATTTCAGAAGTTTGAGTGGCCCTTTATGGTTGAAATGTTCTCAACTGGGCAGTTTTGTCATTACTGGCTCATATGTTTTTTCACTGCTTACTGGAAAAATGTGCAGAACTATACATTTAAAACACATACTACCAAGTGATGCTGCATTATACAAGGGATATAATTTAATTCTTGTGTATTAAAATGTAATTATACAATCAGGAAGGTGAATCAAAGGACTTTTGAATGCTCCTATAAATGTTCGCAAGGGACCTATGCTTGGAAAATAGCCCAAAGGTAAACTTAATCTGCTGCTGGCCAGATGCATTTTCTTTGAATGTGGGTTTCAATGCTGTTTCAGTGAATCTGAGTTTCAAAGGCAGAGAAGTTGTAATGTTAAGTCTGTTTTCATTGAGACTATATTGCTTTGTTTAGATTTAGCAAATGTCTGTTTAGCTTTAGCAAATGTCCATCAGTGTTTGTGCTATAAAATTTGAAGTACAAGTTTTAAATTAATTCCAAACATCCGTAATCATTGTAGAAGTAAAGCAGAAAACAGTATGTACACTGAGAATTTTGAACAGTGTTTATGGCAACTCGGGAGAATTAGCCAAGTAATGGGACACTGAAATGGCTGTGTTGTGGTGGTGGGGGCTGATTGGGGGGTTTGGGGGTTGATCCAAATGTAATGTATGTGTACAGCTGCCGATAAGGGTCCTTCAAAATTTTTTCCTTTATAAAAGGGGTCCTCCAGCTTGCAAAGTTTCGGAACCACTGCTCTAGCGAGATTCCACATGAGGATTCTTCAGTGGATGCTAGCAACTCAGTGTTCAATTCTTTATCAGCACATGTCAGTCCAAATAAAAATCACTCCAGCATGCAAAAAGTATCGTTGGTGGTAAATTCGATCAGTTCAAGGTCTTCAAAGCTGTCCTTTCATTCTCACTCAGCTCAGGGCCATAGTGACCACAGACACATCCCAGATTTGGTGGAAGTGCATTTCCTGGGGAAAGCAGTCCAAGGCAGTTGGTCCCCTGAAGAGGCCAACACACATATCAACATCCTAGAAATGAGAACAGTGTTCTTAGCATTGCAAGCATTCCAAGACTCTGTCCTTTCAGGGACAATTGTTATTCATGTGGACAATATGTCAGTAGTCTGGTACATACAGACAAGGAGGAACCAAGTCTTACCCCTTGTGCCGAGAAGCCCTGAAAGTGTGGCAATGGGTAATCTCTTTCATTTGCTTTCTGTTAGCAAAGCACATCCCATGGAAGTCCAGCATGATAGCAGACAAGCTGAGCATGACCATTATACTACCTTATGAGTGGTCCCTCAACAAGAAAGTGACAGTCTTTTTGCTTCTTGCCTAAACAATAAGTGCAGCAACGTTTTTGCCCTGATCCCCCCTACCAGGGGAATCACTGAGGGACACTGTGCTCCACTATTGGCCCCTGCTCTCCTCTGTGTTTATCCCTCGACTCCCTTGATCCCCAAATTTCTGCAGAAAGCTACCAGGTTGAAGAGCAAAGTCATTTTCATTGCACCTTACTGGCCTCAACTGATTTATTTCCCGTTTCTTTGGCCTCATCTTCTTTACCCACCTTGGATTCTGGATCCATTCCAGATCTCCTGTCTCACCAGCTAGGCATGATTCATCTGGATATCTCAAACTTCAAGCTTACAGCTTGGTTTCTCCACCTCCTTTAATAGCCAGACATCCTGTGCTGTCTTCCCCTGTCCATCATATACTTTTATCTTTCCATAAAGCTTCTACGGGGAAGCTTTACAGAAGTAAATGGAAAAGGTTTGTTGTTTGAGCGCATCAGAAACATACTGACCCTTTTTCAGCACCTGTACAAAGTGTCCTCGAATTTTTGGCAACACTTTTCAAAGAAGGAGCTAACTCCATGACCATTAGGGTTCAGTTGTCAGCAATCTCTAACTTTCTTATTAGATTTGAGAATTCTTCCTTGGATTTATCTAAGTTTTGTAAAGCTTTTTTGAGAGGCACTCTTCCCATGGGATTTAAATCTGGTAATGGAGGCTGTAATTCATTCCCTCTTTCAACCCATTAGCAAAATGTGACCTTAAATTCCTGATCTGAAAAACTATCTTTCTAGTGGCCATTACCTCTGCTACAAGAATTTCAGAACTTCATTGTCCTCTAAACCTCCCTACTTGATTTTTCATAGGCATAGATTAACATTACGAACCAGTACTTCTTTCTTTCCTAAGTTAGTGTCAGAATCCAACATCAACCCGTCCGTTAATCTGCCTGTCTTTTTTCAAAATTTGAAAACAAAGGAGGATACATGTATTTATTAGATATTCATAGACAGTTACATTTCTACTTACATAGGACAAAAGAAGTTAGAAAATCAGATCAACTATTTGTCTCCTTCACAGATTCCAAATTAGGTAAATCAGTTACAAAGGTAACTATGGCAAGATGTTTTGTCTACAATAACTTGTGTATCTCATTACCAATGCCATTAAGAGCTCACTCAACTAGATCCATGGCAACTTTGTCAGTGTTTTTATCTAGGCATTCCATGGACAATGTATGTGAAGCTGCAGTTTGGGCTAATTCTCATACCTTTATTACACATTACATACTAGATCTTGTCTTGAGGGGAAGAGCAGCCTTTGGCTCAACCGTGCTGAGGAATATCCTTCCTTAGAGTTCACTCAGGATTTCAGGTAGCTGTGGACTGTGTCCCAACTGTTGAGGAATGAATGAAAATTGACAATATCAGATAAAGAAGTTATGTATTCACCATAACTTTCCATGTGTGTTATCCATTTTCATTCTTCCTGAAATCCTCTCCCAACAACCCACAACCTTTTAGCAAATGATTCCTGGAAAAACGAGAGTTCAAAATGACACCTCTGGTCCTTCCGTTTAGCTCCAGATAGTGTCTTTCTATAACCATAAATGTATAGTAGTATTTCTTACTTATTCTAATCTAGCAAACAAGATCTGAATTATGTTAGGGGTTGGTGCATTATGGGTAAGGGAAAAGCTCAAGAGCTTTATGGTTACCATGAGCTATAGTAAAATCTGAGTCGGATCCGAAGGTCAGATCCAAACCCAACTGTTGAGGAAGAATGAAAATGGACAGCACAGATAGAATGTTATGGTGAGTACGTAACTTCTTTTTATGCTTTGCTGAGGCTATCAGTGACAAAATTTTATATTTTTGCTAACTAGCAATCAAAATGTGAACTGATCTGAGTTTTACTCATCTTGTGATAGCACTTATTACACATGTATTTGTGGAGTTGAACAAAAACTTGTTTGTCTTGTCTTCAGATATAAGAGAAAAAAATCTGCATTTCTATCTTGAACAGTAGTGAATACATCTGGGCTTCCTGCCTTAAACAGTAGATGTCCTCAGTCTTATAGGTTCATAGGTAGGTACTAGGCTGTCTGCCCGAGGGCATTTATAAGCCTAGCCAGAGTATGTTCGCTTTCGCCACCCCATTGATTAATTAACTGATCCTCTGTCAAGCAAAGCCAATGAAGTGATCCCAGGGGTGTATTTTCTGTTACCCATCCACTCGTCGAGGTTTCTCTTGAAGAGTGTTAGTGAGGGGGCTCTGCCTGATGTAATTTGGAATTTTGTTCCAAAGCATGGGAAGTCCCTGTGACAGGAATCTATCCCCCCAGCATGTTTTATTTATTGTTGTGGCGAGGTTTAGCTCACTAGAGCGCGTGGCTCGCAGTGACTTGGATTTCTTTAGGTGGAGCATGTCCATCAATTCTGAGTTGGATGTGGCTTTGTAAGTCAGGCAGAGATCACCTCTGAGTAAGCAATATGCCACTGAGTACAGCCCGAGTTTTTTCAGTCGGGCTGCATAGGACATATGTTTGAGACCAGTAATCCTCCTTGTGAGGTACTTTTGTGGTCTTTCCAGCTGTTGGAAGTGTCTTGTGAGGTACATCCCAAATGGGACATTGTACTCTATGATGGGTCTAATGAGTGACAAGTAGAGGGGCACTATAACCTCTTTATTTCTAGATGCGAACCCTTTAGTAATTAGATGGGCTACATAGAAGGATTTCCTAACTACTTTGGCAATATGATTATCAAAGGAGAGATTGCTATCTACCTGTGTCCCCAGATTTCTTATTACCTTTTCTGTATTAAGGGGGCTGCCACCTATGTGGTAATTTGTGGGTGTTTTGTTTTTCTCAGACGGGATGACTATGCATTTTTTGGCATTTAGCTTGAGGCCATGACTTTGACACCAGGTGTCCATCTCAGTAAGGCCCTTTTGGAGGATGTCCTTGTCAGCCTGAGAGTCAATTCTGGCTCCCAGTTTGCAGTCATCAGCGAACTTTGTTAGCCATAGTCCTCCTGTGTTTGCCTGTACTTCTGAGAAGTGTATGCCGAACAGTAGGCATCCCAGGACCGAGCCTTGCGGGACACCAGTTGTGACTGGTTTAGAGTCAGACCTGGAGCCCGCTATTCATACCATGTGAGTTCTGTCTGTAAGCCAGTTGTCAACCCATCTCATGATGTAGGGGTTTATGTTCAGGCTGGTGAGTTTTTCTGTAATACCTGAGTGGGGAATGGTGTCGAAAGCCTTGGCGAGGTCAAGGTAGGCTGTGTGAACCACCTTTCCCTCGTCTATGGCCTTGGTGACTGTCTCGAAGACGTCAACCAGGTTTAGTAGGCATGATCTGCCCTTAACAAAGCCAAACTTGGTCGGGTCAAGTGTTTGGAGGTTCCCAATGTCTTTGTTAATGAGTTCCATGATGATGCGCTCCATAGCCTTGCAGACCAGGCTAGTCAGGCTTATGGGGCGATAATTACCAGGGTCAGTTGTGGCCCCGCCTTTGTGGAGAGGAATAACCGTTGCTGTGCGCCATTCTGTGGGCATGTAGCCTGTGGAGTGGCTGAGATTGAACAGCGTGTTTAAGTGGGGGGTTAGTTCGTTCTGTAGTTCGTGCAAGACGCAGCCTGGGACACCATCTGGTCCCACTGATGCTGTGTTTTTGGCTTTTGAAAGGGCTGTTTTCACTTGTGCGTCTGTGATTTTTGGGACACTACACTTTTCCGGTATTGTTGTGGGCCCTTTTGGAGGTGAGAGGGGGGTGAGGTTTGCACTGAATCTATCTGCCAGGATGTTGGCAATATCAGTAGGTTCAGTATATTTTGTGCTATTTTGCACTAGTTCAGTGCATATCTGCGAGTTGCCACTTAGATTCTTAACATAGCTAAAGAAGGCTTTGTGGTTATCTTTTGAATCCTTGGCTATTTTTTTTTCAAAGTTAGCCGTGGATGATTTCGTGAGGGACCTCAGTTTCTTACTGATACTGATCAGGGATGTCTTTCCTTCTTGGGATTTGCTTTTTTTCTGAACTAGTTTCCTCCTTCTATAGTATAGCCTGTTTATTGCAGGGGTCCACCAAACTGGTTTCCTTCTCTTAGAGGAGTGAGTCTTGGTTTTGCTAGGGATGGCACGATCCATGCATCCTTGTAGGTGCTCATAGAGTGCATTTGTAAAGGTTTCTGCATCTTGGGCAGCGTTATCCTTTAGCGTAGGGGCTGTGAAACTTACCACTTCTGTCTTAAGTAAGGTGAAGTTTGCTTTAGAAAAGTTTTTTTACTGTGGTTTCCTTAGTTAGGGGTGGTGGTGGGGTGTGGACATCCAGAGTGATTAGTTTATGGTCTGATCTAACCAGTGACAGGTTGACCTCCGGTGTGGAACACCTGTCGCCCATGTCGGTGATGACCAGGTCCAATATGTTTTCACCTTTTGTAGGGGAGTTTACCAGCTGATCCAGGGTGTTTGAGTTGATGAATTCCAGGAAGCGCTGGGCCTGGGAATTTGTACTAGAGTAGTTTTCCCGGTGAAAGGTAGGGTAATTGAAATCGCCCAATATCAGGGTGTTTGGTAGGACTTTCATGTTTTCCAGTGTCTCCAGAAAGGTGGAGTGGTGGTCCTGGGTCATGAAGGGTGATCTGTAGCAGGCCACAATTTGCATTGCAGATTTGCCTGATGTTAGTTGCACATGGATGATCTCAGAGGTATCATGCTGTGCCACTAACCTGGAGGTGTAGGTATCCTTGATGAATATGGATACACCCCCTTCTTTTGTGTTGCGGTCCGTGTTCTGTGGCCAAAACGTGTGGTATGAGCTGCAGCCTAGTAGTGCTGGGGTGCTCTCTGGAGCCTTGAACCAGGTTTCAGTTACTGCACAGATGTCGATGTTCTCCATACTGAGGAGTGCTTCGAGCATGTGCATTTTGAGATTTAAACTCCTGGCGTTGAGTAGCATAACCCTCAGTTTTTTGTTAATTGTGCTGTTTATGGAGGTGGGTTTGACTTTTGAGCCTTCCCTAAAAAGGCACTATGGGGGCAGCAAGAGCCTTGGCCAGTATTCGAAAGCCTAGCGGTGACAGGTGCAGTCCATCTCTTGTGAAACAAAGCAGCTTGTCGAGCATGTCGTCCCAGGCTGACAGACACTAAATCCCCTTTGAATGACACCAGAAGCTTAGCCAATTGTTGAAATTGATAATTTTTTCTTTATACTGAGGTATCATTCTTGGTGAGGGCAGGATGCTACTCAGGGTCAGGGTCATACCAGCCTGGGCTACATGATCAGAGAGCTCTTCCATATCTCTTTTCATGTAGTCCAGGGAGGTATGTCTCAGGTCATTCACACCAACATGAACAATGACAGAGTCATATTTGTACTTGTTCTGGAGTGACCCAAGTGCTTGTGTTATGTGGCGGATTCTGGCTCCCAACAGGCAGCTAACAGTAATCTTCTGCTTGTCCAGTATAGTGAGTGGGACGTCAGTGTGCCGACTATAGAGTCACCTATTGCTAGTGTGTTAGGTATGCTATTTCACCTTAAGGGCTGTGATTGTGTGGCACACTGATTTTGTGTTTTATGTGTTGTCTGGTTTGTGACGGGAAGTGCAGGTTGTTTGGGTGTCTGCTTTGGAGGTCTCTGATGCTTTTACAGGTTTTTATTTAGAGTCTCCGAGTATGATTTTTTGTATTTATGTGTGTGCTGTTTTAGTAGGTCTGTGTGCGGTTGGAGTTGTGGTGCAAGTGTTAACCTTCTCCTCTTGACTGTCTGTTCCAGTCTTGGGTAGAGACAGCTTAGCTTCCAGTTTGGCTGTATAATTGCATCTCTCGCATATGTTAGTGTTTTGTGGTAGGAGGAGAGGGTTGTCTGTGCACATGAGGCAGTTGTAACATTGCCTCAGGATACCCAGATTCACCAGATGGACTGAAGAGTGCACCTTAAGTTGCCCTTTGGTCATGCCTGAATAGTAGGGTGAGCTGCTTAGTCGCTTGGTTGGTGAGGGGTGAATAAAGAGCCTTGCCCTGCTGGGCAATCAATGTCAGGGTATATTAGTGCTTGCTATTAGGTCTGAGCAAGTGCTGGGCTATAAGATGCTTTTTGAGTGCTCAGACTGGGAGTTAGACTAGTTTCAAGGGAAAAACTGAAGAGGAGACTTAGTGGAGCCGGGAATAATTTAACCGTAGCTAACCGGCACTGCCCATTGCGCAAAACTGTACAAACACGGTTTTTATAGTAGGGAAATGAAAGAGATAGAAATTAGCCCAAAATGGCCAATAAACTACTAACTTCTGGTTTGGAACCACTCCTCCAGGGACAGATAGGATGTTCTTCTATTCACATTGCTGTGTCGTCTTACCGTGGGTGATCCGCTGTCCAGTCGAGACGGTCACCAGAGTATATGGGGGCGTCGATTGCGCATTAGTCAGACTCGCAGGGAGTAAATTTCATGATATCAGACGCGATTTTGCCCGCCCATGCGTCTTTTTGTTTGCCGCATGGGTTGGGCAGTTGTTTTTTTTATGGCAGGTTGGCGTCTGAAATTTTCAGCGACCGAGTTTCAGACCGAATCACAGCTTGGTAGTACATTTTGGGTTTTTTTTTTTGGCTACAGCTGTTTTGCAGTTTGCGTGTCAGCTCCTGCTTCTTTATGATTTGCCAGCCTCCCTCTGCTTACCAGAGGACTATTAGTAAGGACTTGTGCAATGGGAAAGAGTGAGTAGTATACATAGTATAACTGTACCATAAATAAGATGTTCCACCTCATTGCTGCAGTCCAATTTCTCCCTCCTCCTCCCTCTCTGTGTTTAGGTTGGTGGTGTAGGTGAGGTGAGGTTATATTTTTTTATTATATATTTTTATTTATATATATATTATTTTTATTTTGGTGCAGTTTTGGGCCTTTCTTTCTAGGGTCTTCTCTCACATCTGGGGCAAGAAAGAAAGAGGATAATCATGGGTCGGTCATACGCATTGCCCGCATCGATCGCCTGTCGTCTGCGCCCTGACCGACGACGCGTCAACCCTCTCTGGTATTGGGCCTGGACAGCGGACCTACCCCATAGTAAGGACTGCAGCAATGTGGATCCTCGAACATCTACATTTATGGTAGGTACAAAACTGTACTTTGCTCAAAGCTCCCCTCTCTCACGGGTGAACAGAAGAACTTCCTTCTATCCAAGTAAGGTATGGGCAACTCAGAAACTAGTATCACAGCCCTGAATTCAGCACTAGCCTGAAAACTGGACAATTCTAGCTTAGAAAGGCGGGAAACAAAGAATTTTTGGGGTTTTTTTTTTTGTTTTTTTGAAAAGATAAGGCAAAAACAATAAAAAATACACTTAAAACAGCTTTAAACAACTACAAATGATCAGAAAAGGCTATCACACTTTAGTGTTTAGCCTACAACAGTTAAACAAATTATTTAAACAAAAAATGTTTTAAAAGTGCAGGCAGTCCAGTAAGTACAGTACGTGAAAACGACAAACTTTTAAATCACAGTAAACGCTGGAAAATCAGCATTTAGGCGGAAAACAGTTAAGTACAGCAAGAAAGTATAGAAAATTGATACTTAATAACTCCAAAGTCTCTCTCCTAAGCTAGAAGGCTTGTATCCGTTTAAGGCTTTCTAGTGCTACCCAGTAGGTTAGTTACAGGAAAGATGGGAAACAAGAGCAGATGTGGTCTTTTAAACCAGAAAGTTGAAAGAGATGGACAAACAATCCAAATGGTCAATAAACCCCAATTTCTGGGCCAAGAACCTCTCCTCTTGTGGTAGACAGGCTACCTAGTGCTTACCACTCCCACTGATAAGCTAGAAGGCTTTCCTCCAACACAGAAAGGCTTGGGGGCTCAGAAACTTACTAACAATCCTGGATACAGCAACTCTGTAACTGGACTAGGCTAGTTATAGGAAAGGCGGGAAACAGGCACAAGTGCGGCTTTCAAACCAGAAAGTTGAAAGAGATGGAAAAAAACTCAAACAGCCACTAGCTACAATTTCTGAGTTAGGGACCACTCCTCTTGTGGTAGATAGGCTACCTGATGCTTACCACTCCCACTGATAAGCTAGAAGGCTTCCCTCCAACATGGGACAGCTTGAGGGGCTCAGAGGCTTAAAGAGTCCTGGATACAGCAAATCTGTACCTGAACTAGACTAGTAACAGGAAAGGCAGGAAACAAGCGCAAACACAGGCTTTTAAATCAGAAGGTTGAAAAAGATGGAAAAGCTTCCCAAACGGCCAATAAACTATAAATGTTAAGTTGTCTATCTCGCCTTCATTGTTGCTGGTTGGGATCGGAGCCGATCCTCGGCTCCGACTCGGCCATCTTCAATATCTCGAGAGCTGTTTACTGGTTCAAGGCTACCCCTTATCCCATAATGCCTAGCGATAGCTACCCAGATCTCGTTTGCTGCTTCAGCTGCGAGGGTGTCGTTTTTTTCTGGCTCAGGCTCGTATATTTAGCTTTTTGTGTAAACTTTCCTTCTAAATCTAAATTTTTTCTAGTATTTTTTTCTATTTAGAATATACTTGTTGCTGTTATTTTTTCTTGTATCTCGCCCTTGTGTTAGAACTCGTTTAAGTTAGAGAGTTCTCCCCGCCCCTCCCCCTTCCCTAGGTTAGCCGTTTAACTTAGAGGCTCTCTTTTTTCTCTTATTGTTATAAAAAAAAAAAAAGTTTATTGTAGTTAGTATAGTACTGGTGTGTTTGTCTAGGTTAGTACTGTTTATTGTGTCAGTAGTCACTTCTTAATCTTCCTTTTTTAGTACAGCATGTCTAAGGAAGCTAAGGTTTCTGGTTTTAAGAAGTGTGACTCATGCTGTCAGAAAATGTCTCTGACAGATGGGCACACTAGTTGCGTCTACTGTTTAGGCGCTGTTCACCTGCAGGACTCTTGTTCCATTTGCCATGCTTTTAGTCCAAGAGTCCTGCAGGAGGGTAAGAACAAACTAATTCTTAGGGGTCTGTTAAAACCCCAGGATTCACCGGCAAAGAGTTCACAGCCAGTGAAATCCCCAAAATCCACTAAGCCATTGGCTCCATCCTCGGGGCCGACTCCTGTGCTGGATTTACCTTCTAAGTCGGTTCCGGCTGGCACCGACAAGACAACCTCCCTGTTGGCTCCATCGGATGTTTCGGAGCCATTGTGTAGTCACAAGAGGCTGAGGTCCCCTTCGTTAGAGTTGGTGCATTCGGCTCCTCGGTCTCCATTGCTTCAAAGTGAGCGTAGCCACTGGTCCTCTCATTGCTCTTGGTCTTCTAGGCTGTCGGATCACGATGTGGAGAGAGTAGTCAGTAGGTTGTTAAAGTCGCAGGCACTAGCTAAATTATTGTCCAGCCCTCCTCAACAGGTATCGACTCCATCCACTTCACTTGATATTCCTCCTCTGACTCCAATGAGTTCGGAGCCGGAGTTTGTTGGGGTTCGGGTAGTGGAACCGTCGGCTCCATCACCATATCCTCTTCAGTTCTGACCTCGGCTCAGATTACCTCGATACTTCCTTCGATTGAGGAATCTGGTCGCCAGAGCTTCCTCGTCTGGTCTGAGGGGGAGAGTGGCATCAGACCCTTGTCCAACCCCATTCTCCCTCTCGGAGCTTCGGCGCAGGTGAGCTCGGCTCCAACATCGGCCTCGGAGCCATCCCCCTCGGCACGGAGAAAGATTCCTGTTTCTTCGGAGCCGGAGCTTTCTCTTCCTCGAGATGGGAATGCCTTTGAGATCATGCGGAACGTACTGTCCCCTGAGTCAGCTCCACTACCGGCTCCACCGACTCCGTTCCCTATAGTGTCTGTGCCAACCTCTGCTCCTCCTCCAGACCCCAAGCGTAGGGAACCGATGGCCCAGGACACCCCATTGGGTGTTTCCTCTTCTTCTGTGGCCTCTCCTGATCTCGCAGAGGAGCCCCCTCGGAGGAAGAAGTGCAAGAGGAAGCACATTGACTCCCTGGAGTCTGTCACTTCTGATATGGACTTAGATGATTCGGAAGGGTCCCCGAGATCCCCCTCTGAAGATGCTTCGCTCGCGGACATCCTGAAATGCTTAGGCAGAGGGGGAACTGGATTCCCCTAGCCCCTACCGAGGATGAGTCCATATTCCTGGATGCCTTCGGTTCCCGACCTTCCACCTCCTGCGTTTCTCCGCTTTTCGATCCACTCATGTCTGTAGTGGCTCGAAAGGCTTGGTTAGCTCCGGGCATAGCGGAACCAACTCCGAGGAGACCAAATAAGTTCATTACAGCCCCCTAGGATAAGCAGTTTCTTTCTAAGGGTGTGCCCATTAATGCCATGGTGGTAGCAGCCGCCAAAAAAAAAGAGATGGCAGAGACCTCTTCATCTGTTCATCCTCCTAACAAGGAGTCTAGGACGATGGACAGATACGGAAAGCGAATGTTTGCTTCAGTGACCTTCTCCATGAGGTCCCTGAACTACTTATGTCACTTTACCCATCTTCAGAGGGATCTCCTAAAAGAGCTAGGAGATACCCTTCAAGATCCTACAGCTGAGGGAGTTCAAGCCAAAGTAACTTCCCAGCTAGCAACTCTTAATTCCGTAGTCAACTCCTCCATGAGGCTCATTTCCTATGCTGCAGATGGAGCGAGTAGAGCCGCAGGCACTGCTGTGGCTCTCAGGAGGCATGCTTGGATGCGGCTGTGTAATTTTGCGGAACCCTTTCAAGCGTCCTTCATCAGCACCCCCTTTGATGGCTCCTTTCTCTTTGGGCCACATGTGAAAGACACTTTGGCTAGGTGTGAGCAAGAAGGCAAGACTCTCTCTGCCATGGGAGTCCATTTTTCCACTTCCTCAAGACCCTTCCCCAAGGGTCAGAAGACTGGGAAGATGTGGTTCCACAAATCTCAGGGAGCCTTGCCTGACACACGTAGTGATTTTTCCTCCAGAGGCAGAGGGGGAAACAACAATAATAGAGGCCGCCCTCATGGCAGAGGGGGTCCGCAGAACCAGGGCAACAGAGAATCCTTCTCTGACAAGCCCTTCCAGCATCCCTGAAGGGTTGCCCGGCTGCTTACCTCTGGAGGCAGTTGGGGGAAGACTTTTGCTGTACCCAAAAGCCTGGCAAAATTTAACAAGAGACAGATGGGTACTGTCCATTATATCCGGAGGTTACAAAATTCCTTTCCATCAAACCCCCTTACAGTCAAAGAAGGCCCTTCCAGATGTTCCACCCAGTCTGAGGGAGCAAGCAGTTATAGAAGTTATAAACCTGCTAAGAAAAAGAGCCATCCAAAAGGTCCCTGCAGACCAGTTTGGATCCGGAATTTACTCAAGGTTCTTTTTAGTACCAAAAAAGACAGGGGACTGGAGACGCATTCTGGATTTCAGCAGATTAAACGGATCTGTACAAAGAAAATTTTGGATGGTCACGCTGCAGTCCATTCTACCCTTTCTGGGTCAGGATAATTGGATATGCTCAATAGATCTTCAGGATGTGTACTACCATATCAAGATGGAGAGACGTTCCAGGAGATTTCTTCGCTTTCGGGTGGGGGCCAGTCATTACCAGTTCAGAGCTCTGCCCTTTGGTTTCACCACAGCCCCCAGGGTGTTCACCAAATGTATGGCAGTGGTCACGGCTCACCTGAGACGTCAAGGATTCCAGGTGTTTCCATATGTAGACGACTGGCTCCTCACTGCTACCTCCAGGCATCAACTCCTACAAGCACGGGATTACACAATCACTTGTTGCACCCAGCTAGGTATTACCATAAATTTCAAAAAATCTGCCTTGTTGCCCTCTCAGTTTATCACTTACATAGGAGCAGAATTAAACACAAAGAAAGTGTTCGCAAGATTACCACTGGAAAGAGTGTCCACTATTCATCAACAAGTGCAAGTTCTAATGCAGAGCAAGAAGATACAAATCAAATATGTCCTTCAAACTCTAGGCTCCATGGCAGCTGCCATCCTCCTTTTTCCATCGGCGCTCTTCTATATGAGGATTCTTCAGTGGCTTCTTTTCACACAATGGTGTTTCCAAGAGCTACCCATGTCTCACATGATCACGATTACAGAAACATGCAAAAGGCACCTTTCCTGGTGGATGGTCTCCCCACTAGTGACTCAGGGCAGACCTTTCGTTCAGCCCCCTCCAGTAGCCACAGTGACCACAGATGCCTCCCTGATAGGGTGGGGGAATCATTATCCAGGCAGGACAGTCCAAGGCACTTGGCAACCTCACGAGTACCATCTGCACATAAATGTCCTAGAGATGAGAGCCGTGCTCCTAGCGTTGTAAGCCCTTCAAGACTCTCTTCCTTCTGGGACCATTGCGATCCTAACAGACAATATGTCAGTAGTGTGGTACATCAACAAACAGAGTGGGACCAAACTTACCCCTTGTGTCGAGAAGCACTCAGACTGTGGCAGTGGGCGATTTCCTCCCAACGTTTTCTAATTGCGACGCACATCCCTGGGAGATCCAACGTCATAGCGGACAGGCTCAGCAGAGCTCATGAGTGGTCTCTGAATCATGACGTTAAGGACCTGATCTTCCGCAAATGGGGACAGCCTTGCTGTGATCTTTTTGCAGCCCCATTCAACAGCAAATGCAGCAACTACTTCTCCCTCCTTCTGCTTCCAGGTCACCTACCCAGGGACGCTCTAGTCCACGACTGGCCTCAGGGACTCCTTTATCCATTTCCTCCCTTTCCCCTTATACCAAGACTCATACAGAAAGCAAAGTCGTTGGGTTGCAAAATGATCCTCATTGCCCCCTACTGGCCTCGAAAGATTTGGTTTCCATTCCTACACCTCTATCTTCTCGATCAGCCCTGGACTCTGGACTCGATTCCAGATCTACTGGTTCATCAATCAGGCGGGTTGCATCAGTCCCTTCAGACTCTCCAGCTCACATCTTGGTTGCTCCACTTCCAACCCTAGCCAGCCACCCTAGCATTTCCCCAACAGTCCGTGAGATTATCGTTTCCTCACATAAGTCCACCACCAGGACTATTTATGCTAGCAAATGGAAACGTTTTTCTTATTGGGCTGAGTCTAGGAATGTCAGTAGTGTGGTACATCAACAAACAGAGTGGGACCAAACTTACCCCTTGTGTCGAGAAGCACTCAGACTGTGGCAGTGGGCGATTTCCTCCCACTGCCACAATACTATTGCAAATAGTGCTTGTGTCCTCCTATTGCTTATCACCTTTTGCAATGCTGTATGTGCCACCTGTATTATTTGTACTACTGTTGAATGCTGATGCCTGTAAAAGACTTACTGCTGCTTAGACTGCCTACTGATTCTATGTTATCTGTTATTTAGCAGTCACTATATTACAATGTTTTAAATGTCAATGCAAGCTATTGTCTGCTATTTAATATATGTACTAAGCTGCTAACTCTGTATCTCTTAACCTCATTTTTATATCCTTTTTCCCTTGTTACCAGCTCCTCCTGACCTGCTCTTAACTTAATCCACTGCTTTCCTGGTGCCAAAAGAGCCCTATCCATCTCCAGTAGCCTCAACATCCAGCATCCTTTGTTCTGAACCCTCCTTCAAGATTTGAAATAAGTATGTACTGGACTAAATCTACTTCTTAAAACCAGACCTCTGTTTTAGTACCACTACAGGGCCCTAAAGATAGCGCTAAACCTAAGCAGCCAGCTGCCTTACCCCTTCTTCCATATCTACCTACCTACCCTCCTCAACCTTTCACTTACCCTCACGCACTATATTTTTCCTTATCTTCTCTTCTCTCTCTCCACTTACCTATACTCTCCAGCTCCCCTTTAGTTTCATCTACAACTCCTGTCCTGCCCACTAGAAGGCACTCCTCTTATATCCATCTATTACTCCATCTCCCCCTTTACCACCTTGTAAACTGTATATACTGATTATGCCTCTTGCCAGTTCCTAATTCCTTCTCACCTATTGCCTTTCTACTCTATCCTGCCTTCCTACTCTTTCTCCCTAGATCTACTCTCCATCCTACACCTTTCTACTCACCTACTGCCTTGCAACCTGCAGCTACCTATTTCTACTGATTGTCTACTGCTGAATATCTTCTCCATTGTCTCAACCCGCTCCGTTCGCCCTGCGGGCTCACTCCGCTCCCCTACCCTACCCCCAATTCCCACCCACCCCCACTACCTCTACAGTTATACCTAACAAACCACACCCCCTACCTTTTTCTGCCAATAGAATCTTATCACCTGAACCACTCTACTCTTTTCCCTCCATTTCTCCAAGCAATTTAACCACACCCCTCACCTCCCATCCAATTAAATCCAACCAGCTGTAACCTATCCACTCCTTTCCCTCCACTTGTTATTTCTTTTTCTCAACTAAACAGCCTCTCCCTGGCTCATATCCAATAGTAACCTCCACACCTACAGCCTCTCTACTCTTCATAACACTCCCAGTCCACTTCTTCCTTTCACCTTATCCTGCATTACAGCATCACTACACTTATACAACGATCTACAGCATAACAATCAATACCACAATGTTTAAGCACCCCACCATATCCATAACACATACCTTACTCTTACTATCAATATTTCCAACTTTAACAATATCACTTCTTCTTACCTCCTACGAATACCCTCTACTAGCACACTTTCCAAACCCCTCTAAACATACTACTGCAGCTCTTCCTACATTCCATAATCAACATATCAACATCACTTCTACATCTAACTACCTTTTACCGAAATACCATAGAATTACCCACTTAAAATATACCAAACAAAATCCAAAAAGACTACCTCTGCCCCATAGCAAATTTACAAACCTTTCTTCTCAAACCCTTCTCTGTCCCCTTAAAGATGGAGATATTCACCCAAACCCAGGTCCTATTAGCTACATTAATAATCAGAACTTTAATCAAGTCCCAAATACTAGTCCTCTACCAAATAATCACAACTCACTCTCTATAGCAAACCTCAACATACGTAGTGTTAACAACAAAATAACACAACTGCATGCTCTCTTAGAACACTACTCCTTCGACATAATCTGCCTAACTGAAACCTGGCTTAAACCTTCTACAAAAGACACTGAAATCACCCCTCCTGGCTATAACATCCTACGCCTAGACAGGGCGGAGAAAAAAGGAGGTGGAGTAGCCATCCTATCTAAATCTAGCCTTCAAATAACCACTTTCCAACAAAATCCCCCTCAGGACTCTAATGCAAAAATTCTGATCACCAAACTGAAACTTAACTCAGTCAAATCTATCTTTATCATACGCATCTATATCCCCCCTGGAAATAACATTTCCACCATCGAAAACATCCTATGCTGGCTATCCCTAAACTTACCCCAAGAAACATTCATCTTAGGCGACCTAAACATTGATTGGCAAGCTTGCTGTAACAAACTCCCTACTAGCCACATTAACCTTTATGGGTTTACCCAAACAATCACCTCCACCACTAGAATAAATAAAGCCAACAATAAAGAAAGCATCCTAGATTGGATACTCACCAACAATCAGCCCCATATTTATAAAACAGGAACCATCCCTGAAGATATAAGTGATCACTTACTTACCTACATTATCAGGCTCAAAACTAACCCCCCTACCCAAAGCATAACTAGAACACTCAGAACCAAAAAGAAATTGAATTTGGAACTCTTTAGAAATGAACTTTATGCTTGTAACTGGTCACCCTTGAAATACCTTCCCCTAGATGAAGCTGTAGACTACTTTAATGCAAAATTCCTAACTATACTTAACCATCACGCTCCTCGATCTATTAGAATTAAAACCAAATCTGCCCCATGGCTCTCAATAGAAACAAAGCAGAAAATCCAACTCAGAAACAAGATCTGGAACAAATCCCGCTCTACAAAGAGCCCAACAGACTACCAACACTACAAACTACTACAATCAGACCAAAAAAGCCATAATGACCAATAAGAAAAGCTATTACCTAAAATCTCAGCAAACTCGCAAAAATTGCCCACAAAAATTCTGGGCCAATATAAATGAACTACTACAGCCTAGTAAACCTACCACACCCAACCCACAAGGCTCTGACACAATGAACCACAACCAAATTGCCAACGACTTTAATTCCTTCTTTACAGACACAATTCATACTGGCTAGTCAACTCTCTACAAATGACACAGTTACATCTAAATATGACTTAAAGCCACCTCCCCCTTTTCTCTTCCAACCTGTCCCCACAGCCTACATACTCTCACTTATCAAAAACTCAAACCTTGTACCCCTCTGCTGACTTACTACCCGCAGAATACTTGCAATTAGCAGACAGTTCCATAGCCTACCCAATTTCCATACTGTAAACAGAACCATCACAGAGGGATATGTCCCAAAACTTTGGAAAATATCTCATATCATCCCTCTTCACAAGGGTGGAAATTCTACTGAATTCTCTAACTACCGCCTATAGCCCTACTCTCTCCTTATCAAAAATCATGGGAAGATGTATACACAAGCAACTGCTAAACCATCTTCTCAAATACAACTTACTTTCTAATACCCAGCATGGCTTCAGACCATCCCATAGTACCACCACTGCCCTCCTCTCCTTTACAGACACCATCAACAAAATCGTAACCACAACACACTTTCCTCAGCTCTCTTCCTAGACCTGTCAAAAGCGTTTGACATGGTAAACCACCAAATACTCATAAATATCCTCCAATCTATGTCACTAGACACCCAACCCATTAACTGGTTCAAATCCTACTTAAACGACCGACACCAAGCAGTTCTCTGAAATCCACCCTATCTTCACAGCTTCCTGTTACCATTGGTGTTCCCCAAGGGTCTATATTAGGTCCCCTTCTGTTTTCTTTGTTTATCAATGACCTACACCAAATAGTTCCACAAGCTACATGCATTCAATATGCAGATGATTCCACACTCATTTGCTCAGCCACAACAGTACCTAATCTTCACTCCCTTACACAACACATATTTAACTCCGTTGAAGAATGGTTTTCCCAACGCTGTCTCCTACTTAACCCCAAAAAAACCAAACTCCTCCTCTTTACACCCTCCAGTAAATCTCCTCCTATAGACTTTACAATAACATCTAAAAATGGCACACCTATATCTCAAGACCTCACGACCAAACTATTAGGAATTACCATAGATAACAACCTTAACTTTGATACACATATAAACAACACCTTGAAAAATACTAACAAAAAAATAGGCTCTCTCTACCGAATCAAACCTTTCCTCACTCCAGACTCTAGAATTACTATTGCTCAAACCCACCTTATCTCTCCCCTCCTCTATGCCTCCCCCATATTTACAAACCTATCAAAAAAAATCTTCTGAAATTAGAGAACTCTTACCACAATATAGCAAGATTTGCTACAGGCAACCCATTCAAAACCCACCATTGTATCAATCTAAAACTACTAGGCTGGCTTGAATTTCAGCACCAGCTTAAAATCAATCAATTAACCATTGCCCATCAAATTCTGCATCAACCTGACAAAACACCTATACTATCTACCCTTATCCACCCCTACCATAACCTAAAATCCCTAGATCTGCACACAAACTACTTGTAAATATTGATAAATCAAACAACAAAGCTGGTGACTCCCTCTTCTCCAACACTGTTGGAAAACATTGGAACCTGCTCCCTCTGAACTTACCACTATTCCTCTAAATCTCTCTTCAAAAGAAAATTAAACTCCACCTCAAATCTCAATGGATGTGCCCCTGCACTAATCCTGACTAATCACTCTATGCCATCAGACAAATCCCTTCATCATGAAACCCTACCCCCCTCTTATCTTACTCACTCTCCCTTTTCAACCTCCCCCTCAAAAAAAAAAAAAAAAAATATATATATATATATTTTTAAAATGTAAATTTTTTTATGATGTTAACTGTATAACCTTGCTTGTAATTTTTTGGCTCAATTTGTGTGTACTCTGCATATTGTTACCCCTACTTTCTTGTAATATCGCAAATGTACTTCTTAAACTCTGGAGCTTAACTCCTCGGGCCTCTACTGAAAATGTGAAAATGGACATGTATCCAGCTAGACTAGCCCGGTCAACAAATGTAAAATAAAAAATAAAAAAAAAATAAAAATGTGGATCCCATCTCAGCCCAATTCCATGAGATCCTAGAGTTCCTAGCACAACTGTTTCACTCTGGAGCCATTTCCGCTACCATTAGGGTGCAATTAGCAGCCATTTCTAATTTTCACATCGGGTTACAGAATTCAAGCATCATGTCTCACAAGCTCTGTAAAGCCTTTTTGAGAGGGACACCTCTTCTTAGACCTCCAGTGAGAGACCCCCCCCTCCTCCCTGGGACCTTAATCTAATCTTAACGTCCTTAATTTTGCCTCCTTTTGAACTAGCGGCATCATGCTCCATCAAGTTTCTCTCTTGGAAAACACTCTTTCTGGTTGCTATTACTTCAGCCAGATGAGTCTCAGAACTACAGGCACTATGTGTCTGTCCTCCTTATCTGTTTTTTCATAGGGATAGAGTTTCTCTGAGGACAAATCCTTCATTTCTTCCCAAAGTCTGCTCTGAATGTAATTTAAATCAATCTATAGATCTCCCTATTTTCTTCCCCAGTTATAGCAACAAGGCAGAGTACAAACTTCACCAATTGGACGTGCACAGGCAATTGTGTTTTTACCTTCATAGAACTAAAGAAATAAGAAAATCAGACAAATTGTTTCTGTCTTATGCCTTAAACAAACAAGGTCTCCCAGTTTCCAAGATTACTTTATCCAGATGGCTATCCCATACTATTTCATTTATTTAGCAGTACGGGATAAGGAATTACCATCTAAAACGAAAGGTCATTCTACTAGGGCATTAGCCACCTCTGTAGCTTTCCAGTCTAGGTTGCCCATGGATTCCATATGTGCAGCTGCTACGTGGGCAAATCCTCATACCTTTATTTCTCATTACAAGGTGGATATGGTCTCCCGGAGCAGAGATGACTTTGGTTCTACTGTTCTGAAGAGTCTGTTCCACTGAGCCACCCAGGATTTTAGGTGTTAGGGACGCTGTCCCAACCAGTAAGAATGAAGGGGTCTACTTCTAATGACCGAAACGCCGATTCGCCGACAGTGAAATCACCGACACGAAACGACCGACAACGCAGTTGACCGACACGCTCGAATCCCGACAGACGGAAGACCGACAAGGGGAATGTGTAAGCGCGACCTGGTAAGTATGCGATAGTGAGGGATTTAGGAGTAGGGAGCGGACAGGTAAGTGTGCAATACTCAGGGATGTAGGGTTAGGGTGTGTGATAGGTGAGTGTTTGGTAGTGTCGGAGCTTGGGGTTCGGGGTGTGTAAGTGAGTTAGGGTTAGGGTGCAGGTAGGGAGAGTGTGCGGTAGTGTCGGAGCTTGGGGTTCGGGGTGTGTAAGTGAGTTAGGGTTAGGGTGCAGGTAGGGAGAGTGTGCGTAGTGTCGGAGCTTGGGGTTGGGTGTGTAAGTGAGTTAGGGTTAGGGTGCAGGTAGGGAGAGTGTCGTAGTGTCGGACCTTAGGGTTAGGGTTTGGGTTAGGGCTAGTGGATATGTGTTGTAGTGTACTGTGTTGTTTACGTGTAGTGTGTCGGTGTTATGGTGTTCGGTGTTTCGCGTTGTCGGGTTTGTGTGTTGTCGGTTTTCTGGCGTCGGTGATTTCTGTGTCGGGGAATCGTTGGTTCGGTCTTTAGAAGTAGACCCGAATGAAGGTGAGATAGACAACTTAACATAAAGTAGTTATGTACCTACCATAACGTTCCATGTTAGTTGTCTTCATCTCGCCTTCTTTCTTGCGTCCCGCCCTCCGTCCCCCTGTCCTAGTGGATCGAGAGGAGTCCTTTTTCACTGGCTGAGTATTCTTTGTTTCCCTCTATTGATTTAGTGGATATGGGAGGTATAAGTCAACCAGTTCTTTTGATTGGTTTATTCTCTTGTTATGTCTGGAGTTAGCTATTTCAAACGAGATCTGGGTAGCTATCGCTAGGCATTATGGTATAAGGGGTAGCCTCGAGCCAGCTCTCAAGCCGAGTCAGAGCCGAGGATTGGCTCCAATCCCAACCAGCAAGAAAGAAGGCAAGATGAAGACAACTAACATGGAACGTTATGGTAGGTACAGAATGTCTTTTTTCTGGGCCAGAAACCACTCCTCCTGTGGTAGATAGGTTACCTAGTGCTTACCACTCCCACTGATAAGCTGGAAGGCTTCTCTCCAACACAGAAGGGTTTGGGGGGCTCAGAAGCTTACCAACAGTCCTGGATACAGCAAATCTGTACCTGGATTACACTAGTTATAGGAAAGGTGGGGACCAAATGCAAAACGGGCTTTAAACCAGAGAGTAGAAAGAGATGGAAAAACTGCCCAAACGGCAAATGAACTACAATTTCTGGGCCAAAACCCACTCTTCCCGTGGTAGATAGGCTACCTAGTGCTTACCACTCCCACTGATAAGCTAGAAGGTTTCCCTCCAACACAGAAAGGCTTGGGGGGCTCAGAAGCTTACCAACAGTCCTGGATACAGCAAGTCTGTATCTAGACTCGACTAGTTACAGGAAAGGCAGGAAACAAGCTTAGAATTTTTTTTTTTGTTACAGAAAAGCAGCTAAAACAGCAGTAAATGCAATTCAAATAGTAGTGCAGGCCAGCACACCTGAGCGTGTAGCAACACTACGGCAAATACAGTTCAAATAAATGCAATTAAATTAACAAATGATTAAAAAACAAATGCAGAAGGCAGTAAATTAGAAGGCTACTAACAAGCAGTAATAAGTGCAGAGTAAGAGCGACTGAACAGATAACACGCAGAAGAGAAACTAAGAGTTACAGTTATGTATTTCCAATTGCAACAGTTCATATGCTCCTTATTTTTAGCATTAGGCTTCTAGGACAGTTTTTGGTTCATGTACTTTTACTGTGATGTGATGTTAAGCTGGTCTTAATACATAACTGATCTTTGCAGGTAGTGGTCACTTTGATTGCTCATCTCAGAATGATAGGATGGAATGCACATTTTAATTGATAAAATAAATAAATATCAGAGATATAAATGTATCATCCTGCACGCCAGATTAGTCAGCAGTGTCCTGTGTGTGTGAGTGTATGTGCGTGTGGGTTTGTGCGTGTGCGCGCATCTGTGCGTGTGTGTGTGTGTGTGTATGCTGTTAATCTTTTTGTTTAAGTTGTAGACCTCAGCTGCACCCTTCTAGAACTTTGCTTGATTTGATCTTTGTATCACTAAGCTCCAGTCTCAGATGTAGCTAGCTATTTTTTTTAATCTTGTACTCCATTTCCGAGGCCCAGAATTGTAACAGTTATGATCCCATAAGTGAAACCACCTAGTTGTGATTAGGACTAGGATATGACCCCATGAGTGAGACGCACATTTTTAAGTACTGTGTCTTATAAGCTACTGAGGATAGACCCTTGCATCTCTGATAAAAAAGTTATGAATTTACAATAGAGATAGAGCTGGAAGAATAGGTACATTCTTCTACATCCTTAGTAGCATACCCACTCACCTTTCCCTTACTCATTGAAGAAGGCTTTGGTATCTGTTATTATTTAGCTTCTTGTGGCTTACCTCAGAGCCAGAGAGTGAGAGCCCAGTGGAGCGTTATGGGATAGGGGAGGGTGCTTAGGAGCTTGTGAAATTTTGATCTGCCAATTGGTCCTAATGCTTGCTGCCTAGGCTTGTGAGTTACAGAAAATGAACCGACTCTGCCAGAACTTTCATTATGGTAAGTATATAACTTTCATTTATTCTGTTATTGAAAATACAGCAATTAAAAAGGTATTACAGTAAACATGATTGCAGTGTATTACAAGTACAGCTGGGTTAGCAATTACAAAATGTTTCAATAGCCTGAACACCTGCATTTAACTTAAAAACAAACAAAATATTGCAATTGTGCCTTTTTGTTTTGTAAGGGTGCCTGATCCACAAAGACTACACTATATTTGGGGATTTAGCAAGGTAAGTTATGGTTCTCTAAACTATGTATTTCAGGTATTACAGATATTGTTAATGAACACTCATAAAGTTGCATACTGTCTTCTTTAATTTGTGTTATAACCCACATAACACCTGCAGAGTAGCAGTTTTGTTGTTTATATTCATCCTTGGTCCTCTCAGTAGTAGGGCCATGTGGCAGAAACAATTGCCTATCACATAAGGAAACACACAATGTCCACTTGCCATTCAAACCATATACTGAACAAACCACACTACCCCAGTAGTGTTTCTTTTGTTATGGTTATACACTTGTATCATTTATCTAGCTTTCAGTCTTCAAATTGCATGCCTTGAACTTAGTATTGTTCACTGCTAACATTACCCCCTTGTGTGTGTCTAAACCATAAGTTAATAAAATTAAGTAGCTCAGAAAACCTTTATTGGTGATTGAGAGATAATGGTAGTGTTAATACAGATCATTCCCAGCTACAGTTTCAAAGCAAGCTGCACATATCAGGCTGGTTACATTTTATGAGGATTTCTTTTGCTCGCAGCACTGGACCTAAAATCAGAAATGCAGGTATGTTGAAATATCCAACTGTTTTTATTTTATTTTATTTTATGTTATATATGAGGGTAAAGCACTGATCCATTTGAAGTGTTTTCAGGCTCAGCCCAGGAATAATTGCAGCCCATTCCATGCAGAGATATTTTATGTAAAGAGATAAGTCTTATATACTGGCATACACAAATATACCAAGTTTTGCATTTATCAGACTTTTTTTAAGCTTTGCTTTAATAGTTTGTGTTTTTAAATGTAGATAGAGTGCAAGTAATGGGGATTATTTAAATGCACCCATGATGGTAATTTTTATCTGTTGACTTGCTTTTCATGAAAGTTTATCTGATGATGTCAACTATTTTTTAAAGTAAATTATTCTAACATTCACAGTATGTGATGCTTTATTTGAAAATTTGGTAAGATTACAGTCATTCAGCAAGTAGCACTAAAAATGAATTGCTACTTTGCATGATGTCATTAGCTGACATGCTTGAATTGAACCCTAACAGATGACAGTCATTCAGCACAGTAGACAAATAGGATTGAATAGTGTAGGTCTTCTGTCAAAGATTGGGCTATCATTTTAAAGCAGGGTCACAACGTGCAAAAAGGGGATTCTGAACTAGTTTTCTGTCCCTTTTCTAAACTCTATCCTGGAAGCTCCTAGAAGAGCTTTTTATCATCCACATAAAATAAACTACAGTATTAAAGATCCAGTGAATACTGCCTTTTCATGCCATCTTCAGTTAAGGTGTTATTAGTAGGATATGTCAGACCTGTGTCCCATGTAAAGACTTTCTGCTTTCTTGGAGAAGAACATGCATTTCCAGTAGTAGTGAAGTAATCTTCTCAGGCAAATGATGCAAGTGGTAAAGGACAGTGTTATTCTATATTTTCTGAGAAGATGGCTTCATTAATCTTTTTATTGGCTAAAATGTAAAGGAACATTTAGAACAGTGTATCTTCACAAGTAACATACAGTAGGACTGTAGGTTTTGCATTACTTAGTCACTAAGCATTCATGTGGTATCTGCTGTGTTCAAAACCAAGTATGAAGAATATCAAGGGAATTTTCATTGCATACTCAACTTAATATTGAGGCTGTGGTTGGCATATGCTTGATAAGCAGTGTCCCTGTTAGCCTCTTAACCCTGTCTGCTTTCATGCATGTACCAAGCCCAGATTTAGTGTATGAAGGCTTTAACATCTTGATATTTGCCTGAATGTTTATTAAACAACAGATAGACTGTGGATGCTTTGCAAGTCTCTGTAATGTATTTACTCAGATTTCAGCTGTTCCCTCCAAGCTAACATCCTAAAAGTATAGCTGGCTAAGTTTGTTGATAACTACAAATTGGACACTGTCATCCACTCATCCACAGATTCAAAACAGCTTCATCAAGGGCTGGAATATGCAGCTATGCAGTGTGTCAAAAAGGTCTTGATCCAAATGAAAAAAGTGCAGCATGGTAGTAGTAGTAGTAGTAGTAGTAGTAGTAGTAGTAGTAGTAGTAGTAGTAGTAGTAGTAGTAGTAGTAGTAGTATTTAGCAAATAAAGCTGCTCCCATCTCATATGTTAAAAATGTAAATCTTCAGGCAGATACTGTCATAAGACATCTAGGTACTTATGCTGATAAATCTCATTAGATGATCATGATTTCACCATAGTCAGGAAGTCCTTCTGTCTGGCCTGGTTGATTTCCAAGGGAATATTTCCAACATCAAAAGAAATTATCCTACCACTGTACTGTGCACTTCTCAGACCCATCATTGAATAAAATGTCACCTCTGATATGTTGATGTATACAGATCCAAGCAAGTAACTCAATTGGAAAGGCCCCAGAGATTTCTAACCAAGAAAATTAATAAAAGGTCTTAAATCTTTCAAATATCCTTATACTCAGTAGCTTACAGATTGCTTTGAGGTGGCCTTTGTCTTGCTTTTCAAGCCATGAAAGACCCAGTCATATTTGACCTCCTGTTCTTTCCAAAAGCAGTGGCTCTACACTCACACTAAGGGTGTAAATGTATACCAACAAATAAACAAGACTGTCTGGAGAGATAGTTTCCTAACTCATCATATTCCTAGCCTATGGAATTAGTTACTACTACAGGTCAAAGTACTGCTTTGGTTAACTTTAAGACTAGTCTTGATGGCTGGATGGGTAGACACAAATTTAGACCAGAATTATCATGTATAGCCCTGCTCTGGGAAGTGAGCACTGTTAAGTGCTTGAAAAAGGTCTGCTTAAAGATGTATATAAATATGCATCTTATGGCCTCAGTGATTGCTTGTCTGGTATATTCCTATGTTCTTCTGTAAAGTGTAGCACATAATATGCATCCTCCTATAGCTGGGCATTAGCATATTTAAAGCAGTATGTTGCCATATATTGCAGCTCCTTTCTTCTAAATATAAAATATACTGCTCCCTTTGAGTTCCTCCATTGCTGTTTGCCATTTGCATTGTCCTGAAGAGCCCTGTTCAGTTTTCCCCAGCTTCCAACCCCAGCACTTAACCAGCATGCCCATCAGTCTAGAGGCTTGCTAAAGGGGACCTGCTTGTGGAAGATTCTGGAAATGGGTGGAAAGGAGATCAGGGACACTTTTTTGTTTGACCCAACCACGTTTACTTTATATATGCTGTCTGAGGCACCATTCATTGTTTATATTTAAAAAATTAAAAATTAAATTTGTACTGCGCATACTGTATTTTTTTTTACTGAATGAGATATTTTTCTACACTCAAAAGGCATTCTAATAAATGCAACATTTTAGTCTTTAGTATCATGATCAGCTCTAAAACTGATCCAATAGCTGTCTGGTTTCTTTTGTAGTCTTCCATAACTATTCTGTCTGGATGCTTAATCTTACATTTGGAACAGCTTTTGTTGCACTGGAGCTTTCCTTGGAGACAACACCAAGAACAGCCGGTTCCCTATAAGCTGATCGAAGGTACATTCATTCAAATGCGTCTTGATTGAACTTTATAGCGCAAAACGGCAAAATACCGAAGTGGCATATAAGCAAATTCTTTCCCTGGGAAAGAAATTGCTTGGCTGCCTTCGGCTTTTGCCTTCTTTGTTACTGTAGTGTGGTCTTGGAGTTGGTATATTTAAGTGGGGGGGCACAGCCCCCCACATCGGGGAGTGTGGGGGGGCCCACATTAGAAATAGTTTTTGGTATGCGTGTGTTGTGTGTGTGTTTCTCGGAACAGTGATTTTTTTCCCTGGGGAAAAAAAATCACTATTCTGAGTGTTCGAGATTGTAAGCTTTCGCTTACATTGGGTCGATGAATCAGCGTTCGCTTTTCTAAGTGTTCGGTGATTCAGTATAGACCTGAACAGCCCCTCTCTGCAGTTATGGACTGTCGCAGTGATTTTTTTTTTAGGACAGTAATAATTGTAACAGTTCTGATTGTTCTTCCCTGATATTTGATGTGCGTCATAGACAGATTTCTATGCTATATAAAGCTTTTCATTTTCTACCTTAGCAACTTCAGCTTCAGACTGCAAACTTTTTTATGACTTGACTTTTTGATCTACCGCTTGTAAGTCAGATAGTCCCCTGCAGTTCTTAGCAGAGCAGAATTTCTGTCTTTGTTTATTGCTGCCTAGCACTTCCTTTATTTGTATTAATTTCAGGCACTGGTAATATTGAAGTAGGTAATTTGTTTTTCAGCCTTCTGATCATCAGCAGTTGAGCTAGTGAGAGAGAGAATCTTTGCAGGGGAATAGCCTTGTATTACAAAAAAAGTGATATGACATCCTTACAGTTGCTCTAACCTCTTTCTCATGAGATTTTTCCCCAGTTGGATAGTTTTCTCCACTTGCCTGTTGGATAGTGTGTACTAGATGCTACTCACATTCATAAATGGTTCTTCAAAATTCTAATGTTGTGTATTGTGAGCTATTGTTAGACTCATAAATGTAGAATTTAATGTACTGCTGCATCAAGGACTTGGTAATGGGTACATTATTATATATTTTTTGTATTTTTATTAATATTTTAACAGTATGTGGCACAGCAATGTACCTGGTCTGTTTAAACAGATGTTATTAGTCAGTACCTTAAAATCTCATGTTCTTTCTTTGAATTTCACCTCTCCCAGATGGGATTCCTTTTTCCTATTATACATTTTCCTTCACCGATAATTGGGAATTTTTATTTTGCCAACTTTGAGTATTAATTCTTGGATTCAAATTATTTGTTCCGTCAAAGTAGTAATAAGACTGACTTTCTTTTCTTACCAATGATCTAGGTATGCTGTTGTATTAGTTTGTCATTGCAATTTCTTTCAGTAACTACATTTGTAAGCCAGTTGAGAACTCTTACTTTTTCAAAGATTTCTGATTCCTCTCCTCACAATCTTTCACATTTCTCTGATAATTAAGGTGCAGTTGACATGCTTGCTTTGTGTAGAGCTGATATTTTTTATGTCTATTCCATAACTGTTGGGTTTGGATCTGACCTCATATCTGACTGGCAGCTTTTTCTAGATTTAGGAACTGTAGCTCAGGCTCTTTCCCTTTCCCATAATCCTCTCCAGTCCCCAACATTACCCCAGGTCTTATTTACCACTTGTTGAGTAGGGACGTGATTCTTTGGCTTGGTCTCACCTCAGCTAAGAGCATCAGTTTCTTCATACCTTTTGCTATTGTGATAGTATACTCTTTTTCAACTCCTCCCCTTTCCAAAAAATCCCAAACTTTTCTCTAGGCCTTCTTCATGTCTTCAGCACACATTTCTATATTCTTTTAACAAGTTGGTATCGAGTAGTTGTTTGTTTGCCACTGTTGGTATTTCTTGGCATAATATACACTTGTTTTGTCAGTATATTCTTTAATGCATTACTAAACTCTGGAATAGTATCCCCATGCAAATAAAACTCTTCGTCATACTCAGTAGTTTTAAAACACTGCTTAAATATAAACAGAAATTTAACTACTGATCTGATGTTGTCAATTTTCATTTTGTCCTCAAGTGATGAGTTTGGATCCGATCCCTTGGATCCAACTCAGCCGTTGCTAAAGCTTATGGCAACCAAAAACTCTTGAGCTTCTCCCTTAACCATAGTGCACCAACCCTAGTTGCCCCAGATCTTGTTTGCCACTTCAAGCAGAAGACATGGTCCTCCATCACTCTCGAGCATACAGCAGGTAAGTTTAATATTTTCTTTCAAACTTTATTAAAAAAAACTTTTGATCTTTAAATTTCTAGAGGTTTCTTGCATTTTTCTTACACTTTCTTATTCTGTATTCTGGTCTAAGTACAATTTTTCTGTACTTCTCACATACTATCTCTAGTATTTTTCGTCACCCTACGACACTGTCATAGTTCCTTTTTTTAACCCTAGTTGGTATTTTCCTCTTTGCGTACCAAGCAGAAACTATGCAGTGTTGGGGGAGGAGTGTGAAGTTCACTTTTTGAAATATGTTATACGCCTAGTTCCCTAATGAAATTTGAACTTTAAAATACGTACTACAAAATAATAAAATAGTAGGTAGTCCACAGTTGAAAATGGAATATCATTTATTGAAACACACAAACAAGCAATCCTTACAATGAAAAGCATTAAAGACATTCACTAATTTATATATAATCAGGTTATTTGGAGCAAGAGTGTGGTTATAGAGCATGGTTCTGTTAGGAGCAATAAAAGCATTAAACTCATTCCTTTAACCAAGTCCCCCTTCCCCCTTAACACCATAGTGTAAACTGAGACTGTGCTACCTTAGAACTGAAACTTAAAAGCTAAATACAAATTAAAATATGTAATATAAGAACAGCTTATGAAGGCTAATCTACTAATTGAAACTTTAATAATTAACAAACCAGCTCACTAACAAAATGACTAATTAACAAAAAAATCTAACACTAAACATATCTCAGGATAACATTAGTAACTTATAAACTGAAACACTTTCAGCATTAAAAAAGTGATTTCATACCAAATAAGTACTTCATCAGGTATGTGTGTAAAAAAAACATATAATATTAATGAGCATGTGTATACATCTACAAATGAACACCTACGTAGGCTAAAAACCGTAGCTATAATTGCTAATGTGGAAATACAGTGAAAAATGTTAGAAATAAATCGTGAAAAATGTTAGAAATAAAGCAATCAGGCCCTGGGGATCTGTTGAAGTATGGCGTCTAACTAAGAAAGCACTTAGTTTAAATGAGTAAAAGTAAAACGGTACCAATGTCAGTTATTTTAATTGTAAAATATTTGCAGCATACCTCTCAACCTGGAAACATCAAAAATCTGGACAAAGGCCCATGAAAAATAGGTACAAATATGTATGCTGATTAACATACATTTGCATACATAATTGTGTAACCCCACCCACTCCAGTGGAATTGTGGTATACCAGCTTTCAAATGCAAACTGAAGAACAGACAACCAAAATATGGCCCCCAGGGTCCCCCTGCAGCCATTCCAATGTCCCATTAGTTGGCTATTTCGTCCCATTTACCATAACCACTGTAATGTGCATA
Source organism: Protopterus annectens (assembly GCF_019279795.1). Lineage (NCBI taxonomy): Eukaryota > Metazoa > Chordata > Ceratodontiformes > Protopteridae > Protopterus > Protopterus annectens. The sequence continues at coordinate 1,655,532,121 of NC_056732.1, forward strand.
CTGGTTTACTTCTACGGTGATTATCTGGATTTCATTTAAAACTTTTATTTTACATTTTATAGCACAAACACTAATAGACAACTGCTAAACAAAGGAATACAGTCTCACAATGAAAATAGACTTAGCATTAAAACTTCTCTGCTCGTGAAACTCACTTTCATTGAAACAGCATTGAAACCCACATTCAAAGAAAATGCATCTGGCCAGTGGTGGATAAAGATTATCTTTGGGCTATTTTCAAAGTATAGGCCCCTTGCACACGAAACATAAGTGTGTTCTTTGATACACCTTCTTGACTGTATTAAATTATATATCTGATATTGTTAATCTTCATTCCATTCGGGTCTATATTAAATTAGCAAACGCTTAGAAAAGCGAACGCTGATTTCTCGACCCCATGTAAGCGAAAGCTTACAATCCTGAACAATCAGAACAGCATTTAAAAAAAAATTGCTGTACCAAAAAAGAAAAAAACCTTTAGAACATTACATCAGTGGGGGGCTTTGCCCCCACACACACACCCCTCGACTTAAATATACCAACTCCGAGATCACACTACAATGACGAAAATGGCAAAATACCTAAGGTGGCCAAGAGATTTCTTTCCCAGGGAAAACATTTGCTTATATGCCGTTTCACACTCAATCAAGACGCATTCAAAAGAATGTATCTTCGATCATCTACAGATTGTACACCAGGGTTCCGGTCCATCCCTAACCCAAGAGGCCCTGTGGACATCTCAAAATATCCAGTATCCTGAATAGGAGTGAACATCCTTAAAACAAAGACTGTCCTCCCAGATATTTTTGGAAACTATTTCTACAGATTGTACACCAGGGTTCCGGTCCATCCCTAACCCAAGAGGCCCTGTGGACATCTCAAAATATCCAGTATCCTGAATAAGAGTGAACATCCTTAAAACAAAGACTGTCCTCCCAGATATTTTTGGAAACTATTTCTACAGATTGTACACCAGGGTTCCGTCCATCCCTAACCCAAGAGGCCCTGTGGACATCTCAAAATATCCAGTATCCTGAATAGGAGTGAACATCCTTAAAACAAAGACTGTCCTCCCAGATATTTTTGGAAACTATTTCTACAGATTGTACACCAGGGTTCCGGTCCATCCCTAACCCAAGAGGCCCTGTGGACATCTCAAAATATCCAGTATCCTGAATAGGAGTGAACATCCTTAAAACAAAGACTGTCCTCCCAGATATTTTTGGAAACTATTTCTACAGATTGTACACCAGGGTTCCGGTCCATCCCTAACCCAAGAGGCCCTGTGGACATCTCAAAATATCCAGTATCCTGAATAGGAGTGAACATCCTTAAAACAAAGACTGTCCTCCCAGATATTTTTGGAAACTATTTCTACAGATTGTACACCAGGGTTCCGGTCCATCCCTAACCCAAGAGGCCCTGTGGACATCTCAAAATATCCAGTATCCTGAATAGGAGTGAACATCCTTAAAACAAAGACTGTCCTCCCAGATATTTTTGGAAAGTATGTCCTATTATTGTATTGATTAGTATTACTCACCAGGACATATTTTTACCCCAGCCAGGTAAACCAGCAGCCCCCCCCCCTCTAGATTTGGCCTTTTATCCTCTCTCCTTCCCTCCTCTGTTTGCCTTTATCCTTACTTAATCCTCCCTGTTTCTTGCTTTTTATCCTTAGTAAACCCCCAGTGTATTTTTGTCTGTTATTCTTTCCTTTTCCTGGCCACTAGGTGGTGCCCTTGTTACTACAAATCCTACATTCATATTCATTAGTAAATCCTACTGCTCTTCCTATCGATCCAACCTCACATTTTTCACAAGAACATCTCCTTTATCTTACCCAGTATTATATCACTAACCCCCCACCTATCATACAAGCCTCCTCAACCTGTTGAACCCACCATTACCTTTACACCTGTTCTCTACCCCTTGCCTGATTGTTTTCTGCAACTGGTTGTCTTGTTCGTGACACCAGCCTCTTTCTGTCTGCTCTTTCTACACGCACTTGGTCCCCTCTCCCTCTCTGCCTATTTTCTTTGTGTCTTATTTTTATTCCACTTGCCTGTCCCTCCCCAACATCTACTATACTTACTTTCTCTATTTGCCTATCTCCTTACCTTTTCCTTAGTGTGCCTACACTTTTACTTGGCCTCCCTTCCTCACATCTACTGTGCCCCCCTCCTTCCAACTATCATCTCCTCTCTGTACTCTTCTATCCATATCACATCTGCTACTCTAACATTGTTCTCTCTCCTCTCTTCCATCCTCACCTTTCGGTTCTTACTCTAACACTGTTTTGTTTTCCCTCCCCTCTCCCATCCACACCTTTTAATTTCCTGCTCCACGATCTTGCTACAGCTAGATTCTTCTGTACTTTCCTTGCCCCTTTCTCTCTACCTGTCCCCTCCCCCTCCAACTCCACTTCCGCTTCCATACTATAAATTTACCCATCCCTCAGCCGTTTCCTCCCTATAGGTTATCCCTAGGTGGGCTGCCTCCTTGGTCCTGAGGGTGGATTTCTTTCCGCATGTGAGTACTGTGTTTTGATGCAATGTTGTACTGTTTAATTCCGTTGTTATCACTGTTTTTGAATTACTTTTAGCATAATATGTGGAACTAGCTGTTTATACCTTTATGCTTCTGGACAACTAGCAAATCATTTTTACAGGCACTTTGAAGGCGGTTAAATACCCCTTCTTCACTCCTTCCTGCAATCAGAGGATTTATCTCCTTGGTCTTTATCTGATAATCTGATGCCTGTGCCATTCCCCCTATCCCTTTAAACTGGTCAGACAGCCATAACGGTTGCTTATTCCGTACCGTTCGCTGCAACCTTTTTAACACTGTTGTGTTGTAACTTCTTATTAAAGACGCCCATTAGGCGCCTTCTTGCTATCGGATAATTTTTTACTCCACTGCTTTAAAGCTTTGTCCTTAAATGTTTTTGCGCTACTTAATTTAACTTGCTTACAAGTGGTTCAACTCTGTAATTGGGCAACTTAGTCTGATAGCATACTGTAAGCGCTCTTTTTACCGCTAACAGAGAGCGGGACCTAAGGTGTGTCTTAAAGTGCCATCAGCACCTTTTCCATAGCTTGCCTAGAAGCTGATTCCCTCGGCAGGCTTTTTTATCCAATTTCCTTTTGCTTATTCTTTGTTTGGCCCTGACCCCCTCCAATTACCGTAGGCAACCTGACTCCACATTCTGGCAGTGTCCCCCTAGGCTAGACTCCACGTGGTCTCTTTATTGAAGTTCTAGCGCACTAGTAATTCCTGCCTACTATATTACTGGCGTACAGTTATTAATTATTGTGTACTACATGTTTTCATATTACTAAATGTGTAACTTCTATTGCTGGCATTTGATGGATATGTTATAAAGCAGTATAAGATCCTACTAGCTAAAGTATTTTACTGGCGTTTACTTAGGAGTCATTGTACACTATAGGTCTCTAGTTACTCAGTGTGTACGCTATAGATATGTACTGCTCTCTGCTGATTTTGTAACCAGCCATTGTACACTAGAGGTTTCTGATTACTAAGTTGTGTATGCGATGAATATATACTGCTCTCTGCTGACTTTGTAACCACACAATAACAGTGCTGCATATCCGACCTCTTTGAAGTATATAGGCCTGATACTGTTCTCCTAAATGTTTTTTATTATTAGATAGTTAACTACTGTTCCGTTTATTCCTTGAGGGCCCTTTGCATGTCTGTAACAAACTGACTATTATGCTACATATAGTGTTGCCCCTGGATAAATCACTGTACTGCCCTCGCTGCTCTTGATTTAAAAGGAATTATGCTAAGTATGGTGTACTCTCAGTGTTGCTTAATAACTATTTCTCTCTCCTCTGCTTGTTCTCTTTTTGCTCTCTACCTGTAGCTATTTCTACAGATTGTACACCACGGTTCCGGTCCATCCCTAACCCAAGAGGCCCTGTGGACATCTCAAAATATCCAGTATCCTGAATAGGAGTGAACATCCTTAAAACAAAGACTGTCCTCCCAGATATTTTTGGAAAGTATGTCCTATTATTGTATTGATTAGTATTACTCACCAGGACATATTTTTACCCCAGCCAGGTAAACCAGCAGCCCCCCCCCCTCTAGATTTGGCCTTTTATCCTCTCTCCTTCCCTCCTCTGTTTGCCTTTATCCTTACTTAATCCTCCCTGTTTCTTGCTTTTTATCCTTAGTAAACCCCCAGTGTATTTTGTCTGTTATTCTTTCCTTTTCCTGGCCACTAGGTGGCACCCTTGTTACTACAAATCCTACATTCATATTCATTAGTAAATCCTACTGCTCTTCCTATCGATCCAACCTCACATTTTTCACAAGAACATCTCCTTTATCTTACCCAGTATTATATCACTAACCCCCCACCTATCATACAAGCCTCCTCAACCTGTTGAACCCACCATTACCTTTACACCTGTTCTCTACCCTTGCCTGATTGTTTTCTGCAACTGGTTGTCTTGTTCTCCTCCCTACCCCCAATTCCCACCCACCCCAGGGGTCCTACCTTTATACTTCCTTAGACACACCCCTAATTAGCCAACAACCTATAACTTCTCTCCTATACATCTACCAATTAATTCCTCACTCCTTCAACCACACCCTCTCTTCAAACTGCCTCACCCATTCCCTACAAACCTATAATCACTGGCCTCATACGCTATAAAAACATGCCCTTAACCCTTAAATCACTCTTTCCTCTTCTTCTCCTTAACATCCTGCTTTACTACTACACCCTTACCTCCTATGAAAATCTCAAGCTTTACCAAACTCCTTCTTCAGCCAAACCATAACAGAATCCAAAATCCCATCCTGCTGGAAAATCTCCCATATTATTCCACTCCATAAAGGAGGAAACTCTAACGAACTATCCAATTTTAGACCTATTGCCCTTCTATCTCCTCTATCCAAAATAATGGAACGCTGTATTCACCATCAACTTCTACATTATCTCTTAAATAACAACTTGCTTGTAGACTCTCAACATGGTTTTAGACCATACCACAGTACTACTACTGCCCTTCTCTCCTTCTCTGACACTATAAATAAAAATCGAAATAAAAACCTGTTCTCATCTGCACTATTTTTGGACCTCTCAAAAGCATTTGATATGGTCAACCATCAACTTCTCCTCGATACCTTAAAATCCCTATCACTGGATTCACAAGCATTACAGTGGTTCAACTCTTACTTGACTAATAGAAAACAAGCAGTCCTTTGGGACAGCCATTTATCCACTCAACTCCCAATTACTATTGAGTCCCACAAGGATCTATCCTAGGCCCCTACTTTTCTCCATTTTCATCAATAATCTGCCCAATTCCCTCCCAACATCCACATGTATACAATATGCAGATGATTCCACTCTCATCTGCTCTGCTTCTACCCCAGCAGAACTCCACTCCACTACCCAAGTAGTCTTCACTGCAGCAGAAAAATGGTTTCAACATATCTGTCTTCTCCTAAATCCCAAAAAAAACAAACTACTACTCTTTACCCCAACCTGTAAATCCACCCCAATCTCTTTTTCTATAACATCCTGTAATGGCACTGTCATCAAACCTGACAACTGCACTAAACTCCTCACCATAGATAACCAGCTAAATTTTGACTATCACATTGATTTAACTATCAAGACTGTCAATAAAAAGATTGGTGCCTTATACAGGCTAAAGCCCTATCTCACTACTTCTTCCCGAGTAGCCCTTGCCCAAACTCACCTTATCTCTACATTAACTTCTCCCTCCTTTGTCAATTTATCTAAAGCTAATCTTCAGAAACTGAATACTGCCTACCACAGTATAGCCAGATTTGCCACTGGCTCTCCTTTCCAAACTCACCACTGTCTTAACTTAAAGAAACTCAACTGGCTTGAACTCGAACCTTATACTCCTACAACAACTAATCATCACTTTTAAAATTCTTCATTACCCCTCCAATATACCCATACTAAATAAACTTATCACACCTTATAAAAATCTCACGACACTCAGATCAGCCAACAAGCTACTAGTTACTACTTTGAAATCTCATAACAAATCAGGTGATTCCCTATTTGCAAACACTATCGGTTCTTACTGGAATAAACTTCCCACTGAACTGACCTCCCTAACCTCATGTCACCTTTTCAAAAAACAGATGAAAACCCACCTACTAATTCACTGGCTATGTCCCTGCTCCAATCCTGACTGAGCTCAGCACTCTTTATTACTCTCTCCAGTCTGCTACTTGTGTAATTCTTTCCACTCCCATTCTTACTTAGACTAACGTCCTCAGCCCCCTTTACTGGACCTTCACTCTTTTATTTCTCCATTCTTTTTGTTTACTTCCCCTTCTAGCCATCTTCTCTCTATTCTCTTTCTACCCTTAGCTTACCGTCTTTATCCTGCTACCTTGGCATTTCATCTCTATCCTGTTTCCTCACTCTCCTTTCCAACTTGACATTCCCCTCCTTGACCATTGTTATAATACTTATACCCAACAAATTATATTCTTTCCCCACTTTCTGTCTATCTTTTTTTCCCCTTCTCCTTCATCTTTAACTACCTAACTACCTGTTATATCTTCAAACCTGCTCTTTTAACACCCGATACCAACAGTTTCTTTCCTTCTGTAAATTACCTAATCTGTTATCATGACTACTGATCGACGACTAAATTTTTTAGCTTTACTAGTGATGTCTCTTAACTCAACTTTGTATTTTGATGCCGGAGCTTATCTCCTTCGCCACTTAATCTGAACTCTGATTGTTACCTACTCAGATTAGTCCAGGCAAACTGTATATTGTCTCTGTACATTTTTTAAAATTGATTTTAGAAATGTTTTCTGAAATGTATTGTCTTAGTCTGATAGTGGAGCTTTTCTCCTCGGGCCTCTGCTGAAAATGGACATGTATCCAGCCAGACTAGCCCGGTTAACAAATGTAAAATAAAATAAATAAATAAAATAAATAAATCTAATAGGGTACCTTCCATTCATCACTGATGGGTTTCGGTTCCATCTTTGAAACCGAGTCGGCCTTATACCAAGCTTGTGCCAGCCAAAAACTCTCGAGCTAAGCTTTAATCCATAATCCCCTTCTCTCTCTTTTACCCCAGATCTCATTTGCCACATAGCCACAAAGCCACATTCAAGCCAGCTCTCAGCTAAGTCTTTGATATTTTGACATTTTTGGATAGATAAGTGTTATTGGAAAGTGTGATACCTTACTACGCTTTATATTTTCCTTCTACCTGATTATTGCTAAGTCTCTCAACCCTCTTTCCCAACTTTCCTGTCAACTACCTGGTGGTAATCTTTGCATGATCGCTGGTACACTCCCTTCTATCTACCTGCTGTCGTAATCTTCCAATACCATTCTTGTTATTTTCTTCTGTGATTTCTAACTAAGCTGTGGTTGTAATACTGTTTTTGTTGTTGTAGTCAGGTTTTTCTGGTACTGTATTATTTGTGTTGGTGTTAACATGTTGGGGAAAAAAGGGCACTTCAGGCTTCAAACAATGACTAAAGTGTGTGAGAAAAATGCCAAATAGTGACACTCATGATGACTGTTTATTGTTTGGGAGTGCCTCATCGCTCTGTACTATCTCCTTGCTCTATATGTCAGGGTTTTAGTTCACGTACCTTGAATGAGTGTAAAAATAAACTGATTTTAAACGGCCTTCTTAAGTCGCCCTTTTCAGAGGCTCTCAACGCGTCAGAGGGATGTTCTTCATGTTTCACTGTTGCAGTCATCACATTTGGGTTATCTTGCCAGGGGTAGCCCTCAGTCGGTCCGAATACCAGAGGCTTAGTATTTCTGCATTGGTTGCTGTCGCTCCAGGACTGACGTCAGGTCTTCAGTGGTATAAAATCAGGCAGCCAACGTCATTACATCAGTCTTTCTTGCCGAGGAGCCCGAAGCAGAAGCAGTTCGCACGAGTGCCGGTCGGCCGCTACATGAGTTTTCATTTCCGAATTGAAGTTGAAGTCTTCTAAAGCAAATTACCCTGCTGGGGATTCTTTTTTCTTGCTCTAACCGAGGTCAGAAAAAGTTAACAATTGTCTTGCCTGTGGAAAGTAAATACCACACCGAGACTTCCATTTTTACTGCGTTACCTGTTTAGGCCCAGAACACGACGTCCCTTGCTGTTGCTTTTGTGCTTTGTTCAACACCAGAACTATACGTCGTCAGGCCCTTATTGTAGCTAGATTGTTTTGCTCTCAGTCTTTGAATTCCGATATGGCTTCAGTAAGTCATCCGACTACTGATCTTCCGAAAAAACGTAAGGATAAAGACAGAGACAGACCGCACAGGTCCAGAACTGCCAACGACGCTTCCGTTAAGCTAGTCATCAGTTCTCCGGTCCTCAGTGAGGTGCTTTTGCAGACACTGATGCCCGCTTCTGTGGATTTGCAGGCCGCTACCGAGATCCTTTCAGAGTCCGGTATGCCGCAAGACTATTCTTTAACTAAGGATCCTGCGGATGTCTTTACCTTGGATGGGTCCGGAGCCACTGAGCAGGCACTGGCTTCCGAGGAAGTACTTCACACTACTGATACTCGTCACAGACCGATGACTTCTTTCGTGTCTTCAGTTCTTTCTAAAACTACTGAGTTTCTAAGGCCCAGGGTACGAACTACACCCAAAAAACCGATGACCCAAGCTCAGGCACCTGCTTCCTTGCCTCAATCTCAAATGCTTAAAATGGCAGAAGACCTTATTATGCTTATTAGGGGAAGCCAGGCTACCCTTTCCAAAAGCACAAAGCAATTGCAATGCAAGTTCTCTATAAGACATGCTGACTTTCTCAGTAAGAAACAGACTAATGTTTCAAAGCACAAAGCAATGCAATGCCGGTTCTCAATAACACCTGCTGACTTTCTCAATAAGAAACAGACTGCCGTTTCAAACAATGGAGCACACTTAAGACACACACACCTGCTGACTTTCTCAATAAAAAACAGATTGCCATTGCAAAGCAACAGTACAGTGTCGTTTCAAAGCACAAAGCAATGGAGTACATTTAACTGCTGACAACTGCCAGTGCTCAATAAGAAAAGCATGGTTTCAATAAGAAAAGCAACAGACTGCCATTCCAAAGCAATGATGCACACCTAACTGTTGCTTTCATGCCGTTTCAAAGCACAAAGCAATGGAGCACATTTAACTGCTGACTTAACTGCCGGTGGACCCGTTTCTCAATAAGAAAAGCAACAGACTGTCGTTCCAAAGCAATGGAGCACACTTAACTGCCAGTTTCATGCCATTTCAAAGCACTAGAAAAGCAATGTAGCACACTTAACTGGCTGCCATTTCACACAGCGAATGGAGCACACTTAACTGCTGGTTCTCAATAAGAAGAGTATGGTTTCACTAAGAAAAGCAACAGACTGCTGTTCCAAAGCAATGGAGCACACACAACTGTTGTTTTCATGTTGTTTCAAAGCACAAAGCAATGGAGCACCTTTAACTGATGACTTAACTGCCGGTTCTCAATAAGAAAAGCATGATTTCACAAACTGCCATTCCAAAGCAATGGAGCACACTTAACTGCCAGTTTTCAATAAGAAAAGCAATGGAGAGCACAGTTAACAGACTGCTGTTTCAAAGCAATGGAGCACACTTAACTGCCGTTTCCCTTTTCAACAGACTTAAGAACCAAGTACTAGAAAAGCAATGGAGCACACTTAACTGGTTGCCATTTCACAAAGCGAATCATAAGAAAAGTAAATGCCAACTGTCGTTTCAACAAAATTAAGAACTAAGTACTTATCGCACATAAGACAGAATTAAGAGCTAAGTGTAGGCCTTATTACCTGGAGGGATATGCTGTGCTCTGTCTAAAGAACTGGCCCAACTCTGCAGCAAGTTAAATTATGGCTCAGCATTCTGACAGGCTGTCTGTCTGCCTCTTGAGGCTGACTTCATTGCTCACGCCCTGCACATGATGACGTCAGGAACAAAACCTGGGAAATTCGGAAATTAAAGGGGCCACTTGGGAATTCATGCCACCCCAATATTTTGCCCTCAAAACTGGTATTTGCT